>NC_059148.1:31510000-31847500 GCF_020740605.2 Lemur catta | reverse complement strand
TGACAAGTAGGTGGTTAGTGTTGAAACAGGCTGACACGCTGCTTTCACTTTCCTGAGTAAGGACAGCCCTCGCGGGGCTAAAGGCCATCGGGAGAGTGGGGACGCGGCCTCTGCGTCACTCCTGCTTCCCAGTATGTCCATTTTCTCTGGTTTATGGGAAAGCAACGCACCTGGAATTACCAAAACTCTGTTTGTGAGAACCGGCTTGCAGAAAGGGCAGCACGAGGCTTCCCGGACTCCCCAGCAAGACACCCCCAACTGGCAAGAATCATCAGAAAATCAGCCCTTCAGGTCTATGGGAATTGTCCAAAGGGCCGAGGGCAACCTGAGAAACACCTGTTCAGGAAAATCTAAGCCTCTGCTGTGTTTGAGCCACGCACATTCCTGCCCCCAGCTCAGCACTGCTTACGCCAAGATGCTCTGCCTTGCTCGGCAGGGACATGCCCCTCATGCCCCCAGGATGACCCAAAAGACAGATGGGGCCACCGTGGACGACAGTTTGAAGCTCCTCAGTGGGTTCCACAGCGTTACCCGGGACCCGGCAGTTCCACTCCTGGGTGCACACCCGAGACAAAGGAACACGTGTCCACACAAGGACTTGAACACACGTCATAGCACTGGTCACTGTAAATAAAAGTAGAAGCATCCCCCTGTCCACGAGCTGAAGGACGGGTAGCAAACATGCGGAACCCACACAATTAGACTGAGCGAGGCACAACCCGGGCTACGTGGGTGACCCTTGAACCCACCACACTGCGTGGGAGCCAGCCCCAAAGGCCACAGCTTTGTGACTCCATTTATACGGAGTGTCCAGAGCAGGCCGGTCCCCAGGGCTGGGGGGTGACTGGCCCGGAGGATGCAGTTCCTTCTGGCGATGGTGGAAATGGTCTAACCTGGGGACGGTCACAACCGTGCACGTTCTACTGAAAACCACTGAACTGCACACTGTAAAGGGATAAATTGCCCAGTAGGAGACTCAACGTCTCAGCAAAGTGATTTGATTATAAAAAGGTAAAAGTCCAGGTACGGGGGCTCACGCCTGTGATCCCAGCACTTTGGGAGGCCCAGGTGGGAGGATCGCTAGATGCCAGGAGTTGGAGACCCCTCTCTACAAAAGATAAAAAAAAAAAATTAGCTGGACGTGGTGGTGGCACCTATACTCCCCGTTACTCAGGAGGATCACTCGGCCCAGGAGTGTGAGGCTGTGGGGAGCTATGATCTTGCCACCGTACTCCAGCCTGGATGACAGAGCGAGACCCTGTCTCCAAAAAACATAGATAGCAACAACACCAAAACAGTAAAAGATGCTCATCACTAATTGTCAGAGAAAAGCAGAGGCAGATGGACTCACCGAGCTGTGAGGATGGTTGAAAACCAGGGTGCCATGCCCTGGGCTGGCCTTTCTCTTTACAGTGCAGAGTGGTGCCTGGGAACAGGCTGGCCCTTGACTAAAGACATACGGCTGAATATCTGGCTGTTTACAAATAAATGCCAGCAGAGCACAAAATCAGATGGCCAATTATTGCGTACAGATGATGGCACCGCGGGCCCTGGCCTGACCAGCACGTCCCAGAGGCCCAACCACAACACAGTGGGCAGCGGCGGCCAGAGTGCATGGGGGGCTCCGCAGCAGTGCTCGGGCAGGAGCCCTCCCAGCAGCCTTGAGAGGGTTGGGGTGTGGATAGAAAGAAGTTTGCCAGGCGCAAGGGAGGGTGCTGCGCAGGGAGGTGCAGTCGAGGGGTGTGAGGCACATGGCGCTGGCCTCACGTCTTACGTACAGCTCACCTGCTGGAGGTTTGCCGCAGGCGTTTGCTTCTGAGCCGCTGGAGGGGTCTTGGCCACCTGCACGAAGCGCAAAGCAGAGAAGCCTTTGCCCTGAGGCACCACCTTCCCTCCCTGCTTCTGAGGGAAGGGGGGTCACAAGTAGACAAGGACAGCAGGATGCAGATGTGTCTGCCACCCGCTGTGAGGCAAGGACAGTGGCCCTACCTGCATCTGGCCCTGCACTTGCTGGGTCGCTGGGGCCTTGGGAGCCTGAGACACAGGGGACGTCAGAAACGGGGTCTTTAGGCTGGGCTGAGGCGTGTATGTCACTTTTGGCTGTTGGCTGGTCTGCTGCTGGGTCTGAATAGCGACTTGGTGGGCATTTGTCTGTGAAACAAGAAGATGGGCCTTGTAAAAGGGGGGTGCAGACGCAGAGCCCCCAGGGGCCAGCAGGTGTGTGCCGGCAGGGCCTGTTCCAGGACCCGAGAGATTCCAAGCTCAGTCGCAGCTCAAACCTCAAGTTTGCCCTTCAAGGAACTTGAGGGCAGGGCCAGTCCGGCCCGTTGAATGGTCACCTGCTTCCCTTCAGCCTGGCCGGCGTTCCCAGGTAGAAGCAAACTCTGGGGCAGTCCGCAAGATGGACTCAGCCAGGCTTCACCCAACACAGTCCCGGTGAGAGAAACCCTGGTCACAGCCGGTAGGAGGAGCTGCCTCCGTCCCTGTCCCGTCGGGCAGCCGAGCGAGTCTCTGGGGATGGCATGCAGCCCGGCACAGGCACAGCCGGCAACACTGGCCACACCTGATGCCCGACAACAGAGGGAGGCATGACCTCGCTGGGCACACGGCTTTGCAAGCCGAGACCGCAGGAGCGGGGGAACAGCCGAGCCCCCAGGGATGAACATGAGTGGGAGAAGCAGGGCACCGGGCTGGCCTCTCAGGCCGTTCAAAAGAACAGTCTGTGTCTGGGCTGGGGAAGGGGAGGAAACAGCCGTGCAGGTAGCAAAGGTGCTCAGACAGCCAAGGACCCTGGACCTGAGATGGCGCCTCTAGGCTGCCCCTGACTGGTCACAAAGCCAGGGCAGGCGGCTGGCCCACGTCCCCAGCTCTCTGCAAACCTCCTGCCCTGACCGGCATCGCTACTGCCCTTGGTCTGACATCTCCGGGCCGGCTAATCGGCCTTCCGTGGTGGACACCTCGGCCCCAGCCTGGCCGTCAGCTCTGAGGCACAGAGAGGTCAGCCTGGGCCCCCTGAAAGCACCTGCACAGTCCCCCAAGGCGTCCTCACGGCCGGCCGTGCGTGCCCTTGTCCCTTCAACGCTCCTGCTCGGGGGGGCAGCACCACATCCTGTCCCCAGAAAAGCCCAGGTGTGCAGGGGCTGCCACGGGAGGGTCTTCTGGGGGCCCCGGCATGGGGTGAGCGGCTCCCCCAGACCCCCACCTGGGGGTGCAAACCCTGAGCCGGCCTCCTCGGGCTCAGGGGTCCTAACCCTGAGGAGCTCCACGTGGGAGACTGCCCTTAGCAGGAATGACGGGAAAGGGTGTCAGCGGCGCCACCTGGTGGCTCTGCGGTGCTGACAGGAAAGTGGCTCCCGGGCTCCTTGTCCTGCAGGTTCATCCAGGGTTTTGTTCATTTCACCTGCGGTTTTTTAAATCTGGCATTTTTAGATGTGTTGTTGAATAATGTTTTCAGGGTCTCTAATCGTCATATTAGCCAGAACAGGAGTCCTTGTCAGAGTCACTTTTCATAGAAATCAGTTTAAATATATTTTTTAAAATTATACTATATGGAAAAAGCAAAATCCGACCTTTCTCTCACTTCCCGTACTTGTCTCCATTTCAAAAGCCGCCGTCCCCTCGAGAGTGAGCACACGCAGGAGCTGCTGGGCCGCTTTCTCTGGCGCCCGAGCCACGTGCCCCTCAGTGCTGCTCACACAGCTGCCCCGTCGGCATGGGGACAGGCCTGGCCCTGTGGACCCCGGGAGGCAGAGCAGACGCGGCTCGCTCACCTGCTGCTGCGCGGCGGGGCCCGGGGCTGCTGGGAGCTGCGCCGCTTTCTGCTGCTGCTGCTGTTTGAGTTTCAGGAGCTGCTGTACGTGCAGAGGCTGCGCTACCATGGTCTGTCCTGCGGTGACAGGAAAGGGACGGAAGGTGGACACGTGAGACAGCCCCGAGCCTGAATGGCCGGGCGTGTCGCACCCCTACAGGCTGCTGGTCTGCTCAGAAAGTAAAGAGCCCGGCAAGGACCCCGCGTGCAGGAAACACGTGCAGCCCTGGAGAGACACATGCGCACATGGCGTCCCCCGTGACGCAACAGGCGCCTCTGGCTTAGGGGGCAGCAGGCTCCATGCCACCTGCTTCGGTGGGGGGCGGGGGGGGGCAGAGGAGGAACGGGGTTCTACGGGGGGAGCTGTTTCCAGTCTCCTGAGTCAGGCGCAGCCAAGTACCTGCCGCTTTCTGGGTCTGCCCTATCGCGACGCTAATCCCCGTCATATTGACGGGAAGTGCTGTGACCCCGGCTGAAGACACCACGGCGGCCGGGACGGAGACCACCGGGGGCTTGGCCAGACCAAGCTGGGCCGTCGGCGATGCTGGCACTGACATCTGTCCCTGGCCTTGCAGCTGGGAGGCGGACACTCGAGTCTGAGTAACAAGAAACAAGGACACGTGAGCTCTGCAGTGTCACATGATGTGATGCTTCCTTAGTGATTAGAACCATCAAACCGCCTCCAATACCAAAACCCATGATGCAGGAGAACTTACGAGCCGGGTCACCTGCAGGTTGGCCACGGTGGTGCCCGAGAGCAGGGCTCCGGGCCGCGGGGCCGCGACCGTGGTGAGCTGGGGGTTCTGCGGCTGTGGGGGCTGCACTTGCGCCTGTGCTGTTGGCTGTGGGGGTCCTGGCGGGGCCTGTGGTGGGGGGGGCGGCGGGGGCTGCTGCAGTTTCTGCTTCTGGAGTCTGATCAACTGCTCCTGAAGATACAGACAACACCCATTTCCCTCCTTAGTTGGCAGAGGCATTTACACAAATCCAGGAGTTTATGTCTTCTTCATTCATGCTTTTAAAAAGACTGTCAAAGACAAACATTTGGCTGTGCGGTGGCTCACGCTGTAATCCCAGCACTTTGGGAGGCTGATGCTGGAGGATCACTTAAGGCCAGGAGTTCAAGACCAGCCTGGGCAACATAGTGAGACTCCCATCTCTACAAAAGCATTTAAAAATTATCCAGGCGTGGTGGCCCATGCCTACAGTCCAGGCTACTCAGGAGGCTGAGGCAGGAGGGTCGACTGAGCCCAGGAGTTTGAGGCTGCGGTGACCTGTGATGACGCCATGACAGTCCAGGCTGGGCGACAGAGTGAGACCCTATCTCTAGAAAAATATATGTATACATCTAATCAGACACAGACGTCAACCAGATGTTTCAGAAGCCCTTATGATGGGCTTGTTTCAGGAGCCACGAGAGTCTCAGTAATGCCCTCTGACGGGCACATCCGGAGCCTGCACCTGGGCGCCCTGGACCCACCGGCCCCTCCACCTGGAAGGCGCAGGCGGGTGCAGCCGCCGTCCTGCTGAAGGGGCCTCCACAGCGCCCTCCCGCACAGGCTCTCCGCGGCGCCAGCCTCAGGAAGCCTGTGTGGAGGGGACGCGGATCTGGGGAGGGCGCCTGCCATCCTCCCTGGGTGATGAGTCCTGCCCCGGCTGCACGTGCTGTCTCCTGTCACCCTGTGTGCACTCGTCCCACTGCTCCACCTTCCCTCCTCCCTAGAACCATCCAGAATACTATTCGCCCCGAAGACTCAGTTCTCACCACTTCTATTTTCCAAGGGCCAGACATACCTTTCTCTGAGCCCAGAGCACCTTCCCTGTGCTTCCTCCTGCTGCCCACGGGGACTCCCAGTGCCGGGGCACGTGGCAGCCCCCATCCTGAGCAGGTGATTGAAATGGATGGGGGTGGAGGGCTGCGGGGGTGGGTGTAAGGACGGGGGGTAGGGGTTGAGTGGGTGGCTACACTTGACCAGTTCTTTCAATGTTAGCATAATTCTGACAACAACTATACAAATAAAAACAAACTGACGTCAGCTTAAAATTCATGATAAAAAATGAAATCTTACTACTAAATAACATGATTCATTTGTATTAGGCTCAGAAAATGGTTTTAAAAAGCATGTTTCATCTAGAAATGCTCTGTTTTGTATCAAAATTGTATGCAAAGCTTAACATAGGAGACAAATGAAGGCAGAGCCAGTGTGGTTTAAGTGGGTCCCAAACCTGCAGCAGCCTCTGTCACATTCTTCAGAGCACAGCCTGAAACCAGGAGTGACACGCCACATGCTCCGGCTTCAAAACCAAACACAAGTTCTGGTAACAGCATCTGGCCAGTAGGGGGAGAGAGGACGGTGCCAAGCCGAGCACAACCTCAGGTGGACACAGCACACGGTAGCCCCGCACAACCTCAGGGGGCACAGCAGACGGTAGCCCCGCACAACCTCAGGGGGCACAGCAGACGGTAGCCCCGCACAACCTCAGGGGGCACAGCAGACGGTAGCCCCGCACAACCTCAGGGGGCACAGCAGACGGTAGCCCCGCACAACCTCAGGGGGCACAGCAGACGGTAGCCCCGCACAACCTCAGGGGGCACAGCAGACGGTAGCCCCGCACAACCTCGGGGCACAGCAGACGGTAGCCCCGCACAACCTCAGGGGGCACAGCAGACGGTAGCCCCGCACAACCTCAGGGGGCACAGCACACGGTAGCCCCGCACAACCTCAGGTGGACACAGCAGACGGTAGCCCCGCACAACCTCAGGGGACACAGCAGACGGTAGCCCCGCACAACCTCAGGGGGCACAGCAGACGGTAGCCCCGCACAACCTCAGGGGGCACAGCACACGGTAGCCCCGCACAACCTCAGGGGGCACAGCAGACGGTAGCCCCACACAACCTCAGGGGGCACAGCAGACGGTAGCCCCGCACAACCTCAGGGGGCACAGCAGACGGTAGCCCCGCACAACCTCAGGTGGTCACAGCAGACGGTAGCCCCGCACAACCTCAGGGGGCACAGCAGACGGTAGCCCTGCAGAATCTCAGGTGGGCACAGCAGACGGTGCCCGGCACAGTCTCGTGTGGCAGCAGGGGGTACCCAGGAAGCCAAGTGCCAGCTCAAGTCTCGTAGCAGCTGCTTGGCAAGGACGTGGTGTGACGAGAGAAATCACACCGTCTGCTACCTGAGGGTCATCTCGGCCCATGTGACACAGGATTATGAAGGTTTCTAAAACAGCCAGGATAACTTTCATGGGTTTTTACCAGTGCCATTTATGTGATGTCACAGTTTGTTGTCCTGACCTGGGACAGTTTTCCTACAGCTTTTATCGGGGCTGGAGACGGCGCTGGAGTCTGGCCCTGGCCGTGCAGAGCTTGCGTCGGAGCTGCTTGCTGCTGCTGCCGCCGGAGCAGCTGGAGGTGGGCGGCGCCGAGGGTCTTGCTGGGCGGTTGTGCCGCTGCCCCCGCTGCGACTGGCGAGGAGGGAGACAGGGGGACAGACAGACACCGAGACACAGGCTTGAAATCCCTCCAATATCGCTTCATGGGTAAGTAAATTCACTAGTTTACAGGGAAAATTCTAGAAGATGCTACAAAGTTCCTTCAACAAAGTTGGGCTTAAAGTTTGAGTTATCAGAGACAGGGTTTCAAATAATTAAATTGGCATCTGTAAGAAATATTAGTCCAAAGTGAAAGAGATTTTGCTAAGGAGAAAAAAAGTTATTTTCTGAATTCCTGTAATACATTATTCTAGCAGATGTGGCAACAAAAATAAATAAAGTTGGTTAAATCCCTGTCCTTTCTGAAAGAGCTATACAAGTTATTTTTGTACATGACCTAGGGGTGAAGTCCAAGACTCAGCACAGAAGGGGAAAGGCCCCCACTGCCCTGCGAAGGCGCCCCTGCACACGCACGCTGCTTCAGCAAACCCCACGAGGCAAAGCGCCCTCTGCCAGCAGCTGCGGCTGCGCCCGAGATGACGCGGCCCAGGTGCCTGGTCCCTGTGTGACAGGGCCACGTGGCTGACACAAGCACGGACAGGCAGCCTGTGCACACGGTGCCGGGGGTGTCCACAACTTTAGGGACTATCTCAATCTGGCCTCTGTACCCGCTATGCAAGAACACCACCTGATTGTCACCTGGAGTCCCCTGGGTCACTAAGGCCCTGGTCGAGGTCTGCGCTGGGGCCAGGCTGGCAGTGCCCACGGCCGACGTTGTGCCGGAAGTGACAGCGCGCAAACCCGGGGCGGAGGCCAGCTCGCTCGAGGGCCCGGCTGGGGAGCCACCTGTTCGGGGCTGGGCAGAGGCCGCACCCCCTGAGGCCTTTAAGACAAAAGAAGGTGGGGGTGAGTTTTGCTTTCGAGAGTTACGAGCGGAAATCAAACATTTATCTTTTAAAAAGTCTTTTGCCTGCATGGAGGAGCCCAGTGGATATGCAGCTCATGAGGACCCCACCGTGGCCCCAACTGCAGGTGTCACTGGGGAGGGGAGGGGCCTCCTGGCCACTTACAGGCAGTGTCCCCGGCAACCCCGGAGAGGCCAAGCGCTTGCTCAGAGGCGGGAACGGGGCAGCGGAGGCTCCGGGGGCCACGCTCACGACGTTTCCGCTCACGGCGGCTGAGAAGGGAACAGAAACCAGGGTGGCCGTGAGGTTGGGAGTCTGTCTCTTCCCGGCCACAAAAGCTGTGTCCCAGCACATTACCGGTCTGGGTGCCCGCTCCTGTCCCCGCAGCTTTGACAGCTCCAGCCTGTTCGAGAGACAGTTAACGTCACGTCATAAACAGCACAGAGCCGTCATTCTGTCATCTGTGCTTCTAATCTGACACATCTCACATTTCCCTGGTGCCACCTGCAGCCCAGGAGGCTGCAGGACGGCAGGGGATCAGTGATGGGTCAGACACAGCCCCCATCTGTTCATTCATTCATTCATTTGTTTTCATTCATTTGTTCCGTGCTTATCAAGCGCCTACTGTGTGCTGGCACTGGGGCACACGGAAGCCCCCTCCCTTGTAGGTCCTGACGTCTACAGGGGGGACGAGGATTAACCAAACGTCTCCGTGAGTACATGGAGCCCACGGCTCTAGGGCTGTGACAGGCATCTGGCTGGGGGCAACTTCCGGGAGGTGGTTCGGAGCTGAGGCTTGGAAGGATGACGGGGAACGTGATCAACTGCAGGGCAGAGGGAGGCCCGGCCTCTGGCCACCTGCGAAGGCCTCCTCCAGCGGCCAGCACGGAAGGACGAAGGTGCCGGGCAGAGCAGACAGGAGAGCAGGCAGGAGGGCAGGGCGAAGGGCGGGCAGGGTGAGCCGCAGGCCCGGCGCCCTGCCCAGGGCGAGTGTCCCGAGCGCGGCTGACGGCAGGCCTGGGGCTGGCAGTCAGGACAGGGAGCGCCAGGGCAGATGGACACAAAATGTGCAACTCCCCGTCCTGGGTTCACTAACCAGGGGATCAACTCTTCCTGAAAGTGGCATGTGCTTAAGTAAGGACGTCATCTCGGTTTGCTCCCCAGTAATAAAACTGCAAGCACAATGCCCGTCAGAATTTCACAATGTTTTGTTCTCTGTCCAGAGTTGCTTGGACATTTCGTTTAAAGTGGGTTGGTACCATGCCCGTAGCAGTGCTAGTTAGGGTCCCACGGTCACCACGGGGCATGGGACAGGGTGCTGGGTGGCGGGAGTGTCAGGTCACGCCTGTTGTTCCATGGGACGGACAGGCTGCCTCCCTGCCCGCACGCACACTCCCTCCCATTTGCACTCTCACACTAACACGCTCACACAGACTAACATGCTCACACACACACGCTCACGCTCCCACACTCACACCGAGGCCCTGAGCACAGTTTGCGCAGGACGTAGCCTGTCCTTTTCTGTGTCCTGGTCCCTGTGTGCTAGGAAGCAGGTCTGAGGGTGGCCACTGTGTGTGCCAGCACATGGCCTACGTCGAGCTCCGGCAGGGGCAGGAGGACTCACCGGGACAGCCGTGCTGCTCGCGGTGGTGGCCGTGGGCTGCCCCACTCCAGAAGGCTGCTGGCCTCCCTGGGTCTGTACTTGTGGCCCAGCCTGGCCTGGCTGTGGCGGGACAGTGGCTTGCTGGTGCTGTGGCGGCTGTGGCTGTTGTGGCTGCGGCACCCCTGGCTGTGGCTGGGCTCTCTGCTGTTCAGCTAAAGCCTAGAAGAAAATCACACTTTTGCATAGAAATTATTGGAACATTTTCCTCAAGGTCACAGTCCGTGTTCCTGTAGAATTAGGTTAAACCACGTAGATAAGTTATCACAAATCAAGTCGGCACCGGGGGCATCACACTGGACTGCAGTGCCGCCACGGGCGCCTGTCGCAGGCTGCGGGTTCAGGACGAGGGGCGCGTGCCGACCGTGTGCCAACCGCGCTACCTTCTTCTCCTTGGCGACGCGCTCTGCACGCAGGGAGGCGACTTGGATCGGGTGCAGAGGCTTATCGTAGCTGATCCCGCTGAAAACAGGAGGCACCACGAGGTTAGCACCTCACGGAGGCACCTTCCCCGCGAGGGAGGAGGGTGAGGCTTCCGACTCCCACCTGTCCGCCAGCACGGACGCATGCTTGGGGTTCTTCTGGAAAGGGTTCATGCCGAGCCTACAATCAAGCACAGTGCGTTCTTTGCTGCCAACGTTGTGAGGACTGCTCACCTGGCGTCCCCATGTTCTGCGCTCTGAAGACGCCGTCCTCTCTACTCTGTCACCCGGGCTCCCAGCCAGGGGTCCCCCAACCTTGCAGGACTACATGTGGACACGTTCCAAAGACTCACTCTAAGAAACATCCCCAGAACTCAGTCCCAGAGCCGCGGGCCGCCCAGCCCAGTGTTCTGTTTGAGCACCAATGTCTCCCAGGTAAACGCTTATGATGCCCAAGAAATGCTGAGGTTTTCATAAAAACTGAAACCCAGCTCTCCAGGCCAGAGAATTCAAGACTTTCTAAGAAATATATTCAAAGGATGAATAGCCAAAAAAGTTTCCAAGTATAAACAAAATATTTACAATTCAATCTAATGTTAAATGATCAGACAGAATGAAATCATTACAAAGAATCCTCTAAATTCACTTCCTAATTTATTGTTTAAAAGACATTTGCATGTGTCAGGTTTGATTAAAGCAGCGGTTCCCAGACGTGTGGTCTCAGGACCCTTCACACTCCTAGAAGAATCTGTCCATACAGTGTATTTGTCAATGCTACCCATTGGAAAAGGTGAGAAACTTCAACGGGTTTATTAATTTATTTAAAAATATTAATAAATCCATTACATGTTACATAAATAACACATTTTTAATGAAACAATGTTGTATTTCCCAACCAAAACCGTTAGTGACAAGAGTGGTGTTTGCAGCCCGTGTGATTGGCCGTGTGGAAGGAAGTGTGTGGAGACAGGCGAGTCCCACAGCTACGTAGCTGGAAACAGGAGCATTTTAATGGACTTTTCAAGTGGCTGTGGCAATTCTTCTTTGATGTCACACCAAACTTTCGGCAGTGGCCCCTGAATCTGCATGGGTGAGGCTCTCCTGCTCCCACGGCGAGTGCACACGTCTTCCTTCCTGCTACATCCTCGCGTGTCCAGCACCCTCAGAGGGAGGGGCCAGAAAGCACCACATCTCAGCAGCAGCAGGAGAGTTCTCACCTGTGCAGACCACCCGGGAGGGGAGAGGGCACCTTGAGACCACACTTTGAGAACCACTGGTTTAAAGCAAAACACCCCAGGTGGAAAGAGCCCTTCCTGCCCCTGGCCACTGCCTGCGCCCCATCAAAGGCCTCGCTGCAGCACTCCAGCGACAGAGGAACCAAACCCTTGCACAGGAAATCAGAAATGTTTAGCAATTTTAAAATGAGACATTGATATAGTCTCATGAGATAATATGGCGATTAAAAACCACAAAACAGTTTTGAACACGGACACTCGAGTTCATCTCAAAACGCAGGAGCTCACATAACCAAAAGGGAACACGCCCGCTTGCTTACAGGGGTTTAATCAGCGGGCTTCTCTTCCCCGCGATCACAGCCACGCCCTCAAAGTGGCCCGTGTACAGCTGCGTCTGTGTGGCGCCTTCGTCCTGCGCGTAGATCTGGTGGGTGCGGAGCGGCCGGCTGCTCTTGGTCTGCAGAGGGAAGGCACATGCACAGCACGAGGTCCCGGACGGGGCGTGTCCCGCCCGCTGTGCACGGCTCCCAGAGGGGCTCTCAGGACCTGGGGGCATCTCCCTCCTGAGCCCGGAGCCCCCAGTGCGCACCCTGTTTTCTGCCTGAATCACAGCAGTAAACTCTTGTCCAGCCAGTTGGATTCAAGGCAGGTGTGTTTTGGCCCTAAAAGAGCTTATAACTCACTAGGAGAATAAAACACATGCACAAAATACTGTGACACAGGCGTGACATGGGTGTCACAGGAGGAGACGGCAGGCAAGCAGGGTCCCCAGAGGGGCGACTGCACACCCAGCCCTGAGGGCTCATCGCGAGAGGTGCTCAGGACACGCACTGAACCCCAGACTAGCTCCACCGGGGGGGACAGAGCCACAAGTCCCAGCCACCCCACGAAGAGTGCGTCCGCCTGAGGGGACCGGTGGCTCCCACTTCCCATCTGCTGGATGCTTGCCCAGAGGATCCACAGGACGACTCCAGGAACCTGAAGCAGGCTGCGGGCCAGGCCGCTTGCAGATGCTCACAGGTCCCCCGGCCGCCCCCTGGCCCAGCTGCACGCAGTGCCACGCAACCCCACCCGTGCACAGCCCCCGTCCTGAGCCCACGCGGCAATACTCTTCCTTAGCCCTGCGCTCACAGCCACACGTCACAGAGACCCCAGCTGCAGGGCGCTGCGCGGGGCCTGGGGCTGGGCCAGCGGGAAGGGGTGCGGGGAGCAGAGCAGGAGCATTTGGGGCGGTGGGGGGCACAGGACAAAGGGCACAGCCACCCGCTAAGCAGCCGTGCTTGTGCGTGAGAGATGCATGGGGCTCGGCTAGGGGCTGATCCTGAAGACTGTTTTGGAGAAGGCAGCTGTGCAGAGGCTGCTGCAGCCAGAGCCCACGGGGAGGGGCCAGGGTGGCAGGGCCAGCGAGGACACACGTGTCACCAGCACAGAAGGCAGAATAGGCCTACACCGAGGGGGGCAGTGAAAGGGTCACAGCAAAAGGGTGACTTTGAGGGCCCAAGGCCATGTGGCTGAGAAAAGGGAAAGCCATGGACAAAAACAGGGAGTTGGGAGGAGGAGCCGGCTTTGGACTGGAGTGGAAGCCCCGGGACTCCAGCTCAAGGTGTCGCTGGCAGCTGGGAGCTGAGCTCAGAAGAGCGTCCGAGGACAGCTCAGGACATTCCGGCCAAGCCACAGCCACTGTCCTTCACAGTGGCCATCGCGGCACATTTGTCACGTTCTGGACAAGAGAGATTGCAGCAGGTGCTGAGGGATGCACGGGGCGCAGCTCTGGCATCGGCAGGAACTCGGCCCCGCCACGCCCGGCCAGAGGCCCATTTCTGCCCGGTGCTCCCCCCACACATGCTCTGGCCCCTCCAGTCCACTGCCACCCGTGGCCAGAGGTCTTCTCAGAACACAGTCTTGCCACGTCCTGCTCCTTCTGACCCACTAACTGGAGACCTGCTGCTCGGGAGCCAGGCTGAGGCCCTTCCAAGTGCTACGTGGCCTGTGCCACCCTCTGCCTGCCCTGAGGGGCAGCAAGGGTACCCCTGGGACGATCTGCGCAGCCTGACGCGCAGCGGCTCAGCACTGAGGGCGTGGCTGAGACGCAGACAGAGAAGCACCAAGAGCCGCGCCCTGAGCCACACCCGGACAAGTGCCCCATCAGCTCCCGTCTATAAGGTACAGGGGGCGCCACACTCACTCGAAAAGGCCACGCCCTGCCTCCTGCCATGGACACACGGGCTGTGCCGTGTGCCCCAGGCCCCGCCACCCATGGGCTCCTGCTGCACCAGCACAAGAGCACTTGTGGTTGCAGGAGGGGTCGTGGCCCAGCCTAGAAGGTGGCGGTGACTGGCCAGGGGGCCCCTGCGGCAGGGGTGGGACACAGCTCTGGGAACCAGCCCGTCACGGCCTGTGTGGAGGCTTCTCATGAGGCCGAGGCTCCCTGCTCAACCTGTGCCCAGGACCCAGGGGGACAGCTGGCGGCCGAGTGTGGCTTCCCCAGCGAGATGCCCACAGGGCCTCGCCCGCCTGCCACTCTCCCCACGGCGTCCCAGTGCATCACGGGTGCCCCTCGGCAGTGCTCATGGAATGAACGACCAACTATCCCAAGGTGACTCCAACACCTTATTCTCCAGCATGTGAAAACAAAATGGTTACATGAAATCTAAGCATTAAAGCAAACCACACACACCCCACACACAAACATGGAAAAATGCCTGAAAGAATTATACTAAAATATTAACAGTGGCTACCTCTTGCTACAGGAATAACTGATTTTTATTCTTTCTGTTTAACTCTTTTTTCTAAATATTCTACAATGAATATTATAACTTTATCTTAGGGAAAAAGTGAAATAATTTAAAATGGCTAGTAAGAGCTAAAGAGCTGATCTTAGAAAGAAGTTTCACAGGGGACCTTGGAGTCCCCTCCAGGAACAGAGGGGACACACGTCCACCATGAAGGCGGGACGTGCAGCGCCGCTAGACAGAAGCAGCCGGGGCCAGACATGCTGTCAACACTGAGAGCAAGGCCGAGTCAGCACACATCACAGAAATACCCACATCCGTGTGTGCGTGTGGCTATTTCTCAGGATTCTGGGGTTAGTGTCCTCGTCACCCCTCAGAAGCCAGATCTCACGCTGGCTCTGTGCACGCAGGTGGATCCATCCAATGTGATGCGTCATTTCCACTGTGGCCAAGATGGGCCTACCCTGCTGCCTTGGAAAAGTGGCAACAATGGTTTCCGGACACTGGACAAACGGCACAGGGAGTGATCCCCGAGAGGTGGGAAATGAAGGGAGCGAGCCTCGCAGGCACCTGGCAGCTGTCTGGAGTGAGTTTTGAGGCCAGTGTGGGCGAGGGGCCCGGGCAGAGCCCCCCAGGTGGGGAGGGGCTGGGAGCAGGAGGCCAAGGCGGCCTGCGTCTGCAGGCGGAGGGCTGAGGAGATGGTGGCTGCCGGGGGACCTGGGACCAGAACAGCTTGTGCAGGGAGGAACAACATACGGCAGAAGGTAGAACAGCCGGGGAGGAGCAGGCAGAACAACTCGCAGATGTCCCCGGGCTGGGAGGAGCTCTCCTTCCCAAAGCCAGAGTGCAAAACCTTATGACGTGGCATGGCACAAACGTCCTCACGGCATCAGGGAAAGTGCTCAGAGGTGCTGCCTTGGTAGGGAGGCCCTCGCACCCCAGACCACAGGTTGCTCTGACCCGGCCTGAGAGCGTTCATAATCAAGCCTCAAAAGTTACACACTGTTTCCAAGTAACTTGACTGTCCCCCAGGACTCAGCTCAAAACTATTTAAGGATGTACAGAAGAATCCAGCACCCAACAAGGTAAAGTCCACGATGTCTTGCATTCGATCACAAAGAGGCAGACAAATACAGCCCATGATGACAGGTCAGTGTCAGCCCGCAGAGACAGACCCACCAACAGCAGAGACGGTGAACTCAGACTAGGGAAGGGCAACAGCGGCTGGGAGTTCGAGGTGGAGGGAGCGAGCGTGGCAAGACACAGAGGACACAGAGACCAAAACCAGATGTCCAAGATGAAGAACGCAGGATGGGAAAATAGCCAAAGGGACGCTACAGAACGAACATCAGCAAATGCGAAGACTCAGCAACAGAAACTACCCCAAACGAAACAGGGAGGAGAGACCAGAATCCCAGTAGGAAAGGAGGGAGGGAAACTAGAAAATTAGTTGAAGAAATAATGCCTGGTATTTTTCCAAATTTGATTAACACTATAAACCCACAGATCCAAGAGCTCAGCAAACCATAAACAGAAAAAATATGAAGAAAACTATGCCAAGGCCTGATATAAGTCAAAATCTATAAGTGGTGACAAAAAAAAAAAAAATTCAGTAGCTTAGAGACCAAACATGAGAATGATGACAGATTTCTGATCACAAACAATGCCAGCAAGAAGACAGCGGAACGACATCTGTAAAGTTTTGAAAGAAAAAAAATTAAAATTCTATATCCAATGACAGTATTTTTCAAAAACAAGAGTGAAACACAGGCCTTTTCAGACACCCGAAAGCTGAAATAACTCCAGCACTATAAGAATGTCAAAGTCCTCCAGGCAGAAGAACAATGATACTATACATAAATCTGAGTTTACACAAAGGAATAAAGAAGTGGTAAATTTGTGGGTAAATGTAAAATAGCACATTGAATATCTCATTCTCATGCTCTGAAGCCTCCAGGGGCCTCACCACCGCTGTCTGTATACAGAGTAAAGGGCCAATTCCTTAGAGCACCCAAAGCCCCACCTAGGATAAGCCCCATGGCATTCCGTGAGCCACCTCGTGAATGTCTGCTCCCACCTGGCACACCAGGGACAGATGCCTCCGGCTTCTGCCTTCATGGGGCAGCCCAGCTCAGCTCTCACCCCCAGAGCAAGAACTCTGCAGTTGCCGCAATTCCCCCACAAGCTTGCTCAGTGCGCTCAGCCACCTCGAACTGCCAGCTATACTTCACGTGAACATGCTCTGTCCGCACAACTAGAAGTACGTGCTCCACGTCTCCTTTGGGGAAAGACCACACTTCAAACTTGCTTCTTCTTCCCCCATCCCTCATGCCAACCCAATTAGCACGTCGCCTGTACGTAACTATTTGATGAATAAACGTAAAAAAGAATGCCATCCATATATAGTCACCAAAAAGTAAATGAATTACATGTCCAAAAGGCAAAAAAAAAAGTTAAAGGAGTTGAAGTTAAAGGAAAAAAAGTTAAAGGCAGAGTTTAACCAAGAGAGAAAATAAAAACCAGGTCATGTTATATGGGAAATTTGAATAATTAAAAAAATTTCCCACTGGAAGTGTCCTGAATACCCAGCCTAGCGGTGACTGTTAAAAAGCACACATTAATACCTTATGGACGCCTCTGGTCTTCTTTCTAGGGTCAGCCTCAAGCATCAGCTATGAAATAGGAAAACAGTTTATTACAAAAAGAACGACTTTATCTGCACGTTACTCAGAAAAAAAAAAAGGACAGAAAAGAAGCTTACTTTACCTGTATCTCTTTAACCAGTGTTATAAAAGTATTACATGTGTTTTGGAAAAAGCAAAGAGCGTTAAACAGCTCACCGCGCACCCACAGCTCTGCTAACCGTATCAGCTGTGGTCGGGTGTTTTTCACCATGATCTGCCTCCTGCGTCCAGACCTTGCTCACGTTAGAAGCAAAAGCCAAAGTGCCTCTTGTAAGTAGGGAACCAAGAGACCAAACAAAACCGGGAGCATCTGATATGAAGAGACCAGGAGCAGAAAAAGGTTTAAGCTCAAGAAACAATTTGGAAAAGTGGCTGAATAAATCTTAGAGGCCGTTTCCACTTTTTGAAGTTGCTGCTGGCAGTGGCATTTCGGGAGAGCAACGGTCACGTGGCCTTTACCAGGCCCTGCCCCGCCGAGCACGAGGCACCTGCGCTTCTCACGAGACCGTGGAAACCACTGAATTTTAGACATTGGAATTCTCTCTCTGAAATGTAAGATGTTATGAAGAAATGCTAACAATTTTACAGTTGTTCAGTTCTGTAATATTTCTATCACTGTTGTTCTATAAACCAGGTTCTGTCAAAATACATCATGAAAAACAATATATTTCATGTCTATATTAGAACAAAATGTTCTTCTAAGAAAATGTACTAAATGTGAATGCATGTCACACATTAAGGACACCGATTCCTAGGTTTACTGGCACTCTAATGGAAAGCTCACCTTGCCTTCCTCCCGGGGAATGATGACACTCTCATACCGGCTCCGGCACTGCCTGGGGGAGCGGTAGGTCCGGCTGCGAGCGTTGACGACGTCGCTGACCAGGTCCCAGTTGGGGGTGTGAGCAGGCGACACAACAGCGAGATTCAGAGGAAGCTCCAGAAGTTGCTTCACAGCCTGGGAAAAAATTACATGTAAACTTAAGACGTCAAATCTATCAACTCAGCAACCGTGGCGAGCCTGGAACATCTGCCCAGTCTGGGAGAGTGAGACCCGAACAGCAGGGGCCCGCTCCGCCCGCGCACCTGCAGCAGCGCCCAGTCCTCCCCGATGAGCCACTCGGGGCTGTCCGGAGCCGCCTCTCCCGCGGCCTTGGCGGGGGCGGGCAGGGGCCTGGCCGAGGGTGCCGGCTGCTTGGGCAGGAGGTTCCTCTTCTGCTCACGGCCCTCGCGGCGCACTTTCAGCATGCCCGGGTGGGCACGGTCAAACAGGGACCGAGGGGGGATGACCCCTTCCCCGTGACGCTGCTTCTTCTTCCTGCCTGCAGCTGGACGGGAGGGACCCCCTCAGAGTCGGCCCTTCTCCCTGCAGCCTCCGTCGTCTCGTCAGAGTGGGGAGGATGCTGTCACCTCCTGGAGGTGGCAGGGTGGTTGCCATCTCATACTGAGAGGCTCCCAACAGAGACACCCAGTGAAGAGCAACCGTTAAAAATTACTGCGTTCCGGGTTAGTGGGTGAACCTTACTCAGAATCCTAATGACAGGCAAATCTGGGAAGATACACAACACAGAGCCACCGCCCGCCGCTCCAGCGGTGGTGCTTCTCCAGCTCCCGCACAGCTCTAGCTGTCACTCGTGCGGCCTCACGGCAGAGGGCCGGGGAGGCCCAAACAGCCTGCTGCCCGCCACCCGTGGAAGGTGTTGAGACGCCAGCGCACATGGGACTCGGGTCGTGGGCTCCTGCGGGTGGCTGGGTGCTCGCCACACACCCGAGAACACCCCAAAAGCCACGGCTTACCGCCACCTCTGGGTCACCCGCCAGTCACGGCAGGACTCAGATGGGCAGGGGCGTGACAAGTTAACTGCATTGTTTAAAAAGACAAAAGGGAGCGACTGGCAATGCTGTCTGTACCCCGAGAAAATGAAAAATGGGACAAAAACTGTATAAATTTAAGAACTGAGTCTGCTCCTAGTCCCTGGGCGTCTTCTGAGTTGGGCATTACCGGAGGGGTCTGCCCGGTACCGCTTGCGCCCCCTCCTCACGAACACAGGGGGCAGCTTCGCCTCGGGGATGGGGCTGGCCTCGTACATCAGACGCATGACCGAGTCGATGTAGATGTCGCCGTCGTCCTGGGGGGGCGTGGGCGGGGACCAGAGCTGCGAAGTGAGAATGAATCACAAGCATGAACGAGGCCAGCGTCATCGTCATTGTGGAACCAGATGGCTGACTTCAAAGGCTGACAGCGCTGCGTGTCCGCAGCGTGTGGAGAAGTGGCGTGCCTACACGGTCCGCGAGGACCCAGTTACACACGTGCCCCGCCAGCCCAGATGCTCCCTCCCAGGTACGAGCCCGGGAGAGGTGGAGACACACGTCCACTCAGAGACCACGTGGAAACCTTCACGGCAGCGTCATCCGTGCTGGCGAAAGGGGGAACCACCGCTGCCCCATCGGTGGGTGACGGAGCAGCTGCCCTCGGTGCATCCGCACGGCGGGACACGGCCAGCACGGACAGGGGCCGTGCCGAGCCCCCGGCGTGGAAGAGCAGCCCAGTCAGCGTGCGGAGGGCAGCAGGGTGCCCGTGTGCGACAGGAAAGCAGCCCGTGGGCACCTGGGACAGGCGCAGGGCTCCGTGGAAACGGGGCCACGGTGGGGGCCTCCATGAGAACGGCCGCATTGTACGTGGGTGTCCCGCCACACCGCCGGTCCGCGCGCCCTGGAAACGGTGCCTTTGCCACGTAGGCATCTGTGGCACTGCTGAGACACCTCAACCCCCCCTACGGTGACGCGGGGCAGGGCCCGCACCCAGCAGGCCGTGAGCGGATGCTGGAAGCAGGAAGACAGCGGAGAAGGAACAGAACTGAGTGTACGTAAAATGTCGGCACTTACGGGCATTACTTCAGTCTGTCCGTCTGCACCTTCACAAACATATTCCTGGTTAAAGAGTTAAAAAGACAGCCTTTTACCCATAGATCTCTGTGGGCAACATTCACCATGTCACCAAGACGCTGGCAGTGGAGGAATGCCGTCGCGCCAACTGTGTACCCGCTGCCCGTCCATGGCCACGTCTGCCAGAGCCCAGCCCACCCTCGCCGCCGGCAGGCAGCTGGCGCCCAGCCTCTTCCACAGGGGATGGCTCCTGAGAAGTCCGTTCTGGGGCTTTCCTGAGAAGTATGTGCATTTATCATGAGCACATTAATAAGAACTTCTTTCCTGAAGTTCGTTAAATTCATAAAAAAGATTCACCTTTCATGACAGTCTGCTATAAAAGAATATTTTCTTTACGTGGCGCTTTCCTGGGTTGTTCTTGCTAAGCAGTCACTCAAGACAGCAGTAAAAATCGGGCTAGAACCTCGATTTCCTACCTGAGCTTTTACAACCAGCTCAGGGCTGCACAAACATGGCTCTGTGCTAAACACGGGCCCGTGACCTTCCCACCTGCTGGGCTGCATCTCGTGCTGTGACTCAGTAACAGATGTCCCCTCCCCACGCGGCAGGTGGGCAGGACACCCACCCTGTCATAGGCGTCCTCCCGTGTGTAGGTCAGCAGCTCCTCCTCCTCGAGCAGTGCGCTTTCCGGCCCGCCCTCTGCTTCTCGCACGTCCTGGAGCTCCCACATGACCCTCACACCTCTCACGTCCTCCTTTCAGACACGAGGACATCAAAGATTTCTAAGCATCTCTCAACTGGAGGTTTTAATTAATGAATATTCAAACAGTTATTCGTTCCAATCCTCCAAGAACCGCAGAATTTTGCAGCCAGGGAGGGACTCTCAGCACAGTCACGTGGCACCCTCATTCTAGAGGTGCTGACTCTGCGGCAAAGTCTGGGTGAGCCACGTGCCCAGGCCATGTAGCCCAGGCGTGGCAGAGATAAGAATTGGAAACCCTGCTTCCTAACTTCACCTCAGAATTCCTTTTGGTAACTTCTCTCCATGGTCAATGGCAAACTACTAAGATATGACTGCAAAATAATGAGATACATAAACTTCATATGTTTCCACTATTTCCCCCGAAACCTAGAAATCCAAAATAGATAATGCAGTCCTTAAACAACCGAGAATCTGCATAAACTCCTGCAATATACGCACTGTTAGTACCGTGATAACTCCTAAGTGATTCTCAGCTGTGGTGGATGCATTAGCTAAATGATCATCCCAACCCTTGAAAAGCTACAAACTGTGAGATCTCGTCAGAAAACTAAAGCAATTCCCGCCACTTGCTGTCTGCGCGTTACTGCGACCACTCATGAACTCCAGCAAAAACATAGCTATATGGCTCACACACAGCTCGCATGCTGACACTTTTGCACCTGAAGCAGCATTTCTGGAGATTTGACAATGATCGTAAGGAAGTCCTACCTCTGTAAGTCTTGGTCCACTTTCACTGCCAGAGATGTGGAAAAGTTCCAAGTAGTTCAATGCGTATTTTTCAATAGGTGTGAGCTATTTAAGAAAGTATTTTGAAACTAAATTACTATAGCAGTCTTTAAAAGTTTTAATTTTAGGCAAAAGTCATCAAACTTTGAAATCGAAGCTTTTTTCTGTGAACGACAGGAGTGTCTCGGAGGTGGGCCTGGACAGGGGTGGGGGGTGGCGGGGAGTCTTGTGCTGAGCCACTCTGTGCTGCTTACATGTTTTTTGTGATGTGCTAATTTATTTTTTTCTAAGAAACACAGGTTCTGCTTTTACTTGCCAGCTCTCCTAGGTGAGGCTGTGAGTTGGGAAACTGCTTTGACCAGCCCAGCCTCTGCCTTCCAGCAAGCTGCCTCCAGCCCCTGCGGCTCCTGCCCGGCTCACCCTGTGAGGGCAAAACCAGAACCAACCGGGCCTGTCCCTCCCCACTGCTCCGCCTTCCTCTGCTGGACGGTGAAGCCTCTTCATACATCCTCATGCCCTGTGTCCAGAGCATTTACTGACATGGTAGGCGGTAGTAAAATGTGCCACATGAAGGAGGAATGCATGCATAACGAACATCTAATTCAAACCTTAGTTCTCACCTTTGTTAATGCTTCTGGCAAATGGGATTTGCTCATTACCCCCTGGGGTAACATCTAGCAAAGAGCAAAGCAGGCATTGATACATACTTGATCGACCACTGCAAACAGCTCGTCCAGCTGGGAAGGCTCTGCGGAGGGACTCAGCGTTCCCGGCTCCACACCCAGGGCCTCCTCCGTGGGGAAGGCCGGCTCGTCCTCATCCTCCTGCTTGATGCTGTTCAAGGCCTTGGACAAGAAAGATTCTTTAAGGTCGGAGACCATTTGTAAACCGAGACTGAAGTCTACAGCCTGACTTCAAAGTCACACCTCAAATTTATCACCCAAGTGAGCAAAATTTCATTTGCTTTGGGAAATTTCCCTAAGACTGCTCCCACTAAAGAGCACAAAGGTCATCAGATTCAGTCACACCGCAGTATGGGGAGATGTTTGTGCAACCTAGATTAAATACTGGGCTGACGAATAGTGAATGTTTCATTATGTTCTTTGAGATTCAATTAAAACTTAGTGTTATTAATGCATCCATAGCAATGAAGAAACAACAGTTATTCTAAATGGTCTTCAGTACACTGATGTGTCTATTAAGAAAATCATACCTCAGCTTAATCTGAAAATATAAACAGTAAAAATCAAAAAGCCTTATTCTGAAATTCTATTACTTGGAATCAAAAATACTCCAATAACAGGAACACAGGTTTTGTCATTTTATAGTGAAGAGCAAGCTTTTGAGGGTGCAGAGCAGCAGAAAACAAAACGGAAACGCTGTCTGAAAGACCCCGCCCACAAACAACCTCCATCTCCGCAGTTCCATCCCGCGTCTTCTCACCTCTATGAAGGGTTTTGCGACCTTGGGTGCGATGGCGCCTCCCGCAGGCGGCTCCTGAGACAGCACCACAAAGTCCTCGGCTCTGACTCTGGAGCCAGAGTCATCCGTGGGCGAGCGGACCTCAAAGAGTTCCTGAATAGTTTGCTGAGAAGAAAAAATGGGAAATACAATATAGCACCAGGACAAATTTTATTTGTGATGAAACGTGCATAGGGAGATATTCTCTTTAAAATCCTTTGAGACGAAGAAACGAGGTGTGTTTTCCTGCGTGGGAGCACCTTGTACACACATGCTGTTGCGTTCACTCGCCCTCCCTGAGATGCATAATTTAACTTTGGCTCTAAAAGAAAAAACCCACAGTTTGATCATACAGCAGAGGGGAGAAACATTAGGGAAAGCCCTCCCTACAGGAGGTGGCACAAACACCTGGACCAGCTGTCCCGAGCTGCCGCAGGCCGCACCCCGAGCCGCGTGATCACCTGCGTCAGGAAGGCCATGGTGTAGTCGCTGCCCTGGGCGGCCACCTCCCGGATCAGGTCCTTGGTGCCGCTGTTCAGGAGCTTTTCCTCCACGGAGTTGCCACTCACAAGCCTGGAAAACACCAGGCAAACAGACTTTAGTGTCTTCACGTCAACAAAGCATTTTAAACTCAGAACCCAGAGCGCTGGCAGCTACTGTTGGACAAAGGTTACACATTAGGATGTGCAGAAGTGTGGCAGATGTGATTTAAATCAGGCTTTAAAGATCATCTTTTGATTCTTTGTAACTTGTTCGTATTAGACTGCAACATTAGCTTGTCCTGTAACTGAACTATCCATGTATCAATTAACTAGGAAAAGACGAACAGAATGTGACAGGGTGCTCAAATACTAAAGGAGCCCCTGGCTTACGTCACTGAATAAACAACCTGAGGTCGAGTGTTCGGCATAAACACAAACTCAGAGCAGCCGCCGTGAGCAACCTGTACACGTGCACGTCCTTGCGCCTCCCAATCCTGTCGCACCACTCCTGGGCCTGCGCGTCCACCACAGGGTTGAGGTCGCTGTCGTAGAACACCACAGTGTCGGCCTCCACCAGGCTGACGCCCGCCGAGCGGCTGTGCGTCGAGAGGATGGCGCAGAATATCCGCTTGTCTCTGTTGAAACTCCTCATTAACTCCTGAACGATGGAAGTTCATTGATATCAAAACTAGTTAGAAGATAATTACAAGTTTGAAATTAAATTAGGTGTCAAAGTTATCAATACAAGTCCCTCTGAAGTCAACCATTCCAAATGAATCGTAACCAGTGAAACAGATTCTTCCAACACGGGCAGCAGCCTATTCTCTCTGAGAGAGGCCAGTGCGGCCTCCCCGGGGCGTCCTGGACACCGTGGGGGAGGTCCCGGGAGCAAGGCGGGGAAGCGGATGTGAAATGTCATCCGACGTCTCTGCGTGGCTCAGCGGGAGACAGGGAGCAAGGACGGCACAGAGGGGCCTCGGCAGTGACCAGGGCTGGCGGCCCCCTGCTCCTGCGTGTGGGGGGCTTCCTGACACACTCCCCACAGACCCCTCTGGCTGCCTCAGCCCACCAGTCTGTCCCAAATGACTCATACTACACTTTTCTCATTCGGTATCAATTAGCATAGTTATCAATTATAATTAGCATTAATTGCTATTATAGACTATTTGTTGGACACCAGTGACTATAATTTTATTATTTATAAGGAAGAACATAAGTACTGATTAACAAGCTTAAACCCCAAAATATTTTACTATAGTCTATTAAAATTATATTGAAAAGTATATATTTTGAAAGTATTATTCCATAAATATTATAAGAGGAAAAAATGAAAACTTTACTAATTTGAGTGCCTCTCTATGGCACCCAAAAAAATTTCCCAGTAACTTAGTGGATTCTAATGTCCTTTTTCCTCATCCCACAGCTGCCGACCCCTCAGGAGGAAGAGAGCAAACCCCATTCCCCGCAGCTCCCGCTCCACGGCGAGGAGATTTCGCCCGGGTGGCCAAAGCTCCAGAGCCCGGTGCCCTCTACCCCTGCCAGGGGCTGAACACAGAGCACTCTGCACCCCGGGAAATCGTCAACGATAACAGAACAATCAGTTGGCAATCAGTGGAGGCCAACAGCTAGGTACGATACCAGAAGAGGAAGACCAACCAGGCCTTCCAGAAAGATGAGGAGAGACAAGGAGGGCCTGCAGAGACCACGCTCCCCCCAGGCGGACAGGAAGACAGCCTGCAGGTGGAGAGCAAGCTCAGAGCTACAGTCCCTGGCTCTGCCTGGGGCAAAACTGTAACCGCCTTGAACTACAAAAGCAGCCTGCAACCACACACAGATCTGACGGGAAGGGGTCAAAACCCAACTGGCTCTGGGCTTAAGCACAACGTCTGACCAGTCAGTGGCCAGCCACTAAGTGTGCAGACACGGGGCAATCCCAGGACAATGCTAAGTGTGCGGACACGGGTCACCCAATAAGTGAATTTTATTGTATGTGAATTATATCTCAAAGTGCCTGAAAGCAGCTCTGGACTGGATAGAAAGACCACTGACTGTCCCCCAGCAGACCGCTGAGCAAATAGCTTCGTCTGGAGGAGTGGCGAGTCATTCCCAGCCCATGGAAGAGAGGGGTCCAGGCAGCACTTCCAGCCTGAGCAGCTTGGCTACCCCCGCAGGTTGGTTGCCACATTCCTCGCTGCCTGCACACGTGTCTGTCAGCAGACTCTCCTTTGGACTAGTTTTAACATTGTATTGGTTTTTTCCTCAATTACTGAGTCAAAAATCTTTGACACATGTTCATTTTATAGGTATATGAGAGTCACGACTTTACAATTTTCAGAATTATCATTTAACGCCTGCTACATACTACTTACAAGAAACTCACTTAAACCTAAGGAAAGTTGACAAAAAAGGCGACAGGCAAATGCAAACAAAAAGCAGAAGAGCAGAAGTGTGTGTCAATGTTAACATTAGAAAAGTAGAGATTAAGGACAGGAAGGGCATTATAGAATGATAAAAAGTACACTTAATGAGTATTATATAAAGGTCACAAACCAAATAACAGTAGGTATTGTTTTCAACTGCTTTTGAAATGTTGTTTAGAAAATGTCCTAAGTCATAAAATAATGACTAAAAGTGTTTGATGATGCTAAAATTATATTTAAATATAAAGGAATTAGCAATAAGTTTAGTAAGTTCTTTTAAAAATGCAAGTATTTGCTGAAGTTAAAATTCACACATTAACGTGAAGGATGCAGGGCAATGCACCCAGCCAACAAAAGTCCTTCCCAACTGTTGGACAGAGAATGCAGAAGCACCCGGAGATCTGATTTAGTATTTTTGTCTGGCACAATTGTTAAGTTTATCTTAACATGCACTAGCTTATAAACCCTCTCCAACTTGATTTACAGGTGTATCTGTATGAGGAATAATTTAGAACTGCAGTTCTTCACTGTTTATAGCACTTTCCACAGTCTCTCAATTTAATCTTCCAATAATAGCTCAAACGTGGGTTGAACTTACCTGACGCTGTTCATAGTTGGCATATTCATCGATGCGGATGAAGGTTAGAAAGTGGAAGTTCAAAAACAGCTCTAAGATATCTAACATTAAAATCATCTGAGATAAAATCAGCACTCGCCGGCCTTCAGACTTCAGTTTCTGCAACAAGACAGCCAGTGCTTCTAACTTGCCTGTTGTCAACGAAACAAGACATACATGTGAGTGGGCAGCCCCCGGCCGGCAAAGCCAGGCCCGGGAGGCCCCGCCCCTTCCCTCACCTGAGTCGTACTGCACCAGCCGGAGATCGGGGAACTGCAGCAAGTGTGGGGCCGAGATCTGCTGCAGCTGCTGCAAGTACGGGGCCAGCTCCTCCTTGAGATTATGCCTGAAGACCTTCATCTTGTGGCTGTAGGACGGCGGAGGGTTGGAGGCGTACAGGCTCGGGGGAGCAGCCACCACGGCCGGCAGCACGCAGAGCACCCTGGAGCAAAGCACTGCAGCTCAGCCGCCTCACAGGGAGGGGGGGGCATCTTTTACCTGTGGCTTTCTGAAACCTCGCACTGCTCAGCGTCTTGTCTGGGTGGCCGAGCTACTAACCACACATGGCCTAGAGTCCAAGCCCTCACTCACCCTCAACTGTCTCTCCCCACCAGCAGAGCTGGGACGGTTAGCACTAGTGGGACTCCCTCGCGGCACACCCTCTACCCCAACACTGCCCCTGGACACGTGTGGGGCGGGGTTACTCCAGCCACAACTCTAAATGCAACTCGATCCTGCACTGGGACCCTGCTCTGTGGGGTTGAGGTTACAGTATTGCACCCAAGACGCTGGGCTCCTGAAAAACCACGACGCTGCTGCTGAGATGCAGGCAGAGAAAACAGATGCCGCGTTGCTGCATGCACACACGCATCCAGCCCTCGATGGGCCTCTGCGTGCAGTCCAGCTGTCTCGACACCTCCCGAGTGGCCTCCCCAGGGAGCTCAGCAGGGGTCAGGATTTCTCCAAGCCAGGCCAGCCACCAAATCATTGCAAAGTCTCCGCAGGGGACATCTGAAATGTGGGCAACTATTAAGTGCTATCAAAACAGCTTGGGCCTCAGGCCCGAGCTTGGACTCTCTGAACGCTGAGACTCCACTTCCCAGCCTGACGCAGCCTGGCCTCACGGCCCCACCCTGGTGCGTCTGCTGATGGTCAGCCTTGGCCTTGGCACTGCCCCTGCTCCGTGGCTCCCCGTGACCTGCCACCTGCCCGAACAAGGGGACTGACAGGACAACTGGAACGAATCCTGCCTCAGACTGCTACCCTGTGTGGTCCAATATTCTTGAATCTTTCTTTCACAATGAGAGCATATTCATTATTACTCATGTAATTTTTTAAAACAATAAAAAAGCAAAAAGGTTTTCACTTCTCTGTATCACGTGGAATTAACCTGGACACACGAGTCGGTAACCCCTTCCCAGAAAGTCACGTGTTTAAGAAACCTGACCCTGGGGGCTACATTGTTTCCTGGTGACGGGTCAGGGAGCAGCAGGACGACAGAACCAGACCTGGTTCCAGGCCTGGGTCTCCTGTGATGCTACGATTGTCAGTACACAAGTGACGACTCCAACTAAACACTCACCAGTTACTGAAAAAACGAAGGATATAAGCTAAAGTGAGTTTCCAAAGCATGCAAGGGAACATGTAAGAGAACCACAACTGAATTTTCTCCAAGTCCCTGTGTGCACGGCTTAAGGGACAAGGAAATTGCTTCTATTTACTAAACACTTTCCGCAACCTTATTATTCTTTGATTTTCTGGTTAAAATTTTAAGGGGTTAAAAACAAAGTATCCTAAATGTATTTTGGGGACACCAATTTAAAATGCAGTCTGTAATTTCAAACTAGCTAAAAAAATCTACCAAACCCAAATTAGGCTAGTATCTTTTTAAAAAATCAAAATATCAAATTATTTTATGAATCTTGACTTATTTTAAAAATGAATAACATTGCAAAAATACATAATCATTATTTCTTGAGTAGAATGCCAGAAAAAAATTCCAAAACTAGAAAAGGTAACTTATGGAAATTGTCTTTAACGCTTTAGTTAAAACACAGAGTATTAAAGCCATATAAAAGGCCGATGAATCCTAGAGCCATTTTAAAAACCTCTAACGCCACCAGGAAAAAGTTAATACCTATTTCTCAAAGCAAGCATTCTGTTCTTAAAAGCAAAATAAGAATTTAACTGGGCTGAAAACGTGCTCTCTGCACGTCACTCCGGGAGGAGAGCAGCACTGAGAGGCTACCTTTTCACGGCGTCCTGCAGGGAGTCGCTCCGCGGGTGCGAGGCCAGCGCCAGGTACTCCGGTGGGTCCGCCGACGGCTCGGATGCTTCCCAGCACGGGCACCGGCTCCAGGAGCCTGTCCACCCCCACTTATCTCCAGAGAAGTGATGTGGGGGGACCTTCCTTTCCCCAAAAAACGAGCAAATTCCCAATAAGTCTTTGCCGTACACTGGAGCTCTGGAACAGCGACGCTCGTTACCAGAAAATATTCTATCCAAACGCTCCTTTAAAAGCCTTCTCCTCTCCTCCAGCAACTCCTTCTGCAGCAGAGGCAGAGAGAGGGGACAGAACAGGGTGTTACCATGACACGGGGTGAGAAGCTCTGTGTGTTACAGCTACGTTTTAGGCTGCAAATAACCTCCTGCCCCTGAGAATCAGGAGGGACCACTGGGTTCCAGGAGGTGGCAACGGGCCCGCGCTGGGAGTCACCTGAGCGAGGCTCCCCGCAGGCCTTGGCGGCACTCCTGGTTCACCTGGCGACAAGTGCACAACGGCGGCGAGTCTGTTTGGTGCACCAGCTGGGGAACAGAACCATCCGGACTCTGCAGCAAACAGCCCGGAGCCTGCTTGGGGCTGTGTGCTACCGCAGCGCGGAGAGCCAGAGGGGACACATTTCTGTCCTCCAGGGATTTATACTCTCAAAATGATAAATCAAGGAGAAATAAGAGACATGCTCACAGGTTGAAGCGAGCAGAGATTACATTTTCAAAATAACGCCGAGCACGTTTTCCTTACACAGCGGACGGGGGCTGGGAGACCGGTGTCCTCCCTAGCTCAGGAGTCGCTGGCGGGCTGCCCTTGAAGTGAGAGGTTTTCTATCATGTCGGTCCTATCCTTGTCATTTTTACCCCGAAACTGCCTTAGGAGGAGACTTGGGTGGAGTCACAGCCCCCTCCCTGCCCCGCTTCTCCTCTCTGGAAAGAGATTCCACCTGCTCCCCACAGCTCTTAAAACTGAAATATTAACATATGCTTGTTTCACCTGGTATCCCAGAGTAGAGTTTGTTAATGGGCTTTAAAAAAAAAAAAAAAAAAAAAATCTCCTTTTCCTTAAATCCCAAACACATGAGGCTGGGATGAGAGGCTCCAACGTGGCGTGAAGTATTCAGCCCTGAGCACAGGCGGCGCGGAAGGCCGCGGCCCTTACCCACCCCCCACATCGCCGCAGAGCTGGGTGCTCGGGCAGGGCGATCTGCTGTGTGCTGATCTGTGTCCCCCCAATTCACATGCTGAAGTCCAGTGTCACCGTGTCTGGAGGTGGGGTCTTTATGAGGTAATTAAGGTTACAAGAGGCCAACAGGCGGGACCTGGTCTGAGGGAGAGACAGGAGAAAGCGTTTGCGTTTTCTCTCTCGTTCCATCTCTAGGGAGACAGAACCAACCGAACCACCTGCCTTGCATCCTGGCTCTGCCCTCACCAGCTGTACACAGTTGGGCACCTGACTGAACCTCTCTGTGACTCAGTTTCCACATCTGTGGACGGGAGGCCCCAGAGCAGGACATGGCACCAGCCATCCCCAGCCGCTGCCAGTGCGTGGGAGGGCAGGGGTCACAGCGACTGACCTGGCGCAGCGTGTGCTGGGGGGTTCCCGAAAGCACGATGGAGCAGGACCGGCTGTAGCACACTCTGCGGGACGGCGGGGCCCAGGGGCCGCAGGTGCTGCTGGCTGGGGGCAGACACGATCTGAAGGACGCTTCCTATGAAGGAAGAGACAGCACTTGTTTCTGAACAATGTGACAGCAAAGATTTACAATACTGATCCGTCTTGTGTGTCTTAACTAAAAATATTTAATGTTTTAACTGCAAAAACATTTGAAGAGTCTTGTTTTAAAAATAATGCAGCTAAGGCATTATCACCAAATCCATTTAAAGGAATATATTATATTAAAGACAATTTCAATATGACTCATTTATGTGAAGTTCTAGAGAAGACTAATTCAATCTCTAGCGACAGAAAGCAGGTCGGAGGTTGCCGGGGGCTGAGGGGCGGGAAGACCAGGAAGAGGCACCAGGCGACTTTCTGGGGTGATGAGAATGTTCTAGATCTTCACTGTGTTGGTGGTTGAATGGCTGTAAAAACTTGTCAGCACTCCCAAAGTGGGTACTTAAAATGAGTACATTCTATTGCATTTTAATTATAACTCAATAAAGTTGATTTTTTTAAATCTCCAGTTTGAAAAACAAAAATAGTTTCAAATTAACCTCAATAATCACCTAAGAAGCATGATAAAAATAACAGAGAAACTAAGTGCTGTCATATCCTGCCTGCATGACACTGTTTATGGAAGAAATCGGCGTTGACAGGAGAAACAGGTTCGGGAGCTCTGGCGCACGGTGACCACCTCATAACAATGTATTATGTACTTGAAAATTGCGAAGGCAGCAGATTTTAAATGTTCTTACCACAAAAAATGGTAAGTGTTTGAGGCAATGCATGTTAACTAGCTGACTTAATCATTCCACAGCGTGTGTGTGTCTGTGTGTAAATACATCTCTCTCAAAACACCACATTGCACCTCACAAATACATACAGTTTTTATCAATTAAAAATAAATTTAAAAAAAGGAAATCGGTGCTAATGTTTTTTGATGGTTCTCCCCTAAAGGCTCTGCTAAGAAATTTGTATATAGCATATAAAGGAGTACTTAAAACCAGGAGGAAATTATCAATGCTAAATTATCATGACCCTATAAAATACCTAAAACTTACTTCTCAGTAACTTGTTTGTTGGGCTCTGATCACGACTGATCACTGTCCAACGTAAGGAGGGTTTTACTTACAACCTACCTGCACGGAACACTCGCAGTCCTGCACGCAGCTCCCCGGTGCCAGGAAGGGCGTCCGGCTCGCCCAGCCCAGCTGCTTCCCGGAGCCAGGAGCTGGCGCCAACAGACCCACTCTCGAGGTACAACGGAGGCACCACAGAAGACAGACAAGCTAAGGCCCCTCCCCGACACGTATTCTTAGAAAGCACGCACACGTCCCTACCCTAACTCTGACAATCACAACGTTGGTGGCATTTAGGCGACTGTGTTCTCTAGATTCAAAGATGTACAATTATTATTTTTGGCTTTTGCCTTTTAATATCTCAAAACTGAGGCTGCCTGTTAAACCTGCTGACCCTTCAAGCTGTTGAACACAGCGGGCCCCCACGGCGCAGCAGTACCTTGCAGCTGCAGCGGCTGGCCCGCCGTGAGCTGCCGGAGCTGGCTGTGCGACAGTGTGAACTTGCTCCCCTGGAACTGCAGTGTCACCGGCACCTCTGGCTGGGCCCCTCGGCTCTGCGGGCCTGCGATGGACGCCAGCAGAGCTGCTCTCATGGCCTCTCCACCTGCTTAACGGAAGCAGAGTGAGTGTAAGCCGGTCCTCGCTGGCGGGCTGAAGTCTGGCAGTAACTGGAAACGCCGCCTTCCCCGCAGGCCACACGGATGCCTGAGGAAGAGTGAGGAAAGGCTTTGCCTGACGTCTCGGTCACAGGGAAGACATTTTAGGCAGGTGCCACCCCATAGCTTTGCTTAGAACAACGTGCCTGAACCCACGGGAGGCTTTGTGCTGTGGACATAAGGGAATGACTCCGCCTCTGGGGAGGGCAAGCCACTGACACATCGTGGCTATCACGGACTGAACCACGTGTCCCCCCAAATGCACACACGGGAGCCCCGACCCGTAATATGACACAATGCGGCCGTGTTTGGAAAGGGGCTCCTGAGGAGGTAGCAGGATTCATGAGGCCACAGGGCGGGGCCCTCACCCCATGGGGCCAGTGTCCTGATAGGAGCGGGAGGGCGCTAGAGCAAGATCTGTCCGCACGCAGAGCAGAGGCTGTGTGAGCACACAGTGAGAAGGCGCGGCTGCCCGCCAAGGAGAGAGGCCTCTGAAGGACCTGGCCCTGCCCACACCTTGACCTCGGTCCAGCCTCCAGGACTGGAGGAGAAACCCCCTGAGGCTTGAGCCCAGTCTGTGGTTTTTTGCTATGGCAGCTACCCTAGCAAACCAACGCAGCAGCTACCCTAGCAAACCAACGCAGCAGCTACCCTAGCAAACCAACGCAGCAGCTACCCTAGCAAACCAACCCAGCAGCTACCCTAGCAAACCAACGCAGCAGCTACCCTAGCAAACCAACGCAGCAGCTACCCTAGCAAACCAACCCAGCAGCTACCCTAGCAAACCAACCCAGCAGCTACCCTAGCAAACTAACACAGCAGCTAATGCAGCAGCTACCCTAGCAAACCAACCCAGCAGCTACCCTAGCAAACCAACCCAGCAGCTAATGCAGCAGCTACCCTAGCAAACCAACGCAGCAGCTACCCTAGCAAACTAACACAGCAGCTACCCTAGCAAACCAACCCAGCAGCTACCCTAGCAAACCAACGCAGCAGCTACCCTAGTAAACCAACCCAGCAGCTACCCTAGCAAACCAACCCAGCAGCTACCCTAGCAAACCAACGCAGCAGCTACCCTAGTAAACCAACCCAGCAGCTACCCTAGCAAACCAACCCAGCAGCTACCCTAGCAAACCAACCCAGCAGCTACCCTAGCAAACCAACGCAGCAGCTACCCTAGTAAACCAACCCAGCAGCTACCCTAGCAAACCAACCCAGCAGCTACCCTAGCAAACCAACCCAGCAGCTACCCTAGCAAACCAACCCAGCAGCTACCCTAGCAAACCAACGCAGCAGCTACCCTAGCAAACCAACGCAGCAGCTACCCTAGCAAACCAACCCAGCAGCTACCCTAGCAAACTAACCCAGCAGCTACCCTAGCAAACCAACGCAGCAGCTACCCTAGCAAACCAACCCAGCAGCTACCCTAGCAAACTAACACAGCAGCTACCCTAGCAAACCAACGCAGCAGCTACCCTAGCAAACCAACGCAGCAGCTACCCTAGCAAACCAACGCAGCAGCTACCCTAGCAAACCAACGCAGCAGCTACCCTAGCAAACCAACCCAGCAGCTACCCTAGTAAACCAACCCAGCAGCTACCCTAGCAAACCAACCCAGCAGCTACCCTAGCAAACCAACCCAGCAGCTACCCTAGCAAACCAACCCAGCAGCTACCCTAGCAAACCAACCCAGCAGCTACCCTAGCAAACCAACCCAGCAGCTAATGCAGCAGCTACCCTAGCAAACCAACGCAGCAGCTAATGCAGCAGCTACCCTAGCAAACTAACACAGCAAATCGACGTAGCAGCTACTCTAGTAAACTAGCACAGCAGCTAAAGGTTACCATTTGCAAACAAGATACCTACCTGCGATACCCTAGTGTCGACCTACGTGAGGAAACTGAGGAAGATTAATGGACTGGTGTGTTTGGGCCAAGGCTGAGGACAGCCGGGAAGCACTGGGCCATGCAGTGGAGAACAAAGGACAGGCTGGAGCGTGTAAAGAAGGAAGGAGCCAGGAGAGGGCGACTGCAAAGGCTGTTTGTCAAGAATTCTCCCTGGGCCGGGCACCGTGGCACTCTGGGAGGTCGAGGCAGGAGGATCACTTGAGGTCAGGAGTTGGAGTTTGTTGTGAGCTAGGCTGATGCCACGGCACTCTAGCCCAGGCAACAGAGTGAGACTCTGTCTCAAAAAATAAAATAAAATAAAAAAAGAAGACAACGTGAGCTGGCCACTGAGTGGGCAGGACCAGAGGCCATGAGTGGGGCTGTGTCTGAGCCCGCGGCTTCGCGGTTTCACAGGATGGGCAGGGCTAATGGCTGTGCTGAAGGTCACAGCCGCTGGTGTATGGGAGCCCAAGAGGTCTAGGGGGCCAGGCTGCTGCCACCAAAATCGATAACCTTGGTTTGCGCGAAGCAGTTTACGTCATTACAATTGTTATTTTGAACAATCTCAATTTAAAATAAACCTCCCAAGATTATACCACAATCACATTCTTGGCATTTTCCCTTTAGAAGTAACCTTTCTATACAAGCATAACGTGGTTAATTATATAACTGAAAAATCAAAACACTGAACTCAAAGCTCAATAGCAGCATCAAGAGGGAATCCCGGCACGGCCGACAGGGGCACAGCACTGTGTCTCGCTGCTGTGGGCTCGAGTGTGGGGCGGTTGAGTGTGGGGCTGGGACACACGTGGTAACCAGTGCCGTGTCACACATCACGGCTCAGCTGTGGGTCCACGCACCTTGATTTGCAGAGACTGTGGTGGCAGGTGGTCTTCCTCGCGTCTGTCCTGCCTGGGTCACAGTGGCTGAGGTCACAGGGCGAGGTGCCTGAACACTCGGAAAAACGACCATCTTGCCCTCTGGCTTCTGTCCGTAAGGAACAGGCTGGAACAACCTGGGAATCAGTTTTAATACAAGAAACACCTCAAGTGTACATCGTGACAACAGCACTGGACAATGCGGAGACATGTGCCGATTCGTGCGGGCTTGGGGAAAGGCCACGCCACTCCTGCTCTAGTCCCAGGACAGCTGATGCTTCTCACAACAGTCAAAACTGGCCACAGACGCTCGGTGAGGCACACAGACAACATGGGGCCTGGAACTGCTTAACTCAATCCTCGTGCTACACAGAAAGACAAGTTCAGACATAGACAGTGGAGGGTTTTAATCTCAAGTTGCACACTGAGTTGGGCTGAGATTAAGAGAACTTGGTACTTTTCTTCTAGATAGTTCTGTAGGGGGCAGCCAGTCTCCTGAGACTGGATATGTCACAGGAAGGGCATCTCCAGGGCCAGGCGGCACCACGAGGAAGGCCCAGGGAGGGCGAGGCTGTCGTGGACAGCAGCTGCACGTGTGTGGACAAGAGGAAGGCTCCGGGACAGAAAGTTGGTGGAGACGGTGCGTGGAGTCCCGTGTTAAGGGCAGTCGCAACACAACCCTAAGCCTGAACCGAAAGGAAGGAGGCCTCAAGAGACGCACGGAAGAGCTAGGTGTAAAATTTACTAAAATCAACTGCATAACTCAACTGTGAAATACAGTTTATAACTGACGTTCATGTAGACTCTTTCCTGGGATGGGATTTATAACACTGTCACCTTCCTCCGTACCTGGCATTCAGAGCAGTCACTGGGCACCCGGTGCTGCTGGGTCTAGGGAAGTGGAGAACAGAGCACTGTCCCTCACTGGGAGAGCGGCTGGCAACAACGACCGACCACAGCACACTTCGAGAACCACACAAAAAATAAACACAAGGCACCACATCTCTACCACTAGAGACACCTGCTCTTCACATCTGGTCAAGTGTCTTCCCAAACCAGGGTTGGCACGTGCTACAAGTGGCAGGACCTCTGGCCTCACATGCTGCCCTGCCACCGTGGCATGGACACAGCCACAGATGACACTAAAATTTCAATGTCATACAATTTTCACCTGTCACCAATATCATTCTTACTTTGACTTTTTAGGAACAATTTAAAATGTAAAAACCATTCTTAGTGGTGTTGGCCGGATTTGTCCCAGGAGTGGTAGTTTGCCAAACTCTGGTCTGCAGCAAAACCAGAAGCGGTGAGTTCTGCGCTTCTGCGTATGTGCAAGGAATGCAAAGCAGCAGCAGCACGACACACAGGAGGGGGAGCCCGGACACGTCTCGCAAGGCTCCACGCAACGTGTCAAACAACATGTCGTCACTTCAAGGCAGACTGTGATTAATTAAAGACGTATCTTATAAACCCGAGGGCAACCACTAACAAATATTTTAAAAGAGGCATAAATAATAGGCCAACAGTGGAAACAGAATGGAAACATAAAAGGGACTTGATCCAAAAACTGGCAGAAAAACACAAAAGAAAGACCAAGGAAGAGATGGAACAACTTGAAAATGACCAACAACTGTGGATTTTAATCCAGCAATTTCAATAATTACATTAATATAAATTGATTAAACACAAGTCTCTGGGCCCTGGGGCGGCACAGATATCCCAGTGCAGGAGCAGGTGGGTGTCGGGGGGCTGGAAAGTCAGGCCAACCAAAAGGCAGAGGGGCTTGCACCAGAGAAAGGCTGGGAATGCTGACCTTTCCCGGGAGGTTTGGCAAATCATCCATAACCCCACTCCTAGAAACGGATCCTCCACTCAGGAGCATGTTTGAGGACAGACAGGCCTCCCGGGCACACTGTCTACACCCCCGTCCTGAAGGTCAGCATCAGTCCTGAACTGCTGGCAGGGCCGCCACGGCGCAGAGGGAGCGGACGGACAGTCGCCCACAGCACCCGCCACATTCACGCCTGCGCACCCCAGCTGACTGCGCGTGCAGACCGGCACGCCTCTCCCTCCTGCAGCCCACCTGCTTGGCTTGATCTTGACCGGGTGGGGTCTGGACTGCAGAGGGGGTGAGTTGTAGATTTCTTCAATGAGCTTCCGCGTCACCTTCTGTCTGGGCAGCACCTGGGCCTCGTAATGTGTCATTTTATTTTCTACCCCAATCAGATCAAAGATCGACATGTCGGTGTCCTGGCATGAAAAGAATCCGCTGTGTTACACGTTCAGGCTTCCCTGGAATGTCCCCCTCAACCTAGAAGGCCCAGTCCCTTAGCATTGCAGTCCCCAACCCCCAGGCTACAGGCCGGTACTGGTCCATGGCCTGTTAGGAACCAGACCATGCACTCCATCCCCCACCCGTAGAAAAATTCTCTTCCAGGAAACATGGGAACTGGGCCACACAGCAGGAGGCGAGCGAAGCTTCATCTGTATTTATGGGTGTCCCCATGGCTCGCATCACTGTGTAAGCGCCGCCTCCTCTGAGCTCTGCCTACCCCTAACCCCTCGTCCCTACAAAAATTGTCTTCCATGAAACCGGCCTGTGGTGCCAAAAAGGTTGGGGATAGCTGCCTTGGTGGATGACCGGCAGGGCAAAGACTAACTCGCCCGACCCCTTGGCCACAGGAGAGGGTGGCTGGAAGTCCACAGGCTGATGTCACTTTACCCTGAACAGGTTTCGGGGAGTAAAGCCTCTGTGGTGAGTTACCACTCAGAGCACTGAAAACCCAGGAGCACCCTCACTCCGTTACAACCTGTAATACTCTGATGTAATTCGGGGCGGCAGGATAACGGCCCAAGACTCATGCTGAGTCTGCTTAGGAGGGTTTTGCCATTAACGTGACCACTGGGGTAACACACAACAGTTGGTGACAGATGCACAGCTGGGGGGAAGCACCGAGGTCAGGAAGAGAAGGGGAGGACAGCTGGATAGAGCAGGGGATGCGGGAGGCAGAGGGGCGGGACGCGAGAGCTGCCTGGGGAAGACCCTGGGCCAGCGCGTCTCCATGCCAAAGACGGCAAAGCTGGTCCTTGGTCCCTAAACCGCATTTAGCCGTGGGAAGATTTCCCACCACCAGACAGTGATGGTGTGGCTGTAAACAGCGTGAGGCCTGCGTGCTCCTCAGACAGAACTTTGTGTTCCATTTCCCTTTGCCGTCACCTTCCACACTCCGTGCTCCAGGGCCTGGAGGATACGGGAAGCGGTTCTGAATTCCAAGGCCTCAGACACATAGGAAGAGCCTGAGAGTCTGGGATTAATGAGATCAGGATGGTTACAGATTCTCTGCAATTTCATCAGAACGTGAAGGACACTGACAAACTGTCCGCTTTTCAGAGCTTCCTGAGTTCTGCAGGGAATTATAAAAAACAAACAAGAAAACATCTGTTTCAGGCTCATTCAAAAACTCTGAAAGATTTCCGTTCTCTGGGTCATTCTCTGTAATGCAGGATGGGACTTCTGGGAGAGATGATGGCTGAACACATGCATCAGCGTCACTCCGCCCCAGACCCACGGACACTTCTATAAAGGGATTTTTAAAAGACATAAAACTGCAGAGATAAGGACACTGGTGTAGTGGACACAGCAACAGAATCTCAGCAGCTGCGGTGCACGTCAGGGATCCTGGGCTTGGCCACTCCACGCAGCCAGACCCCTAGCCTCGTGTGACCACCGACCCCACGGATGGACCAGGAGCTGCAAAGCCAGGTCCTCATGGGGCAGAGGGGACGGGCACGCTGAGAGAAGACATTGCTGCAGCCCGTCAGACAGGCGGTCATATCCCTAATCCCCCCCACTCCTTGCTGCAGCCTTTCCCTCGCCTCAGCAAAACTCAGCTACCGTGGGGCGCAAGAGCAAAGCTGCAGGTGCCAAGAGTCCCAACTCTCTTCCCTGGCGCGCTGTGCAGAAGGCGCAGCCAGTTTTACTCTCTGGGCAAACGAATGGCTCCTCTTTGGAGCCCCTCAGAGGCCCAGGGTGAAAAGCCACGCAGCAGTGCCTTGAGGGTCCTCTCACAAATAGCCCAGCCACATCTCCTCACTGGAGCTCACGGCTGACAAGCCCACCCAGATCCATAGAATCTCACAGCAGTGTCTTAGTCCTTCATTTTAACATGAGAAGATAATTCAGGATTATCAGATATCTGAGAAAAGCCCCTAAAGCCCTAAAATAAAAGATTAGAGACTAGAACAAACAAACAAAAACAATTTCAGGGGAAAAGACAGTCTGCAAGAAGAAAAGAGATGTTTAAACTGTCAGTAATTTCCTCAGGGAGATATGAGAAAATATTAATACATCCAGGAAACAAAAGTAGAATGTCAATAAAAACAAACATTGTAGAATTTTTTTTAAAAGTCATGATATTAGGGTTCAAAAATACAATTGAATAAGTCTCCCAAAAGGTGAACCTCCAGTGCTAACAAAGTGATGGAGAATAAAAGAGAAAGGATAGGGACGTAAGTCAGCTATCTCCAGAGATGTTGCAACATCTGCATGAGCAGAGGTTGAGAGACAGCGTGAGAAGGGCAGGGGAGGGAAAGAGGAGGAGAGAAACTAAGTGAAAGAAATCGTCAAGGAAACTAATTCAGTGTAATTAGCCATAACGGAAGACATTTCCAGATCACTGCGGCTCACAGAGTGCCCCGTTCAAGTGTTGAGTATGGACACAAATAAGGCACATTCCTTTAATACTTCAAACACCATGGGAAACAGAAATTTTCCATAAGCTTCCAAAGACAAAAGGTAGACCATGGACACAGATCAGAAACATCAGAATTCTACAGACTTTTCAACAGCAACTATGGAAGCTAGAAGAAGACAATGGAGCAAAGCCTTAAAAATTCAGAAGGAAAATGTTTTCCAAACTAGAAATCTAGAATAAGGACTTTTTAAAGATGCTTCGTCAAAAAAATTTCTCTCTTCCTGTACTCTTTCTCAAGAGGCTGCTGTTCATTGAGGGAGTAAGTAGGAACAAATAACAAACAACACAAGAAGACACGGGACGTAGGAAGCAGGAGACCCAACACAGGAGAGAAGCCAAAGAGACCCCAGGACCACAGGTGTCCCCCAGACTCACACAGTGGCCAGTCCCAACAGGAGCAGAGTCCCTCAAGGGACAGACATGCTGCAAGCTGTCACTGTCATGCTGCCTGCTTCCACTGCATAATCTCTCTACACTGGGGGCAGATGTCTGAGTGGAACGGGCCCAGATCAGCCTCTGGGTTTGGCTCTCGGGCACACACCGATGAGCCTCTGCCACGCCCTCCCCCTCCCGGCAGTGGATGCTCACTTCTCCCTCACAAGTGTTCTGCTTTGACCCGCTCCTGAGAAGACATGAGGGGAAGCCACGGGGACCTTGGAAGCTTCCCAAGGTCAAGGGACAGAGCAGCCCAAGTCTCCTGACCATATTCCTGCCAGAGGCACTAAACCCAGAGCCCAGTGTTCCCAGGATGCCGTCCTGGACGTGCCCGTGGACTTCCCCAGAAAGAATTCTTGTCAATTCTCAGGGACACTGGAGCCTGTGCCTGTCCCTGCTCCCCCAGGAGCCTTCGTCTAACACTGGCAATGTCTCCCTCTCCCTACACAGCGAGGTCAGTGCTCACTATTTTATATTCACTGACACACAGTAACTGTGGATGGAGAACTAAGATATCCAATACGGGGAAAAGATAAAAAGCACTCTTGGCTCTTACTGAACTCAGACACATAAACAGTGACTGGATAACGATATGAGTGTACTAATAGAGATATTTATACAACTGATTCCTAATGTTAATGCTCTTTCAAAGAGATCTTGAGTTACATAGCTAATCTTGAGCTATTTTATGCTCTTTCATTTTTTAATAACCTACTTAATTGATGGTTAAAAATGACATATTTAACCTCAATTTGAATGTAATCTGAAAAGACACTCTGCAAATGCAATCCTAATAAACACAATTTAAGGCTGCAGTCCCCAGCCCCTGGGCTGCAGACTGGTACCAGTCCATGTCCTGTTAGGAACCGGGCCGCACAGCAGGAGGTGAGCGGCCGGTGAGTGAGCGAAGCTTCATCTGTATTTACAGCCGCTCCCCATCGCTCGCATCATCGCCTGAGCTCTGCCTCCTGTCAGATCAGCGGGGCCATTAGATTCTCATAGGAGCGCGAACCCTACTATAACTGCGCGTGCGAGGGGTCTAGGTGGCTCCTTATGAGAATCTAATGCTGGATGATCTGAGCTGGAGCTGAGGCGGTGATGCCAGCGCTGGGGAGCAGCTGTGAATACAGATTATCATTATCAGAGAGGTCTGACTGCACAATAAACGTGATGCACTTGAATCATCCCCAAACCATCTCCCACCTCTCACCCACCAGTCTGTGGAAAAACCATCTTCCATAAAACTGGTCCCTGGTGCCAAAAACGCTGGGGACCACTAGGTTAAGGGTAGTGAATATGAATGAATATATCAGTACTGAGAAATAAAGAGATCGCATTACACCATTTCCATCTATTCGTTACAAGCCTTACCGTGGCTGTAGTATAACATCTTCGTATAAGGCCTTCTGACGATTAGAAAGACGGCATTTTAACACATGTTCGTATTTCTTAGTCAGTTGCTTTTCAACATCCCGTTTAGATCTCCGTAAAATAAATGGTTGTATCATCTAAAGACAGCATAAGTTTCATTATAATTCATGTGGCACCCTTTACTTTTCAAGTAACATCATATTAAAAGATTTATTGAATTATTTTCTTTTTTTCCCTTCCTTTTTTTTAACTGCATGTGGTCTACGAAACAGTTGCATTCAACCTATGATATGCTGTGGGGTTGGAGATACTGAGTGACTTAAGGAGAAAATACAGTTGTTATTGTCACTTCTTAACTGTCACTGTAAACTCTCATCTCTCTCTGTCCCTGCCACTCTCTGGGTGACAGGTCCACAGACTTTCTCCTGAGCCCATATGTTCCGGGTGGCTTCCGGGACCAGAAGAACCACCCGCTTAGCACCTGTGAGCTGCCGCCCTTTCTCTCCTTTAAGCCTCATGTCTTCCTGTCAGACCTGCCCTGAAGGAAATGAAGGGGGCAAAGCAAAGATGCAGCTGAGAGCCGATGCCACCGTGGCCACACCAGGCTCCAGGGTCCCCCAGCTCTCCCGGGTGCAGGCTCTGCTCCCGCCAAGCCCAGAGGACTGAGCCCCACTCAGTAAGACGTAAACAACCTTTCTTTTCTCCTCTACTTATTTCATCTAAAACTAAATAACAACCGGGGGGGGGGGAAATCAGATAAACGCTAGAAAAACTTCGGGAGATCAGGGTCCGTCCCCACGTTCTGCTGTGTGTGGAATGTGGCGACCAGGTTGTCTGCCACCCCAGCGAGACCTTGGGAGCCAGTGGCTCCGGCAAGCGAGTGACAGCGTACTCTGTGCAGCCGGATGACGAGCTTGTGGCAGTAGTCCTGGTTCTCCTCGTTGGCTGTTTTCACCGGGAAGTCCAAGTAGGGCCTGGAGATGCCGGGGATCAGGAAGTGCACCATGGTCCACAGCTCCGGGAGGGTGTTGTGCAGGGGGCTGTCTATCAGCAGCAGGCGGTGCTGGCTGCAGAAGAGAAGAAGAGCATGTCCCATCTCTCCTCGCCACGCCCACGACGCTCTGTCCCACCAGGGGGACTCGTGTTGCAGGAGGGCGGCCATGCGCAGTGGCATCTGTGAGGACCATGGCAGCACTGACGAACGCGTGTTCCAGGACCACTTGGCCGTGCTGGGAAACACGCATGAGTCCTTGTAACACACAAGGAGACCCTCGTGTAGCACCTGACACTCCCTGATGGACCTTCCAGTACCAGCGTTGCAAACACACACTCGGCACGCAGAAGAGAAGTTTCCCCAAAGCTGCGTCTGCTGAAACACTGTCACGACATAGCTCCAAACACACCTCCTACCTGCTAGCACCAACATTTTTAGACCACAAATTCACAAAAGCAGAAATATTTACATCATATGTGCTACTGGATTTTTTTAAACATTGAGTCTTCAAATAATTTCCTGTGGGTTTAACCAAATCTATTACTCACCTAAAGAATATTTTTATTTCTTTTACGTCCTTACTTGTACCTTCCTTAACCCAAAATATATGGAAATTTTCCTTCTGTCAAACATTTCCTCAAATTTGTTTCTCTTTTAAAGTCCTTTAATTACGAATGTCAAATCCTGTGACAGCAAACACTGTTAAAGTCTGTGTGACAAACCTATCTAACCTTCTAGCCACTGGCTCATATTTTTAGGCAACAATTAACATAACCAACTCCAACATAACCTCACAATCCAGATCCTTCCTTAGCTTCATCCAGGATTCGTCCAAAATCCATCTCCTCAAACTGAGTCACAGGCATCAATACTTTTTCTGGGCCAGGTTCTCCCAGGACGCACCTAAACTAACCTCTCTAATAATAATTTCATGCATTTTTCAGATGAGTTTAACTTCTTTTAACTACTAAAATGTCACTTAATAAATAAATATCTGGCATGCCCTTGAATGGCAACCTAAGAAATTAAATACAAATTCTGTGCCTTTTTTCCAAAAAGGAATCTCCTTTGCACTGGAGTGATCTTTGAATTGAACTTTTTATTTCTACTTATGATAAAATTACAAACCCTTCAGACAGGTACGAGCCGATTTTCAGACAAACGATTGTTACAGAAGGCTCTCGAGTCAGGCCAGAGCACTCCCGGGCCTGTGAAGGAATGCTCGTCACCCCGCCCCAGATCACACGGCCACGCAGCACAGCCGTGTGGTACATTTTATGTGTCACACGCATGCTCACACTCGTGCATGTGACGACCATCCCCAGCCCGAATTTCCCCACAGTTGCTGCTGCTGTTGGGCAGCGACAAAAGCCCAGGAGCTGACATGCCGGGAGGACGCGCGCCGGCCGCAGACCTTCGCAGGAGAAAGAGCACCTCCCAGTGCTTCTCCGTCATGTTCTTTATCTGCTGCATCTCATCGACCACCAGGTACTTCCACCGCACGCGGGCCAGGGCGTGGTGGTCCTTGAAGAACTGCTTGTAGGAGGTGACACAGATGTGGAAGCTGTTGGGCTCCATCCATCCCTTCGAAAGAAACGAGCTTGTTACCAACTCTACGCAGTAAGAACACATCACTCATTTGCTCACTGATTCTGCGAATGTCCGCTGATGTGTGCCGTGCTCGCCCTCAGCTCTGGGGGAGGATCGGTGAGTAAGGCGGCCTGGGCCCCACCCATCCCGGCAGAGGACAGGCTGCCTGAGATCCCTGGGTCGGCGCCGCCTGCAGGCAGCACAGGTGCAGCGGAGGGGAGAGCCCCGCGAAGCCCAGGCACAGCCAGGGCCAGGGCTGGGTCAGTGTGCGTCGGGAGGTTGGTCAGACGGACAAGGTCCCCTGAGACGGGAGGGCGAGTGCAAGGGATCCCTGCACAGAGGGTGACTATGGGTGACAACAATGCGTCGTACTTTGAAAATCACCAAGAGGAGATTCAAGTGCTCTCACAAATCAATGTGGGAGGTGATGCACGTGTCAACAGCTCAGTTTAGCCATTCCACGATGCACACATATTTCAAAATAACACATTATATATGATAAATACAAATAGTTTTTGTCAATTAAATAAGTAAATAATAGAGCAGATGTTACCTACCCGTCTTTCCTGCCTCCACCTGCCCTGTGGTAGTCCCGGCCCTCGACCGACAGACAGTCCCCGAGGGGCCTCCCGTGTGCTCCCGTGAGCCCCCTGCCCCACCCCGTTCTGCCCTGTGTCCTTCATGGACACACCCCTGACCCCGCTGGCTCTGGGCGCTGGGCCATGGGACTCCCCACCCCGCCCAGGTCCCCAGACCAGCGTGCGCACGCCCAGTGCTCCTCCACGCCCCGCCTCTCCGGGGGCCCTTTCTTGATTCTCCTCAAGTTTCCTAACCTGGGGCCCTTCACACCCCAGAGGCCCTGCTGGCGCTGCAGCAGGTACGCGGAGCGGCAGGCCTGCAGCCGTGGGGAGGCATCCTCCGCGGCTCAGCTGCCTTTGGACCCTGGAGACCCTTCCTACAGGATCCCCGTGGGTGTCGGTGTGGTCAGTGCTACAGCTGACAACTCTGCATCCTGGCATCTTCTCCTGCCACGTGTATTAAGTACACTTTTCTTTTCTTTTTTTTTTTTTTTGAGACAGAGTCTCACTTTGTTGCCCGGGCTAGAGTGAGTGCCGTGGCGTCAGCCTAGCTCACAGCAACCTCAAACTCCTGGGCTCAAGCGATCCTCCTGCCTCAGCCTCCCCAGTAGCTGGGACTACAGGCATGCGCCACCATGCCTGGCTAATTTTTTCTATATATATTTTTAGTTGTCCAGATAATTTTTATTTCTATTTTTAGTAGAGACGGAGTCTCGCTCAGGCTGGTCTCGAACTCCTGACCTCGAGCGATCCACCCACCTCGGCCTCCCAGAGGGCTAGGATTACAGGCGTGAGCCACCGCGCCCAGCCTTAAGGACACTTTTGACAGCAGAAACGCGGCAAAGAGTGCGTGCACTTGAACTTCACAGACATTGCCTAGTTTCTCCCAAAACGGACGTCCACGCTGCGCCAGTGGTGCCCACACCTCAGCCAATGCTGGGCACGCCCCCAAAAGCTGCAATTTGCTTTGATTTGTGTTTCTTTCCTTTCGAGTGCAGCCAACATCTTTCCTTGGATGTGTTTATTTTTCTGGGGAATGTTTATTTATTCCTCTCACCCATTTTCCCCCTGGGTTGCTCATTATCTTCTTACTGACACATTAAGAACTCTTCATAATTAAGAAAACTAAAGGTAATATTTGTTTTATATATATATATATGTATGTGTGTATGTGTGTGTGTGTGTCACATTATTTTTTTCCATCTTGTCATTGGTGAAATGCACTTGAGTGTGTTTAAATGCTGATGGGAAGGAGCCAGTACCAAGAACGATTAAAGACAGTGGGAAGAAAGGTGGGAGGTTCCTGGAAGAGAGAGGAGAAATGGGCCCGGCACCGAGTGGGCCCAGGTGGACGGGAGAGCCTCTCCCACCAGGGCCCTGAGCTCCGTGTGTGACTCTCTCACCAAGAAAAAGTAACATAATCACTTATTTTTAAAATGAGTAATACAAATCATACGGAAACTGTAACACCTGCAAGAAAGAATCAATGAATACATATGTTGAAACCCATTTTTAGGTTCTGTGAGAAAAGCCTACAGAAGACATTGACTCATCATGACTCACTGACTCAAGAAATTAGCCGCCGGCCGTGGTGGCTCACGCCTGTAATCCTAGCACTCTGGGAGGCCGAGGCGGGTGGATCGCTTGAGGTCAGGAGTTCGAGACCAGCCTGAGCAACAGCGAGACCTCATCTCTACTAAAAACAGAAAGAAATTATCTGGCCAACTAAAATATATATAGAAAAAAAATTAGCCAAGCATGGTGGTGCATGCCTATAGTCCCAGCTATTGTGGAGGCTGAGGCAGGAGGATTGCTTAAGCCCAGGAGTTTGAGGTTGCTGTGAGCTAGGCTGACGCCACGGCACTCACTCTAGCTCGGGCAACAAAGTGAGACTCTGTCTCAAAAAAAAAAAAAAAAAGAAAGAAATTAGCCGGGTGTGGTGTCATGCCTGCAGTCCCAGCTACCGGGACGCTGAGGCAGGAGGGTTGCTTGAGCCCAGGAGGTGGAGGCTGCAGTGAGCTACGATGATGCCACCGTACTCCAGCCCAGGCCAGAGTGAGACTCTGTCTCAAAAAGAAAAAAAGAAAAAGAAATGAATCCAAGCTGCTAGGTGCACTCACAAGTAACATTAACGAAAGTTAGTAATATTACTTCAGAGCACACTGTACATTCATAATCAAAGGCGTGTTTCACAAGGCGATGCCAGCGTCATTCTTTTCAACAATACCATTTAAGCCCATGGGCTCTTTCTTGTTCTGGAACCTCCTGGGAAGGAGATCCCGAATCTCCCCTGGAAACCCCACCGAGGTTTATTTCTTAAGAACGTTCACCGGAAAGAAACTCTCCCTCTCACCAATCCAAACACCTGGTGCCTCAACCTCAACTCCCTTCTCTCACCTGTCCTCCCTCCGCCGTGCAAGGCGGGAGCAGCAGGAAGGCGATTATCCGCACGCGCCCCCACACCCACAGAGGCAGGCCAGGCCAGGGCGCAGTACCTGTCTCTTCGCCCTGCGCCCTCGGGGGCGGCCGAGATACAAAAGGACCTTCAAGCCGGGGCACCAGCGCTTCAGCTCCAGCTCCCACTTCAGGGTGTTCCGGCTTCTGGCCACGATGAGGTGGGGGCCCCAGTTTCCTGCACAGAGAGCAAGGCAGGGGACAGCTCGCGGGAAACACCACTAGAAAGCACAAACTGTGAACACTGACACGGTCAATGATGCGGGTCGCACCACGCTTTCTGTAGAGGTACTTTATAAATATTTATTGAACGAAGGATGAAAAAAAGGAAATCCTTTTTCAGACAATTAGGATTCTATGAAATTCTCATATTTCCTATCAACAGTTGGAACTGAACACAGCTGAAATAGCTTTTCCTTTGAGACGCAATGCCGGTAAAATCGACTGACCCTCATCCAAAACATGGCCGCTGGGTGGTCTACACCTGTGGCCACGTCTCGAGGTCATGTGGAAACCCAGTCGGGCAGGAGCCACATGCCGGGTCTCGAGGACCCTCTCACCTTCATTGCAGGCCAAGTGTGCAAAGAGCGCGATGACTTGCACCGTCTTCCCCAGGCCAGCGTCATCTGCGAGGATGCCGTTCAGCTTCCTCTTGTACAGCTTCGCGAGCCAGTCCAGCCCGATCTTCTGGTATTCCCGCAGAGCTCCGTAGAGCAGAGATGGGGTGTTATACTTAACCTGTTTGTAGAAACAAAAACAAAACAAAAGAGCCCACAACAAATGTACGTGTATTTCCTTTTTGATTAAGGAAGAGAGCTACCAATGGCCTTTGGTTTAGGCAGCTGTGCTTTCTTTGCTAGCAAGGGCACTTCTTAAATTAACACAAGGCAGTCAACTGATGGGCATGGGCAGAATAAAAACTATGCGATTTTTGGTAAAATCTGACTAACAATATCTCCCTTACACTTTGCCTAAGAGCTTAGTAAAGACATTGGAAATGTCCACTGGGCACCTACGCCATCAAAAAGCAAAACTGTACCGCTGTCGTGACCCGAGCACTGCCTTTGGGCAGCAGCACCTCTGCGGCTGCCGCCACCTCCGAGATGTCCCTCGCGTGCTTCCTGGCGACACTCGTCCTTTCCCCGTCGCGGCACTGGTCCATGCTGAGGAGCGAGTCTATGACAACCACTTCCACCTTCCCTCTGTCCTTTGGGGTCTGTTCCACATCTGGGGACACACAGGGGGATCCTGGTGTTATTACAGATGGCCCTCTGCACCCCCAGTTTCTGCACCCCCAGTTTCCACACCCCTAGTTTCCATGTCCATAGAGTCAACCACCTATGGATCAGAAATATTCAGAAAAAAACTAATAACAAAATACAAGTATAAAAATAGAGTGTAACAAGCACTTACACAGCAAGTGTACTGTGTGAGGTGTCACAGGTGATCTAGAAAAGATTTAAGCTGTGTGGGAAGGTGCGCGCAGGCTACACGCAAACTTGACACCACTTTACACCAGGGACTTGCGCACCCTGGATTTCGGTGTGGGGAGTCCTGGGGGACGACTATACCTATGGATTGTTAACATTGAACATTTTCTAGAAATTAACATATACAAAATTTTAAAAAATAAGATTGCTTAATAATGTCCATTTTTCTGGAGTTATAAAGTCAAGTGCCTATTTGATGGGATGGTCTAAATTTTTAAAAGTCTGAAATTAATAAAATCATCCATAGGAGAAGAAAATTCTTGGGATGCATAAAAGCTTGTTAAAAACATCCAGAATTCAACAATTCATGAAATTTCTTCCCACTGCAAGTGAGAGAAGGCCAGCTGGGGTCAGAGCACAGCCAGCTTCTGAGAAGCTGTTTAAAGATGCTGCTTGAGGGCCAGGCACAGTGGCTCAGGCCTGTAATCCTAGCACTCTGGGAGGCCGAGGTGGGAGGATCGCTTGAGGTCAGGAGTTTGAGACCAGCCTGAGCAAGAGTGAGACCCCGTCTCTACTAAAAATAGAAAGAAATTATATGGACAACTAAAAATATATAGAGAAAAAATTAGCCGGGCATGGTGGTGCATGCCTGTAGTCCCAGCTACTTGGGAGGCTGAGACAGGAGGATTGCTTGAGCCCAGGAGTTTGAGGTTGCTGTGAGCTAGACTGAAGCCACGGCACTCTAGCCCGGGCAACAGAGTGAGACTCTGTCTCAAAAAAAAAAAAAAAAAAAAAAATAGACACTGCCTGAGCCCCGGCGCTCACCTGCGAGTCTATACAGGCTTAGGAGCTGAAATCATGAATATTTGCTTTCAACAGTATTTAGGGACTCAAAAAATCAAATATTTTTCCTAGAACAAAATAAACTATACTTTAAAATTTTTTTAATTTATAAACTGAATTGCTAAGATGCAAGTTGGAACATGTGTTATTGTGATCTTTCAAAAAAAACACCTTTATGATAAAATTATGTTTGGGCATGTGACAAGAGCCGCACATTCCTCATCAGGAAGTGGCCTGAGAAGCCACAAGGCACAGAACGGGAACGTGAGGGTAAACAGGCATGCATGGCGCACTAGGGGATAGATTTCCAGCTTAGCTGTGAGGATGCACTAGCACGCACAGTGCACTAGGGGATAGATTTCCAGCTTAGGTGTGAGGATGCACTAGCACCCACAGTGCACTAGGGGATAGATTTCCAGCTTAGGTGTGAGGATGCACTAGCACCCACAGTGCACTAGGGGATAGATTTCCAGCTTAGGTGTGAGGATGCACTAGCACCCACAGTGCACTAGGGGATAGATTTCCAGCTTAGGTGTGAGGATGCACTAGCACCCACAGTGCACTAGGGGATAGATTTCCAGCTTAGGTGTGAGGATGCACTAGCACCCACAGTGCACTAGGGGATAGATTTCCAGCTTAGGTGTGAGGATGCACTAGCACCCACAGTGCACTAGGGGATAGATTTCCAGCTTAGGTGTGAGGATGCACTAGCACCCACAGTGCACTAGGGGATAGATTTCCAGCTTAGGTGAGAGGATGCACTAGCACCCACAGTGCACTAGGGGATAGATTTCCAGCTTAGGTGTGAGGATACACTAGCACGCACAGTGAGCTAGAATCGTTTCCAGTTTAGTATTCTAAAATCTTAATTGAAACTTTATCTAAAGTTAGATTCAAAACTACAAGGCTGGAGTTGCAATATGTACACAAGAGTGTAAACAATCTGCTAAAAGTAGAAATGACCCATTTTAGCAACCTGTGATTTGATTCATTCAAAAAATCAGTTTTCTAAAACACAGTATTATATTTAAAATAATTCATACTGTTTTCTGATTATAAAAGATTGCTTAATGCAGAAAATTTGGAAAGCACAAATGACTATGAAGGAAACAAGTAAAAACGTCCACGACCACACTTGGAAGTGACGAATACTAGTCTTTTCCTTCATGTCAGTCTTGAACCTCACAGTGCAGAGCCACCGTCAGAGTCACCTTCCTCACTGGCTGATCCTTCGCTCCCGAGGACAGGCTGGGGCCACCTGGAGTTCTCCACAAACGCTCCCTCGTACAACTTCAGCAAGTCGTCCAGCGGCAGGTCAGCTGGGGACAGCAGTGAGGACAGAAACCGTTTAGGCTTTTTCCCTTTCACAGACGACTTTACTTCACTGCACACACTCTCTGTACCAGGCCCAGGGGTTCTCATGGCGCAGGCACTGCGTGAACCCACCCGAGCTGGAAACAGAGGGTGGGCGAGGGCTCCACTGTGGTGATGCTTCTGAAGAAGGCACCACAGGCGAAGGCTCCACCCCTGCCACACACACCCGGGGTCACGCCGCAGGCCACACGCTTCCCGTTCACCACTGCCAACAGGGGGTTAGAGGTCGGACTTCAAGGAGGACATCTCTGCAAGTCCCTTGCTGTCCCAGCAGAAGGTGTCCTCGTCCGAGGCCTACACAGGGGCTCACTCGGGATCCTATCTTTTTTCCCCCTTTCTAAGATCTTCATTTCTTCCCTTTCCCTCAAGAATTATTAATCTCTTTCTTTTCCATACTGGATTCTTCCCATTACCAATAAAACTACTTTAGTACCGAGCTTGTCAAACCTCTGAGAGACCCCAGGACCCTTGGGGGGCACAGGCTCAACTGCTTTCACACGACACCAAGACAGCAGTTGCCTTTTTCGTCCCGTGACACCTGCGCTGACGGCACAGAGGCGAACGTGACCACCTGAGCACAGACCAGAGCAGTGGCGCCAGCGGCACTGTGGCCGCCGCCCTCACGACCTGTCAGTGCGGGGACAGCACTGCTCATGGCACCTTGACCGCGAGAACACGTGCGGGCGCGGGCCTCACGCAGCTTCCAGCTCCAGTAAGAGCCTTTGGCCATCGAGCTGGGAGCGCGACCTGCCCTCTCTGTCACGGAGGACCACTCGGAACAACTGACGACGTGTGGCCCTCGGGACTCGGGCACTGTCTCAAAAACGAACAAAGTGAGGCTGTCATCTCAAGGACAGCAAATGACAGCATTTGTTGCCAATTATAAAATTTGAGAAGGAAAATTACAATTTGGAAAACTTACATTGCCACTGTGAGCTTGGCAGATTTCCTATTCTTAAAGAACTTTCCGATGAAACTGGCAGTGCTATTGGCAGACGTAATCTTAGAGACCCTACGTAAGGAAGCGCGACAACACGGGGACAGTCCGTACGGCTCGGTGAATCCCTGCGCTTGAGCCACCAAGGCTCAGTCCAAGCCAGAGAGGGAGCCATTCAAAGAGCAAGACAGTCTGGATGCTTTTCTATTTTTACTGTGGTAAGACACATGTAACATAAAATTTACCATCTTAACCATTTTTAAGTGAACAGTCCAGTGGCACTAAGTAACAGGTTGGATTTTAACGTAACAGGACAAAAATTAACTGATGTGGTTTCAGATTCCATACTGTGACTCGGCTTCAAGAATCTTTCTGACTAATAAAGAATCTGCTGGCTCTGTCCTGGTTCCTGGGAGGTGACCTGTAACCCCTCGGAGTGTCCCCTGGTCACACAGGGACGGCTGATGTCCCTGCGTAGAGGAAGGAGGGTGGGCTCCCACCTCACGCCATACAGAGAAATAGCTCCTCAGTGTAAGAGCCTAAAGCATAAAAATATTGTAAGAAAACAAAGGAGTCAATTTCTGTGACCTTGGATTGGGCAACAGTTTCTAGGTATGACACCAAAAGAATAAGCAACAAAAGGAAAAAAAAATACATAAACTGGAATCCAAAATTAAAAACCTTCGTGTTTCAAAGGACACTACTGAGAAAGTGAAAAGACGACCCACAGAACGGGAGAAAATGTTTTTAAATCATGAACCTGATGAGGGATTTGTATACAGCACATATAAAGAACTTTTACAGCTCAACAATTAAAAGACAAATAACTTGGCTCTGAATAGAAACTTCTTCCCAGAAGACACACAAATGGCCAACAAGCTCAGGAGAAGACACTTGTCATCAGCCATCAGGGAAATGCAAATAAAACCTCGATGAGATGCTGCTTCTACCGCAGGATGGTTTCCCCCCAGAAGACAATCGTGAGGGAGAAGGAGTTCTCATGTGCAGCCCACTGCTGGCCACGCAAATGGTGCAGTTGTCATGGAAATCAGCTGGCAGCTCATCGGCGCGAAACAGAGTTGCCACATGACCCAGCAGTTCTACTCTCAGATACTGTCCTCAGAGTGCACTTTAAAACTCTTGGTTGGCTGGGCACAGTGGCTCATGCCTGCAATCCTAGCACTCCGGGAGGCTGAGGTGGGAGGATTGCTTGAGCCCAGGAGTTTGACGTTGCAGTAGCAAGCTGTGATGACGCCACCTCCCTCTACCTAGGGTGACCAAGTGAGACTCTGTCTCAAAAACAAACAAAAAAGCTCTTGGTTAAGGGCTGCAGCGTGTTATACACCTCACTGCCCTTTTCTCCGGGGGCCTGAAGCTCCCAGTGACATTCTGGGGGCTTTGTAAGGACGGGACCTCGTTCCAGCACCTGTGAGCAGCGCAGGCTCCTGACACGCCCAGCATGGGACGCACAAGTCGACTCGCCACCCACTCACCTTCCCTGACCAAGTGAGACAGCTCGGCTTGGTGGTTGATGTTTCCTTCTTTCGTTTCTTGTTCTTCAATTGTTTCTTCCTCATCTTCCACTGAAATCAAAATCATGTCCAAAATATACAATCAATTGTACGCTTAAAAGGGATTTTTCTTAATAATTCTCAAATATGGTGTTCTGAAGGTCAGAAACCAAGCTCACAACGGAAAGTGCTTCCAGGGCCCGTGCGGACACACCCATAGACACTGCCTGCCCTGACACTGTTTCCAGGTGCTGTTCCTCACTTTAAAAAGAAAGTTCTATTCCCAGAGTGTGTGCCTCTGTCCTGAGGTTGAATCACTGGAAAAAAACGTTTTTAGAAAAGATTGATACCTGGTACTTAGAAGCAGTGTTTCAAACGTGTTTTAAAAAACAAAGGGAAATAAAATATCCTTTTACAAAACAGATAAAAATTTCATTTTTAAGTGTAAAAAAGAGTTTTTTAAAATGAACTAGAGGTACTTTCTTCTCACCTACACCAAGAAACAATAAGTTATCAATAAAACTTTATACAAAATGTGGAAGCATCTTTTTGTCCCTAGGCATCAATGTGACCTCGACACGGGGCCTCTCAGCTCTCCCCTTGGAGGGGAAGCAGCTCTGAGCCTGTCACCAGCCTGACTCCCAGACAGCTGCCCCCTACAGGTGCTCCCCGTCCCCTAGGCGCCCCCGGGGCCCCGTCACTGGCAGCTCTTCAAGGAGAGCAGCCGGTAGTCACAACTGTGCAACCTGCCCGGTTTATTTCCTCCTCTGAAGTCTCAGACACGACCATCGAGAATAGAAATTCAAAAAAGGACTTCCCATTTTTCTTCTATACTGATTAAGGCATGTGAATCAACACACATAATAAAAAGGAACCTCTAATGACTCTATTTTCATTTTATGCAAGTATTCAACAAACACATGTAAGTGTCTACACAGCTTCTCCATTCCCTGATTATGTTGAGTGATAGCGGGCTCCTGGCTTCACCCCAGGGTCACTGTGGAAGACTAGACGAGGCAGGAAACTTAAGAGAGCAGGAGAGTGAGCAGCAGGGGAAGGAGTGAGGAGCCCTGTCCCACAGCTGCATGGGGGAGATGCAGCCCCGCCCCGCCCGCCCTCTGGACTTTGCCCAGCACAGCGGTGCAGGTGCCTGGCCAGCCACAGGTGCCGGGGCCTCACATGTGGAGTTCCCAGAGTAAAACCAGGGCAGGGTGGAGCAGGTGGCCCACACAGGTCCTCAGGGACCTGCCACACAAAGACTCAGAATGGGAAAAACTGGGGAGAATGCGCTGAAATAAGCAGAGAAACAAATCCAAGAGATTCTCTGAGAAGCGTAGGAACTGAAGGTGATTAAAAACTATGGGAAAAAGAAGAGAAAATAAAAGGAAAATACAAGAAAATCCATAACTGAATTAAAGTTCTAGATATCAACATAATCTAGACATCACTGTAATTCATCTTATTAACAAACTAAAGAAGAAAAACCTGTGATCCTCTCAACAGACGCAGGAAAAGCATCTGACCAACATATCTACTCATGATTTAAGAAAACTTTCAGCCAATAAAGATTCATAAACCTCAACAGCTGCAAACAGCTCGAGAAGCCAGACCCACATGCCTCTGCTCCACTGTGCAACTTTCTGGTGAGGCCAAAGTAACAGGGACAAAGCGACCAGGGGCTGTTGGCAGCGGGGCGCAGGAAAGGGTGACGGGAACAACAGTGTCCTACGCCTAGACTGTGGTGATGGTTACAGGACGGAGTGCATTTGTTAAAATTCACAACGCTGCGCACCAGAATGGGTCAGTTTGCGTGCTTGTAAATTATACCTCAATAAACTTGACTTTATAAAAAAATACATCATTTGCAACAGCATCAAAAAATATAAAGTCTCCAGGAATAAACCTAATAAAATATGTGCAAAACCCCCACGGGTAAACTTTTGAAGGGCTGCTGAGAGATGTTTCTACACAAGTTCCAAATCCATGGCTGCTACACCACAGTCTCAGACAGAGACGTTTGCAGGAAGCTGTCAAGTCTCCCCAAACCTAGCCAAAAATGCATTGCAACTTCCATCAAAATCCCCAGGAGTTTTCATGGAAGCTCATGGATAAACTGATTCTAAGATGTAGCTGACCCTTGAACAAAACAGGTTAGAGCTACGTAAGTCCACCCATCCGTGGATCTTTTTCAACCAAACGCAGATGGAAAATACAGTTTTCTTGGGATGTGACCCGAGTAAACCAGGCCCAGAAACAGGTGCGCGGACTGGGAGGCAGAGGGCAGAATTCAGTTCAGGAATTAGCGGGGTCTGTGGGGACCGGGTGGAGGCCTGAGAGGGGTGCAGGGTCGGGGAGTGGGGCAGGCGTGGGGTGGGGGCAAGAAGGGGCGAGGGGGTGGGCAGAGAGGTCCATGAGGACGCCCCACCCATCTTTTCCACCAGGACCGCATTCTAGGGACCGCGTTCTTGGGACTGTGTTCTAGGGACTGCGTTCTAGGGACTGCGTTCTAGGGACCGCGGTGTGGTTAGAAACAAAGCCGGGCTGGGCGGCCGGGAGGAAGTTGGGCCGTAAACGAGGACCATGACTCACGCAGCACCACGAGCGTGAGGTGCAACTACACAAAGAAGAGGGACATTCTAATTACTTTCTAGCATGAGATGAAAGGTGCTTTGATGAAAAGAATATGTCTACTTCCAAACAGTAAAAGTATTATGTTTTGCTAAAGTTATATTCTACATAATGCCATATTTTACCTCAAAAAAAAGGAATCTTACCCACTAACAGGCAAGAAAAAACAAATAACTTTTTTTCTTTTACTACCTCTAATACACAATAGTGAACATTTGGGATTGAACCTTAGACATTCCTCCTCTCACGTGAGGAGGCTGGGGGCAGGATGCGGGGGACCAACAGCCGATAAGCTCTAAACCGGTCTGGATGGTGACTAACCTTCTTCGTCAGTTAAAGATGTGCTCACTTTTCTTTTCTTTCCGGAAGGAGAGTCCTACAGTTTAAAATGCAGGACCAAATGTTATCACTAAGAAAGCAAAACACACACTTGATAGTTAAGAACATACACTTTCACATTTGGAAAGCCCGTTACAGCAAACAACTTCCCCTCAGTAGGTGCAGAAAACAGCGAGGTCAAGACCCAGGGCAAGGTGGATTTGTGCCTTGGAACTGTGCCTGGAAGGGCAGAGAGGCCAGGCACAGCGCCGGTTGGGGGGCAGGCGGGGCTGCGGGAATGCGTCATCCACTCAGAATAACTCGAAAACTACTGCATGAGAATAACAATCTTCACCTGCTCCCCAGCTCGGGCCCACCAGTGCTTTTGCATAAATAGAAAAGTAGTGAAACACATTTTTTATACCTGCATCAGAATTTCAACAAATTTTATTTTTAAACAGATGGAAATGACCAGATAAACTTTAAAGATAGTATTTAATTCTATTTAAGCACATATATTATTAATTTAGCCATTAAATGTGAAAGATAAAGGGTAGAAAACGGATGTTTAAAATCTTTTTCTCAAACACGGTACAAACTCACATCTTCTAGGTGCACCACACACGTCAGCTGAACACCTGAGTCAAATCTCTGATCAGCCAAAGCCAACATCACCACGAACTGAATAAACTTCTATGATAAATGAATAAATCTGACACCTTATATTAAAAATAATATTTTCAATTTAGGGTCAAGTTCATCTGTATTGAAGAATCCCCAAACTAGGACTTTTTCTTAAAAGACGTGTCATCAACAGAACTAAACACTGCCCTTAAGGATTGCTTTGCTCAACACTGTGGGTACTGGCGACCTAACAGTTCCACAGAGAATTAGCACAAGACCTAATCTTTCCACTGCGCTCCCATGGCTAGGCACACGCTTAGAAACCTGTGCTGGCTCAAAAAAGATAGAAGTGCTTCCTAAAGGGTTCTGTGTGTCAACTGTCAACCTATTTCTGTATTTCATTATTAAAGGGTTTTTTTTTTTTTTTTTTGCAGACAGAGTCTCGCTCTGTTGCCTGGACTAGAGTGCCCTGGCATCAGCCTAGCTCACAGCAACCTCAAACTCCTGGGCTCAAGAAATCCTCCTGCGTCAGCCTCCCAAGTAGCTGGGACTACAGGCATGTGCCACCATGCCCAGCTAATTTTTTCTATTTTTAGTTGTTTGGCTAATTTATTTCTATTTTTAGTAGAGATGGGGGGGGGTCTCACTCTTGCTCAGGCTGGTCTCAAACTCCTGACCTCGAGCAATCCGCCCTCCTCGGCCTCCCAGAATGCTAGGATTACGGGCGTGAGCCACCGCGCCTGGCCTTGAAAAGTTTTTAACAATGATCTGCGTGCATAGCATCAACAGCTTTCACAACAACCATTCATTGTATTACGGCCATTTACCATGGCGATGACAGATACAGGTTTGTGTTTCAGCGGCCAGAACTTCAAAATACAAAGCCCCACACGGAGGTTTTTCCACCCATGTCACCTCTAGAGTACATACCACATTTAAAAGTGATATTCAGAAATTCATAAAGATAAATGACACGCTTCATTTATAGTATAGGCACATAATCCCTTATCCAAAATCCTTAGGGCCACATAGAGTTTGGAATTCAGACGATTTCAGGTAAGGAGGGTGATAAAATAAGCAAAATAAGTGTTGTAAAAATATTCACAAGACCCCTGAGGCGTCTGCGAAACACCCACTGCTGACGTGAGCAGCAAAGCCCCCAGCAGACCCGCAACCAGGACAGACGACACCAGTCCGGCCCCTGCCCAGGTCGTTCTGCTACAAAATGGGTCTGTGCCACACGGAGCGAAGTGGTTTGGCTTTCTGAGCTCTGGGGGTCTTAGACTTGCACCTAGAAGGATGAGCCACACACTGCTGCCCTGCTAACTGGACGCAAGGTCACCTATACCTCCACTCTGTCACCAGTCACTATAAGTTCAGGGACGGAAGCAAGGACTCAGGAGACAGGCTGCTGGGACTCCAAACGGCAGAGCCAAGGGAGATCGGGTGGAAACCAAGGACAAGACCTCACATTTCTGCTGCGATTCACAGTTGCCCTAAGAAAATTCATTCTTGAAATTGACTCTGGGTGGTCCCAAAGATCGTGACCAGATCTGCCCTGTCTGGAGGGCAGACCAGAGGACAGACGGCTGGAGACTGGTTCCCAGAGTCGTCCAACAAGGACACCAGCCCCGAAACCCGTCAATGAGAGCGTGTGGGCTCCCACGTCACAATCGAAACACTCACCACGTCACTTTTACTGCCAAGTCGGGCGCTCGCTTCCCATGCTCTGGAGTCCTTCCCTGCGGATGGTAACGCACAGTGTTTGTGAGACTTTGGTCCACCCCACACCGCAAAGCAAGGGCAGTTTGTTGTGCGGAGCCCAACGGTGAATCCTAACAATTCTCCCTGAGTGTGGGGTGCCACAACTATAAAAAAATCACAGACTACTTTTTTGAATAAGTACACAATATTTCAATTAATTTAGTTACCTCTTTTTGAATATTTATTCAAATTTAATGCCTTTTTTTGTTTCTCTTGAAATTCAATTTGCAGTTTAATCTCTACTACCTAAAAGAAGAAAACCATGAATTAAAACATAACATGGCCGGTTCCCAAGTTAAAACCTGAGGGCGAATTTCAGAGGAAAGCGTGTTCACCTGCTCGATGTTGGACCAGAAACACTCGACCTCTCTGGCGATGGAGGCAGCGATGCGCCTCAGCTTGCTCTGCTGCTCTGTTCTGGCCTTGGCCGCGCTGCGCCGCCTGTCCTCATGGTGCCAGGCCACCGTCCTCACCATCTGCACGAACGTCACACGGCCCGTGAGCACCCTGAGGAGCTCACAGTAAGATGAAAACCTCTCAGTGCTTCAGTCGACACGCATATTCATTGGGAAGAATTCCAAAGAAAGTCTGTTACTTTCACTTCTAGTTCCCATTTCTCACACTGCTTCAATCAACAGTTCTAATGACCCTCAACATTAAACAGTCAAGTGAATATTCTTCTAGAAAATGTCCCTTATTACCAGCCAAAGACACTTCAGTTAATGGCCAGATAAAATACGAACAATTGTTACAGGGCCCCTGTTCAAAAGTAATTCAAGGCCGTGCCATGGCCACAGGGGAAATGCCGGTGGCAGGAAGTATCCACAAGTGGACACTGGGGGATCAGACACTCAGGGGAAGGCAGGACAGGCCCACTCTCTAAAGCTTGTGACAGCCTGGGAGGCCTCCTGCCCTCATTCCACCCTCACCTGCCCTGTCCATCCATTCCTCGGCCTCAACAGCACGCCAAGCGGAGGGCCCTCGAGTCCACCAGCAGCCCTGCCGGCTCCAGCCCAGGCGTGGCCACCCTGGGTGTGCCCAGCGGCCAGCGGGCTGCATGGAGCCACAGCAGCCCAGGCGGCCGTCCACCCAGATGCGCAGCCTGAACTCCTCTTGCCCTGTCTACCCCCAACAAAGCCGTCGACCCCCAAGGGACCACTTTCCACACGCTGCTGGGTTAACCCACACTACCCCTCCAGGAGCCGATCCCGCTCTCGCACGTCCACACGAGAAGGGGCATCTCCAGCCCCACAGCGTCTGGCACTGACTCCACTCTCGGCCCTCAACTGTCACTCTCCGGTCAGCTGCTCCCTGGGAAAACCAAATAAAGCCACACCAGGCCCTCCGTGTCCTGACAGTTGTCTGCCCGCCTTACCTGGACTGGCTCCCCAATCCTGCCAAGCAAACAGCTTCCTGCTTCTCAGGTCCTCACCTGCCCCATGTGCCACGCGCCACTGCTTCTCTGCCCAGAAGTGCTTTAAGCCCCAAGTCAAGCAAGGTCACTGCTGTACCTGCCACCAAGCATGAGCAGCCTCCCCTCTGGTCTCTCACCCAGTATTCCAGCACTCCTGTGCTGTGCAGAGCCTGCCTTGCTGCCCGTGTGTGCCACAGACATGCATGTCCTCGCAGACACCTCACTGTCGCTGACCACCAAGCATCTGAGAGGCAGGGACCATGCCCAGTCCTGTCTACTTGTACCTTACACACCTCTAGGTACAGAGCCTCGCTCCAACCACGTGCCTAATAAACACTGAGCGTTTAAAGGATATAAAAACTTAAAGTCAGGTAAAGTCTTAGTAATAAAAAACCAAACATTAGATTTGCCATATTAAATTTAGAAGTCTTCTTTTACTTAACAGAATTCTTCCAGAATTCTAACAGAATTCTCTCCAATGCTGTGGTTTCCACAAAATGCACCATGCAAACCCACCTTCTTGGCGGCGGCCACCTTCCACCTGCGCTCCTGGGCGAAGTCCGTGGCCATCCACTGCGCCTCCTCCAGCAGGCAGTCCCAGTGTGACCGTGGCCGCGGGGCCTCTTGCAGCTTCGGCAGCCGCCGTGCCGACCACAGGCCTGCCTTCCTCAGCTCCGCTATGCGCTGCTGGACCTGGTTCTCCTGGAAGGCAGGGGCACAGCTGTCTGCGAGACGCAGAGCCGCAAAGCCCAACCCCTTCACTTAGATCAAGGAACTGGGCGGGGGAAGGCAGGTGACCGTGACGCCCCCGGCGGTCTGGAGGCCTCAAGCCCCCCACGGCCACCAGCTGCACTGCTCTAACTACCCGGCGCCCCTTGTGCACTGATGTTTAGCTTCGCAACGATTTCATAACCTAAATAAGGAGTTACTATCATCTCTGTGCTACCGAGAGGAAAACAGAACCGCAGAGAAAAGCTGCAACTCGTCCAGCGTCTCCCCACTGGCTAGTGACTAGTTTTGAACAATATTGAGCCGTCCCGACTCCTTGCCCAGTGCGCCTTCCGGAAAGGAGTCACCATTCCAGATGTCATTAAGATCCTTCATGATTCATGTGAAAAGGTCAAAATAGCAACATTCACAGGAGTTTGGAAGAAGCTGATTCCGACCCTCATGGATGACTTTGAGGGGTCAAGACTTAAGTGGAAGTCACTGCAGATGTCGTGGAGACAGCAAGAGAACGAGAGTTAGACATGAGCCTGAGGATGGGACTGAATTGCTATAATCTCATGAAAAAACTTGAACAGAAGAGGTTTCTTGAGATGGAATTCCCCGGTGAAGCTGCTGTGAACATTGTTGAAATGACAACAAAGCCTTTAGAATATGACATAAACTTATTTGACAAAGCAGTAACAGAGTTTGAGAGGATTGACTCCAATTTTCAAAGTTCTCCTGTGGGTAAAATGGTACCAAACGGCATTGCAGGCTACACAGAAATCTTTCATGAAAGGAAGAGTCAATCGATGCAGCAAACTCCACTGTTGTCTTATTTCAAGAAACTGCCACAGCCGCCCCGGCCTTCAGCAGCCACCACCCTGACCCATCAGCACCGTCGGCACCGAGGCGAGACCCTCCACCAGCAAAAAGATCATGACTCACTGAAGGCTCAGGTAATTGTTAGCATTCTTTAGCAAATAAGTATTTTTAATTAAGGTATGTACATTGCTTTTAGACGTAACGCTATTGTACACCTAATAGACTACATTATGGTGTAAATATACCTTTTATATGTGCTGAGAAACCAGAAAATTCGCGTGACTCGCTTATTGCAATACTTGCTTTATTGTGTTGGTCTGGACCCAGCCCGCAGCGCCTCAGAGGTGTGTCTGTGTAACAGGACTCGGGGGCTACACAACACAGCACTGTGCGATCGGAAATTACCTGCCATACCAAGAACCAGAAAAACAGAATTCCACAGACGCCACCTCCGAGACGCCCCAGAGGCTGGGATGATGGGAAGACTTTAAAGCAGCCCTAACTGTTAAGCCTGTCTGTGAGCACTTGGAATGAACAAGAGAGACATTTTCAGCACAGAAAAAGACATAATGTAAAGAAAGAGTTCATAAAAAGTCTTTAGAACTGAAAATATGATATTTGAAGTGAAACTTCGCTGGATTTAACGGGGAGCAGACGGGAGATAAGGACGGCCATGACCTGGTCTGGTGGGTTCCCAGTGGCGATTGCGACACGCGGCCGGCAGGGAAGGGCTGTGTGGTTCTAAGGCTTCTGCACCCCTTGCCATGGTTGCATGCCAACTCTGGGTAGAGCACGAAAGGTAAGGTAGGCGTAACCCCTGAAGCAAGTGTAGATGGTCCGGACACCCAGTTAAAGGAGACTGTCAGACTGCAACACTACGTGTTGTCTACGAGAAACCCACTCTAAGCAGAAAGGCCCACACGTGCCAAGAGCAGAGGGATGGAAAAGACACAAACACCAGTGGAAAGAAGGCTGGAGTGAGTGGCGACTGCGTCTCCAGACAGAGACGGCAGAGCGGAGCCTCACTGGCAGCGAGGAAAGGTCAGTGCATAAGACACCACAATCTGGGACACGCGTGCACCCGACAACAGAGCTTCCATAGGCATCACGCAAAACCTGGCAGAACTGAAGAGACTAAGGTGTGATTGTTGTTGGAACTTCGACATTCTCCTCAGCAATCAGTAGAAGAGGCTGCTAGGAAATCCGCAAGATGCAGGAGACTCTGGCAACACAACCCACTGCGCTCCACCCAGAGACAGCAGAATCCAAGCACCACAACAGACTACATCCTAATCCAGGTCACAAACAAGCAAATTTTTAAAAATTGAAATCATACAGTGTGTTTTAATCATAATGGAAAGATACCTAAAAACCTTAACTATTTGAAAAATAAACATCAAAGAAAACATTTAAAGCAAGTAAAACCTTTTTGGCCAGATGAAAAAACATTATATTTCTATTAACTAAATGATAAAAATTAATCATACCTAAAACATCATTAAGAAAGTATTGGCAGCCGGGTGCCGTGGCTCACACCTGTAATCCTAGCATTCCGGGAGTCCGAGGTGGGAGGATCGCTTGAGCTCAGGAGTTCGAGACCAGCCTGAGCAAGAGCGAGACCCCATCTCTACTAAAAATAGAAAGAAATTAACCAAACAACTAAAAATAGAAAAAATTAGCCGGGCGTGGTGGCGCCTGCAGTCCCAGCTACTCGGGAGGCTGAGGCAGGAGGATCGCTTGAGCCCAGGAGTTTGAGGTTGCTGTGAGCTAGGCTGACGCCACGGCACTCTAGCCTGGGCAACAGAGCTGGACTTTGTCTCCAAAAGAAAAAAAAACAAACATAAACCTCAAAGGTAAAACTGTGTACCTTTTCTGGCTAAGCACCCTAAAACCATGAGGCCCCTCCCTTCTCCCAGGCTGACGATGACCACAAGGCGAGCACCGTGCAGGGACAGAGTGAGGTGAGCAGGCGCAGCCCCCACAGCTGCCCGGACGCCTTCGCACACCTGATGCCCCTCACCCTCACCGCTGAGTGAGCTGCTGCCAGAGAAGCACCAGAGAAGCAGGTGAGGCTAATTTAAAAAAGGTTTCTTTCATGACGGTCTGCCATACTAAGAAATCTAGGCAGATATTTCAATTTCCAATTTGTTTAAACAGCTGAGCAACAAATGGCTACTCCTGGTGATGACCGAACCCCCTACCTGCTTGATCTGCTCTGCGATCCTGTCCTGGGAGCTCTCCTGCGGCTGCACCGTGGAGGCGGGGGCTGTGTCCTGAGCTCGAGGGACTGCAGCCCTAGACGCATCCGGAGACGGTGCCCTGTGGCTTGCTGGGGGGCTGCTGCTTGTCTGCAGGGCGCAGACAGAAAGGGGCGCTGTGCCTACAGGAGCCGAGGGTGGAGGGGACGAGGCAGGCGCGGACGCTGGGGCAGGATCCTCCGAGGGCCGCACCAGCAACAGCGTCTGTCCAGGAGAGAAGTGGTTACTCACAGGCTCAGCAAACCCCACCAGTCAGATACCTCGTTAAATTCTCGACTCCACTAAAACCTTTATCCAGAACGTTGACTTATGGACCTGACCACAAAACCTTAAGTGCCTAATAGATGAAAAACATTTATCAAGTTAGACTTCACCCCTTAAATTCACTGAAGGCTCACATATGCACAAATTCCCGAGAACTCTGGCACGATGGCCCACGTGGGTCTCGCGAGAACCACTTCAGGACACGCCCGTGCCTGGGTTTGAAGAGCAGCCCCACTGCGCACCTGGGGCAGCACGGCAGGCTGGGGCTGGCAGGCGGGGGCAGCTGCCTGTCCCTGGGCTGGGAGGTGGAGGGCTGGCTGCGCGGCCTGCTGAGAGGGGACCGAGAGCCGGCCAGGCAGGAGTGGCGGCAAGGGTGCCATTGGCTGCTGGGTCCTTCCTTGGCCTGGGGACTGTGCTTGCGGTTCTGTCACCAGCTGCTGGGAGGCCTGCAGAGACGAGTTGGGGACGCCGGCCGGGGGCAGCCTCCTGGGCAGCTGCGGTGGCGGGGTGTGCAAGCTGGCGGCGTTCTGCACGGGAGGCCCCGTGGAGGGGTCGTACTGCTGCTGACTCTGCCTGTGTCCAGTGAGCTGTGTGGCTGAAGGGGCGGGGGGCATTCCTCCTGCAAACCCAGAGAAGATCAAACTGGGCTCTCCCAATATTTCAAAGCGTAACAGAAAGTGAGCTCAAGAGATTAAGGGTTCCACTGCTCCCCAAACCGGTTACCTCCCCAAGTGTCCCTCAGTGGAGGGACGGATAAACAAGACACAGGCTACACACAGTGGAACATCAGGCTGCAAAACCAGGGGCGTCCTGACACACGCTACAATGTGGCGGCACTGAGGATGTTTGCAGAGTGCAACAGGCCAGATGGCGCATGGCCCACCCGCAGGAGGAACCTGGAGTCGCAGAGACAGGAGGACAACGGGGTGTGGGGGCCTCAGCGTTCCTGGGGGCAGAGCTTCATTTGGGAAGATGGAAAGTCCTGGAGACGGATGTGGTGACGGTTGCACAGCACCGTGAATGTGCCCTGTGCTGCTGAACATGCACAAACCGCAAAACAAAACCCAAACAACTTGAAGAAATAAAACGTGAATTATTTTGAGGAGGAAATACACTATCACAGCACATGATCACGGGTTTTTTAAATCATTTTTATAGCAGTTGTACTAGTTCTAAAAGTTCTAAAAGTGGCCTATATAAAAAAAATTTTATTTTACCTTTAATAACTAAAAACATGGAAATTTCTAGAATGTAGGCAGTGGCTAAACTGCCAATTTGGACCCACCCTCCTTTCCAGGCCCCCTGTCCTGAACCCACCTCCTTCTCCCCGACTCCAGACAGCAGCTCCGCAGGCCAGAGGGGAAGGCAACGGGAGAACCCGCCGAACCCGCCGAGGTGGGTGAGCCGTCTTGCTCCCACACTGCGCCCTCCTCTCTCCACCCCCAACGCCGCCACCTCTTCCTGCCTCTGCCATTACCGCCCACACCATGCAGCCCGCGTGCACAGCACTGCTCGACCCTAAGGGGCTGCTTCCACCGCCAGGCCCCACCTGCCAGGCCCTGACTGTGTCTGTCCCCACTCCTGGGTGGTGTCCGCCTCAGGACATGGGGATCAGCTTCCTGAGCACCACCCTGTGTGCCCGCGGGGCAGCCCTGCCTCACGTGGCCAGCTTGCGGGTGGCACACGCCTCCCTGCTGGGGCCTCTGAGCCTGAGCCAAGCAAGAGCTGGGGAGGCAAAGAGAACCTGCCGCTGCCCCACAGCCGCACCCTCTGCCCCCACATGCTCCTGGACACAGGGATGTCACATGTGACTGTCCCGGATAGCAAGGACATCTGCCTTCTGTCACACACAGGAGCTACACAAGGTCTCTGTGCAGGGATCCCTCTATATTTACACACAGTCAGTATTTTCTGACATGTTTTCCTTAAAACTACGTGTCTATTCTATTAGCAATGCGAACTTTTAAAAGTTAAAAGTTTGCTGTCAAATGTATTGAATATGTTAACCTCCTAGTATAACATTAATTCACATTGTTGTGCACAGCCCTGTGCACAGCCCTGTGCCAAGCCGTCTACAGACAGAACAGCATCTAATCTGCACAGCGAACTCGCGTGTTGCTGCTGTTCCCATGTCACAGACGAGGCAGCTGAGACCCGCGAGGCAACCTGCCCCGGGTTCAGAGCTGCCCAGTGGGGGAACCGCTTCCCCTGTGCCTACGCCCAAGTGCTACAGCCACGCAACAAACTAAACAGCGTCACGTGGAACCACCTGATAGGAGCAGCATTAGAAGAGATCGTTACAGAGAAAATAAGCATGCTTCTATTCGGAAAAAGTTAGGAAAATACATTAAAATTCTTTTTGGTTTGTTTTAAATGAACTGTAGGATAAACTGTCAGCTTGTACACACAGCTGGGTAACAAAACAGGCACGAAGGCCTAATTAGCCAAAAGACAATTCACACATGGCAGCATCTGGAGTGGCCCCAAACCCAGTGGGCCCCCATCCTGCGCCAGTGCCCTGAGCCAGTGCCTGCCAGGCCTTCCACACGCAGGTACCTTGTGCTGTCGGCATCAGCTGCTGCAGAGGAACTCCTGACGCCACCCCGGGGTGCTGGAAGCCCATCCCAGGACGGCCCACTTCAAGTCGAGGCCTCTTAGGAGAATCTGTGTGTCGGATCCAAAGATGGCGCAAGTCAGCAAGGCAAGCTCCATCTGCAGAGCTCACACTACATCGTCCCTGCTTTTACCAGATGTGCAGGACGCTGCATCTCACAGAATGCACAGCGAGCAGAACACCACGGCCACGGTCACCCCTGGTGGGCTCTTGGGACCACCTGTCTCACCTGTCCTGCCCCCACACCCACTGCTGGCAGCATGCCCCCCTGGGGTCCTGCAGCCAAGGGGAGGACCTGGACAGTCCCCGCGAGCACACCCACACCTGGTTAGTGCAGGGAAGCTCCTGAGAGCACAGCTGAGGCCCAGGTACGGCCATCGGCGATGCCAGCCCACCCGGGGCTGGCCTGCCGAGCCTCTGCGCAGTGTGCTCACTGCCAGAACGACCCCGTCCTAAGTAGGAACTGGGAATGGGCCTGCAAAAGCCACTCAATATGTATTTGTTGGATGACTTAAAACAAAAAATGTTGGGCACTAGGAGGCTAAAAGGGCCTGCAGAGTTTGGGTTGCCTGATGTGGGTCTATTGCTACGTACCCGTTGGTGTCAGTGTCTGCTGTCTCTTCAATGCTTCAATTTCCACGGAATTCACATTTCCAGGCCCTGGAGTCCCTGTGTGCATTTGCTATTAGAAGACAAAAGTTACAGAAGTGTGAGTGTCCACGGACTTCAAAACGAGCCTCTCTCACCAGCTCGTCAGTCTCCAAGAACAAGATACCACAGCCTAGCGCTACCAGCCGGTGATTATAGATTCCCCAAAACTCCACATTAGCCTTCAAATCTGACAGAAAGAAAAAGAAACCATTATCATTGCTTTTCTATAAAAAAAAAATCTTGTCATAAAAAATAAAAGAAAGAAATTATGACACATGCTACAATGTAGATGAAACTTGAGGACACTATTTGAAGTGAAATAAGTCAGTCAAAAAAATGCTGTGTGATTCCACCTGCGTGGGGTCCCTGGCACAGTCAAAACTCTTAGAAAGTGGCGCAGATGTTGCCAGGGGCTGGGGGAGTCTGGGGAGCTGGGGTGTCATGGGGACACAGTTTCACTTAAGATGAAAAAGTTCCAGAGACAGATGGTGGCAATGGTGGCACAGCAATGTGGACATACTTAATGTCACTGACCTGTACACTCAGAAATGCTTAAAGTGGTAAATTTTGTTATGTATATTTTACCATCATTTTTCAAACATTTTTTAAGTGTATAGGAATGTAATAACAGAGTGGTGGTCTCCAGGCACTTCCTTGTATTCTGAAATCTAAAATCATTGTTTTTTGCTACTCATCCCTTAAAACATGTTTAAAGAATAAAATCAACCCACTCTAGCAAGAAAATAACTCAGAAAATTTATTTCTTTTTTAAAAAAGCAGATAAAGATGGGGGAAGAGGGGAGAAAAGCCTATCGCAAAGAAGCCACAATCACACAAAAGCATTAAAAAAACCCCAAATAGATCAGAAAAGCAAAGACAAATGAAAAACATTCAAGTCAAAAAGTTAACCGAACCAATGACCAAAGACACACGCTTTTTCATCTCAGTAACAGCAGGAAAAAATAGCAGAATTCATGCACCGAAACTAAGAGCCCCCGCAACGTCTTCCACAGAAGTGCGTTTTAACTGCGGAGGACCGGCTCTTGGAAAATTTCTGGATTCTGCCAGAGAATGTCGAGTCCCCACATCCGCATACGGAAACCCTGGGAGGAAGCCGCGTTTGAGAACCACGGACAAGTACCTGAAACAGCTGCTGCTGGGAGGAAAAGGCAGCAGAAACCTCTGGCGGAAGCTGGGTTGCTATAGCGACGGGGGTCCCAGTCTGCCCATCCTTTCCTGCCACAACTTTCACCTAAGAGGAGATAACGAAAGGAAGGGAGGAGAAAGGGAGAATAATTTTAAACTCTTTCAAAGTTGACCAATACCTGCGTCTCACACCCAGCGGGCGGGCCTCGCTGTGCAGGGCGCGTGGTCCTCTGTGGTGGCTGACGAACAGGGGCTGGAAAGGACACATCTGGGCCCTGCGCACCGGGAGCCTTAGGCCCCATGGAAACCTTCATTCGCGGCTGCAGGCACCAAGGTCAGGCCGCCCCACCGTCTTTACACAGGTCTGGGGCTCGGCCAGCCCGGGGCAGGTCTGCAGGGGGCGGGGAGGGCACGTGGGGGAGAAGCAGGAAAACACTCACAGGGAAGATGTGCTGCGTCTAAAAGACACACTTTGAACTACTGAAGCAGAATGGCAAGTTAATCTGCATCTGTGTGGTAACACACCTCCTAAAGTAAAGCAAAGCAAAAGGTCTTCGGAGAGAAATTAACTATGTCAGCCCGGGGTGTTCACAGCGAACACAGCCTTAAATTAAATGAACTCAAAGTCAAACAGCACTTTACACCTAAAAAGCTCACAGATGGAAATGCAAAAAAAGAAACTGGTCCTTCCGCCTAAATATGTCCAGAAGGCTAAGTATAAACAAACACACATCATAAATAATAAAAACCAAACCTAAACATTTATCAGTATCCCAGAAGAAACTAACACTGTAAAAATAATTGAGTAAGATGGTAAATTTCATCTTCTATGTATTTTACCGCAATTAAATTCTTTGGGAAATCAAATAAGTTAACTCCGTAATCAAGTATGTGTGCTTGAATAAAATGCACAAACATTTCTTACTATTTCGGGAACCTGCAACGCAACTGCTAATCAATATGCCTAAAATGGCTGACATTGGTTAAAGGCAGCAGCCTCAGGAGGGAATCAGTGCTGACAGGAGGCGCTGGGGCCTTTAAGCGTGACCCCAGAGGAGGGAATTCTGATGTGGAAGTGGGAATTTGGGTCATTTCAGTAGGTTGTGCGAGTGACTCAGCAGTGCTTGGAGCAGGAGATTCTGAGCACGGATGTCCCCCACGGGACACCCACACCCGAGTGAGGCCGGCTTATCCGACCCTGAAGGAGATCCGCTGTTAGAAGGTTCTCTTCCTTGGAAGGTGTGGTGTCTTCTCGCACAGTGGAAAACCCTGAGATCAAACGTTAGGGAACACTGGCCACCACAACAAGGAGTCACACGAGAACGTTACCTCATCGTTAATGACTTCAGACTGCTCCTCCTCCTCCTCTTCCTCAAGGTCCAAATCATTCTGCCTAAGATAGGCCTGAAGTGGTCCGTACAGTTTCTTCTTGAAAGCTAAGAAATCCATCATATTCCCTTGAAGATGCTGCAGGAAAAACAGTTCGATCAAGTATTCCTTGAAGACCTCCTTCAGAGCCTCCATCTCTCTGTAGTGGTAATCCAGGCACTGCTTCCTCATCTGCGCCATCTCCTGAGAAGCTGGTGGGATCTCCTCCAACTTCTTGGGGGCCTTCCTCACTCCGGCACTCCCCGAGGACGACAGTGGAAGGCTGGAAAGGCCTGGGGGCATGGTGGTCCTGGAAGGACTGGTGGGCGGGGGCGGGGACGTCATCCCGAACCCAGACGTGCCCCCGACCCCGGGGAGCAGCACGCCGGGGGTCCTGTCGAAGCCCAGCGGTCTGGCCAGCGGCTGCCCCTGCAGCACCTGCTGCTGCTGGATCAGCTGCCCCTGGATGATGCTGCTGATCTGGGGGGGCAAGCTGGCCGTGGCGATGTGGCCCGAGCCTGCCAGGGGCTGCAGCCCGGCCCCACCAGCGGCCGCAGGGCTCTGGGGTCCCAGGTGGTGGATGGTGCCACCCGTCTGTGCGTGAGGCTGTGACAGTCTCTGCTCTCGCGCCACCATGGGGGTTCCCGCGTGCTGGAGCTGCACCTGGGCTCCCTGGGCGATCTGGGTGAGTCCCGAGCCCTCCTGAAACATGAAGTGTCCCCCACTGGACGGGCTCAAGCTGATCTGTCTCACGAGCACGCTGGCGTCCACGAACCCTCCCGTGGGACTGCTGCTGCAGATGCCCAGCCCGGGGCTGGGGGCGCCCGTGCGCACGCTCGCCAGGGCCTGTCCCAGACCCGGGCTGGGCTGCGTGGGGCTCTGTGTCTGGACCTGCTGGGACAGGGGTGAAGTGACTTGAATGTATGACGGAGACCCATGCTCAAACCGCCTCGGCTGCGCACTGAACTGGAACCCTGGGGAGGTGGGGCTGGGGAGCGGCAGAGGGGCCAGTGTGATCTGCTGGTTTCCTGCGACGACGGGGCCCACGCTCTGCAGGGTGATGTTCACGTTCTGCCCAGCCACGGGACTGCGACTCATCAGCTGCTGGATCTGGTACCCGGGGGACTGGGGTGCAGAGGGGCTGGCCGAGGGGGCGAAGGGTGTGGCAGGGGACGGGGGTGGATCTGGGTGGGCCGGCTGCTCCTCTCCCTCGCTGCTGGCGAAGGTCCTGGGCCTCTGGACGTGGCGCTGAGGAGTCTGAGGGCCGCTGCCATGGTGCATTATGGCTTCTTCATGAAATGATTTCTAAACAAAGGCAGAAAAGTTAAAATTCAGTGAGGCAATGTGATTTCTCCGAGTCTTTCTGAGTGCTGCAGAGGGCACCTAGAAGGTCCACTACTGGCCAACGGGCAGAACACAGCACCTTGGTGACCTGCCCCAGGAGCGGGCCAGGCACTGCCCCGGCAAACAGCAGTTGGACACAAAATTGTTACTTAAGATGCAATAATTCCAGATTAAAATACCACTCAGCGGGAGATGTTCAGTAACTTTCTTACATCAAATTTTGCATGAACTAAAACTAAAGTATCTGCTTATTCGGTGCTGCAGGCCAGCGGTGCTGAAGCTGATGCTAACACAGATGGTGGGAAGCAGGTGACAACAGCAGTGCCACCAACAGGAGGATGACGGCAGCTGACCTGTGGGCCAGGTGCACAGCCAGGTGCCGGGAGAGTCAGGTGAATGAAGCAGCCAAGGAAACTTACAATGAGGGCTCGAGAAATGAAATGTGTGTCAGATTTCAAATGGAAAAAGTCAAGATACAAAGTAATTTTAAAATGTTGATAAGAAGACTCAAAATGTGTTAACAGGTGGTTATCTCTGGGTTAGATGGATTATAATGATTTTTTTCCTTTTTTACACTTTTTTGCAGTTTCTAAATATTCTATAATTAGTATATGGTATTTTTATATTCAGGAAAAAATAAGTATCTCTTTAAAAACTGCTTTTCCTTACTCAGTAAACTCTTCTCCAGGTAGGCAAAAGTTTGCACACGAGGGATAATAATTCACTCTGAACTGGTAAAATAATAATATATTAGAAGATGCAAGGAAGACAAAATACAAAAATTTATTTGTACGTTATCTGTATTCCTATGGAAACACAACAATTATATTCTCTTTCCAAGATGAGATAGGTCAGTGGTTCTCTACTGGAGCGACTTGTGCCCCGGGGACAGCAGGCAATGTCTGGAGACTTTTCAGTTGTCCCAGTGGGGGTCTGTCACTGGCACCTGGTGGGTGGAGGCCTGGAGGCTGCCAACCATCTCTCAGTGGGCAGGATGGCCGCACAACATGGCACGCTCTGCCCCAAAGTGAAGCAACCAAAGCTGAGAGCCCCAGAGACTGAGGAGGAGGCCCTGCTGTGCCGTCGGTACCATTTCTCCAGGGCAGAATGAGAACTATCTCCTCCTGGGGTGCAGGATGCCCCCCTTCCACCCCAGTGGGCAGTCAGGACACAAGCGCACAAGGGGTACAGCACAGACCTCTGCAACAGCCAGATAGAGCACAGCCCATAAGCCTGTTGGCAGAGAGAAGGCCATTCTTACCACACACCACAGCACAGTCACATGGCTTACACGTCTATGCAGAAGGGGTAACAGCCCCTGGAGCCCATCCATGGACTCCAAGAACCAGACCCTCTTCCACTAGTGAGGGAATGAGGCCAAGGGACCCAGTGGCCCCCAAGGGACAGGGCTCAGCCAAAGCCCCTGAGAGAAACCCCAGCCTGGGACGGGCCAGCAGAGTCCAAAGTGAGCCACAGAAGGTCTGGGGTCAGAAGGCAGAGCCTGCCCTGAATTAACAGTAAATTAGATGCTACAGAAGAAAAGACTAATGGGCTTGAATATGAATGACAGAAACTACAGAATGAAACAGAGAGAAAAGACAAGAGACAGAGTATCAAGGAGCTGAAGGGCAACTTCAACCAGCCTCATATACATGTAACTGGAGTCCCTGAAGGAGATAGAGTAGGAAAACAAAAAAAATTAAAGAAATAACAATCAATTTTTTTCCAAATTTGATAAAAACTATAAGCCCAGAGACCCAACGCTCAACAAACCAAAACCACAAAAAACATGGGAAAATTGACACCAAGATACATCACAAATTGCTTAAAAGAAATAAAGAGAAAAATCTTAAAATGATCAGAGAAAAAAAGACATATCAAGAACAGAGGAATAAAGACAAGGATTTCTCACCAGAAATAATGCAAGCAGCCTGCAGCATCTTTAAGGTACTGAAAGAAACAGCTGTCAGTGGAGAATTCTATACCCAGCTAAGACATCTTTTAAATACAAAGACAAAATAAAGATTTTTTTTTCAGATATACAGTGCTGAAAGAACTCACTACCATCAGGCTTGCAGTACACGAAATGTTAAAGGAAGTACTTTGGGAATAAAGAAACAGATTCAAGATGGAAATCTGGTTCTACACAGAAAACTTAGAAAGAATAAACTGCCTAGTTTATTATCCAGTTAACTTTAGTGCCCTATTATTATAAAAGTTGGCATTGTACATAAAACAACTTGCAAAAAGTTTTCTGAAATAGAGTTAACAAAACATTATCTTAATTTATGAGTCGGGAACTTGAGAAAGGCCACTTGAAGTGCTCTGAGTGGGGTTTTTAGAATGTCTCCCCGGCTCCTCGAGTCAAGGAGAACCGTTGGTGTTGATTAGCCTGTATGTAGCAGGGCGCTGCCCTTACTTGGATCTGAGGACTTATTTTTTTCATAATTTTTAGTTGTCTTAGCTTTAAGTATATTGCTTAGAGCCTTAGTTACCACCCAGTTTGTGGGGTTTGGGGGAGAAATGTAACTGGACAGTTTGTTAGCTTTTCAGTTAAAAAAGACACTTACAACTTAAAAAAAATTTAAAAATATTAGAAAACTTCCTTAACCTGACAAAGGACATCTATGGGCAACTAACAGCTCACATGATACTCCAGGGTCAAAGACTGAATGCCTTCCCTCTGAGACCAGGAACAAGGAAGGGAGAGCCTCTCTCAGTACTTCCAATCAACAATGCAGTGGAGAGTCCAGCCAGTGCAATCAGTCATGAAAAATATATTAAAAACATACAGATTGTAAAGGAGGAATTAAAACCCTTCATTCTCAGACAAAATAATAAACTATAAGAAAATCCTATGGAATCCACAATAGAGGCTAAAAGAAGTACTGAGTTTAGCAAGATACAAGCTCAATACACAAAAACTATATTTCTACATACTAACAACAATCAGCAATTAAAAATTTCAAAGTTATGGTAGATCAAAAACATGAAATACTCAAGGACAAATGTGATAAAAGATGTGTAAGACCTGCACACCAAAACCACAAAATCTTACAGAAATTTTAAAAGATACAAATAATGTTCATAAATCAGAAGATTCAATATTGTTAATATGTCAGTTCTCTCAAAATTGATCTAAAAATTGAAGGCAATGTCAATCAAAACCTCTTGTGGCTTTTCACAGAATTTAAGAAGCAGATTCTAAAATCCATAAGGAAACTGAAAGGACCAGAAGAGCCAAAGTTATGGAAAAGACACTGGAATATTTAGCCTTTCTGACTTTAACACTTAATATACAGCCATAGCAATTAAGACACTGTGGAAATAGAGCAATGGTATAGAACAGAGAGACCAAAAATAGATTCGCACATACATGGTTAATCAATTTTCAATAAAGGTGCAAAGATAATTCAGTGGAGAAAGGACAGTCTTTTCAAAAAAGATGCTGAAACAGTTGGATACCCATATGCCAAAAAAAAAAAAAAAAAAGAACTTTGATCCATTCTTTGCACAACAGGCAAAAAAATTTCAAAATGAATCACAGACCTAAATGTAAAACCTAAAACTAAAAACTTCTTAGAAGAAAGTCTTTGTGATCTTTTGGACTTTGGATTAGGCAAACATTTCTCAGATACAATAGCATGATTCATAAAAGAAAAAACTGATAAACTGGACTTCATTAAAATTAGGACTTCTGCTCATGAAAAGATTCTGTTAAAATAATGAAAGTATAAGCCACAGACTAGGATAAAATATTTTCAAATCACAAATCTGATGCAGAATTTCTACCCAGAAGAATACTCCAGCTCAGTTTGAAAAAACATTTTCCAATGGGCAAAAGATTTTAACACTTAACAAGAAAAGTAGAGGACAACCCAAAGAAAAGCATAAATCTTATTAAAGGACATAAAAAGTCATGGATAAATAAAGTAACATACCATGTTCCTGAATAAGATTTAATACGATAAATGTCATGCCTTCAGAAATGAACATGCATATGTAATGCAATTCGAAAGAGAATCACAATGAGTTTGGCTTTTGTTTTGTTTTAGAAATTGGCAAAAATTATCTTAAAGCTCATGTGAAAGAATGTATGTTTAAAAAAAGGAAATACTGTTTTGAAAAACAAAACATAAGAATACTGAGGTTCTTGACTTACAAAACAGTCATACTTATTCTAGAGCTTCTGTAATAAAAAAGCAGTATGCTCTTGGCACAAAAAAGAGAGGGAGAAATAAGGAAGGAAGGAAGGAAAGAAAGAATCCCAAGTCCTGAAAAAAATCCAAAAATGTATAGATAGTGGCATTTTACTTTAAAGGAAAAAAGAATGCTTTATTTAAGAAATAATAGTGGCATTGGGAGAAAGTATTTACGAACTACACATCCAAAACATCTAAGGAATTCAAACCACTCAATAGCATGAAAATGAAGAACTCGATTAAAAATGGGAGGACATAAATAGATATTTCTCAAAAGAAGACAAACAAATAGCTAACAGGTACATGAAAAAATGCTCACCGTCACTAATCATCATGGAAATGTACATCAAACCACAGTGACATCTGACCTCATTCTTGTGAGGATGGCTAGTACCAAAGACAACAAGTGTCGGTGAGGATGTGGAGAAAGGGGACCCTTGTGCACTGTTGGTGGGAATATAAATTAGTACAGTCATTAGGGAAAAATTTTTCCTCAAAAAATTAAAAAGATAACTACCATATGACCCAGCAATCCCACTGCTGGGCATATACCCAAAGGAATTGACAGCAGCCTCGCAAAGAGATACCTGCACTCCCACGTTCACTGCAGCACTAGTCACAATAGCCAAGACACGGGACCAATCTAGGTGTCCCTCAACGGGTGAATGGGTAGAGAAAGTGTGGGGTATGTACACAAAGGAATACTATTCAGAAGCAAGTAAGAAGGAAATTCTGTCATTTGCAACAACACGGATGAACCTGGAGGACGTTACGTCAAATAAGCTGAGCCAGGCACAGAAAGGCAAACACCACACGACCTCACTTGTGTGTGGAACCTACAACAGTGGAACTCAACAGCAGTAGAGAGTGGAGCGGGGGTGACAGAGGCTGCGGTGGGATGGGGAAAGCGGAGATGCTGATCGAAGGGCATTACGTTTCAGTTAGACAGGAGGAATATGCTTCGGCGACCTATTGTGCAGCAGGGTGACTATAATAAATAGCAATGCGTTGTATATTTTTAAATTACTGAAAGAGTAGACTTTAAATGCTTTCACCACAAAAAAAATGGAAAGTATGTGAGGTGATGGATTTACTAATGAACATGGTTTCATCATTCGACAATGTAAACGTATATTAAAACATCACATTCTAACCCATAAATATATAATACGTACAATGATTATCTGTCAATTAAAAATAATTTTTTTTAAAAAAAGAAATGGTAATGGCATCTAGTTAAAAGCTAGTCCCCCAGCCCATGCCATTTGAGATGGAAGAAAGAGCTGAATGTTATCCCGGAAGAGAGGGATGGAGGGAGGAAAAGGCTTTACTGGAATAAAATTTAGGAGAGTATTTCTACAACCCTGAGATGTTAAAAACCTTAACAAGCAAAGCTGGAAATCCAGATGCTATAAAGGAAAAAACACATAAAAGATGTTCTCAACAAAGGCAAAAGACAAAAATCAGGAGAAACATGCACACAACATTTTATGGCTGCAAAGGGTAAACATCCCTACTATACAAAGAGCTCTTATAAATTATTAAAAACAAAACAACACAAAAACCTCACCAGGAAATGGGGACTAGACAGGCAGTTTCCCGAAGAGGCAGTTCCAAGGGGCAAGAGTCAAGAGGAAAGTCCCTGAGGCTCCTCAGCAGTCAAGAAAACGCAACACAGGGACAGCAGGTTTTGCCTTCAGCAGGCAAAAAATGTAGATAGAGTCCTGCCCTGTGTGACTCTCACGAATGTAAACTGCTCTAACTAGTGAAATTTAAATTTTACATATGTGTATCCCTTGGCCCATTAACACCATTTGGTTCCCATTAATGGGAATCTATAGAAATAAGAGAAAGTGCCAGGACCCATGTTTAAGAAGGCTGATCTCTTGGCCAGGGCGGTGGCTCAGGCCTGTAATCCCAGCACTCAGGAAGGCCAAGGTGGGAGGATCACTGTGGCCAGGAGTTCAAGACCAGCCTGAGCAACATAGCGAGACCCATAAGACCACGTCTCTAAAAAAAAAATTAAAAATTGCCAGGCATGGTGGTGTACGTCTATAGTCTCAGCTACTCCAGAGGATGAGGCAGGAGGATTGCCTGAGCCCAGGAGTTCAAGGCTGCAGTGAGCTATGATGATGCACTACAACCTGGGCGTCAGAGTGAGATCCCATTTCTAAAACTTTAATTAATTAAATAAAAAGAAAAAGAAAAATGCTTATTTCACTCTAACTTATGGCAAAAAACAGACAAAAAATGAAAATCCATCAACGGTGAATGGTTGGCTAAGTATGGTATAACCTCTCTGTGGATATTAGGCAAACATAAAGAGAATAAATTCAGTTTCTCTCCTGACTTGAACAGATAACTAAGCAAGGGAAAAAAGGTGGGGGTGAGGGTAGATACAACACATAAGGACTAGTAGGGATTCTTGTTTTCCTACATTGTTTGAACTCTTACAAGGGTGTATTTTGTAATATTAAGAAAACTACTTTAAAATATGCCTTATTCCAAGGTACAAAAAAATTACTTTGGCTAATCAAAATTTTCCAAAATATCTTGAGACTTAAAAAAGCCAAAAAGTAAGCTGGAAACAAATATACAATATTTATTTCTGCAGCAACTGGAATGAAACAAGCACAGCAAAATCGGAAGTGGATTTTCCTCCTTACAACAGCCTCGGCTCCTGACTTTAGAGAGATCACATCCCTTCGCCACTTTTCCTCTATGCAGTAGGTGTCACTGACACTTTCAGGGACCAGGAATCACTCTAAAACATTCTGTTCTATTCAAAATGTGTTACACCCCATGTTTCTCAGGGCTATCCCCCCAAATTGTATATTTTAACGCTTTTCAAATATGTAAATATCACATCAGCGAAAAATGAATAAGCATCCCATTGCCCTGGAGACCCTTCACTGCATTGTCACCAATGTTAAAGTACTAAAACTTAAACATTCTTTAGCAGTTACAATGACAGCTGTTATAATGACCAGATGACAATGTATCCATAGCCCAGCAAAAAGATCTGGACCCAGGAGTACATAAAGTCCTGTGTGTCACACCATTAGCCTTCTAATCTGTCTTTTCTCAAGTCTGTTATGTGTTGTTATAGGAGAGAGTTCTATTTGCCTACTACTGCGATGTGAACATCAAGTCGAGGCTTTTATACATTTTTTAAAGTCTATCGGCTTAGCAAGAGGTGACAGAAATGTTGGTGCAATACTTTTGTGTTATGTGGTTGTTTTGTAGGCCTTAGGCAGCTCCATTCAACAAATACTTAATCTAGTAGGTTTTTAAATCTCAGTCCCATAGTTGGAAAAGAAACTAGAGTAGTCCTCCCTTAACCAGTTTCAGTTACCTACAGTCAACAGAGGCTCCAAGATAGGTGAGTAAAGTACAATAAGATATTTTGAGGAAAAGGGACCACATTCACGTGACTTTTATTACAGTATACTGTAATATTTTGGTTCTTAGGGATTGTTGTTAATCTCTCATTGTGCCTAATTTATAAATTAAACTTTATCACAGGTATGGGTGAACGTGTAGGGGAAAATACAGTATATATAGGGTTCGGTACTGTGCAAAGGGTTCAGTCATCCGCTTGGGGTCTTGGAACACACCCCTGAGGACGAGGGGACTGGTGCACACGCATGGAGGTCCTGTGTAGCCCGCGCGCGGCAGAACTCTGGGAGAGGCACTGGCTTGGCGTTCTCAGACGGTGCTGCCCTTGGTCTTGGCTCCCCAACACCTCAGGAGCACGTGGTACCCAGTCACTGCAAACGAGTCAGGCAGCTCACCTGGGGCTGCACAAGCCACTGTAAGACTCCAGCTTTCAGTGCTCTTACCCATTGCTTGGTAAGGAGGGAATATTTACTTAGCTCTCGGGCAAGATTAGGCATCTGACAAAAGCAGCCAATTCACAGGGGTGTTACTGTTAGTTTCTGCCTTTCTACTGTGGGAAAACACCCTGTTCTGGAAGGTCTACCCCGCAGGGTGTGGGGGCCAGGTCCTGGGGGAGCTGCTGAGCGGAAGTAGCCTGCGGAAACACGCGTTACCGCCCGTGTCACCACGCCCGGCGTGGACCCGCGCTCTGGGCGTGCAGCAGCCCCAGCCTCGCGGGACGGGGACGCCCTGACCGCCGGGGCCCGGAGAAGCCGCGTCAGCACCGAGGACAGCGGCCGTCCCCAGGGGAGGGCTGGCCCAGGCGAGGCGAGGGGGCAGAGGGGCGGTCACCGGGCCGGGTGCTGGTCATGGGGGCGGTCTGGTCACCAGGAGGGTGGCCGTGGTGGGGGGAAGAAGGGAGTGGTCACCGGGAGGGGTGCTCACCAGAGGGGCAATCGCTGGGGGGACAGTCACCGAGGGGGGGACGGTCACGTGGGGGGGAGGGGCCGGCGGTCACCAGGGCGGAGTGGTCACGAGGAGGGCTGGGAGGCCACAGGTGAACGGTCACCACGCCGGCTGGTCAACAGGGGCTCGGAGCGCTTGAGGGGGAGCACAGGGGACAGTCGGGGGTGCGGTCACCAGGGGAGAAGCCGTCGCTGGGGGGCGGTCAGAGGGTTGGAGGGAAGCAGTCGGTGGGGAGGGGGCGGTCAGGGGCGGTCACGGGAGGGGGTGGTGGTCATGGGGATGGTCACCGGTGGGAGTGGTCATGAGGGGGGTCATGAGGGGGGATCCTGAGGGGGGATCCTGGGGGGGTCATGAGGGGGGTCATGAGGGGGTGATCCTGAGGGGGGTCATGAGGGGGGGATCCTGAGGGGGGATCCTGAGGGGGGTCATGAGGGGGGGATCCTGAGGGGGGTCATGGGGGGGGATCCTGAGGGGGGTCATGGGGGGGATCCTGAGGGGGGTCATGAGGGGGTGATTCTGAGGGGGGGATCCTGAGGGGGGATCCTGAGGGGGGATCCTGAGAGGGGTCATGAGGGGATGATCCTGAGGGGGGGATCCTGAGGGGGGGATCCTGAGGGGGGATCCTGAGAGGGGTCATGAGGGGATGATCCTGAGGGGGGGGATCCTGAGGGGGGGATCCTGAGGGGGGATCCTGGGGGGGGATCCTGGGGGGGGATCCTGGGGGGGTCATGAGGGGGGATCCTGGGGGGGTCATGAGGGGATGATCCTGAGGGGGGTCAGGAGGGGATGATCCTGAGGGGGGTCATGAGGGGGGATCCTGAGGGGGGATCCTGAGGGGGGATCCTGAGGGGGGTCATGAGGGGTGATCCTGAGGGGGGTCATGAGGGGTGATCCTGAGGGGGGTCATGAGGGGGGATCCTGAGGGGGGATCCTGGGGGGGTCATGAGGGGATGATCCTGAGGGGGGTCATGAGGGGGGATCCTGGGGGGGGTCATGAGGGGGGATCCTGAGGGGGGTCATGAGGGGGGATCCTGAGGGGTGATCCTGAGGGGGGTCGTGAGGGGGGATCCTGGGGGGTGATGCTGAGGGGGGGTGATGCTGAGGGGGCGGTCCCTCGGGAGGGGCGGTCACGGGGAGTGGTGGTCATGAAGGTGGTGATCATGAGGGGGGTGGAGGCGCCGCTGGGGAGTCCCGAGGGCAACGGTCTGGGTGACGGGGCCGAGGGGAGGGCTGCCCCTCACGCCCGCCCGGCCTAGCCCCGGCGGCCGGCACGCGGGCCGTCACTCACCGCGGCTGCCGGGAGACGCGGCTGTGTGCTCCCGGCCCGGACGAGCGCTGCGGCGGCCGAGGGGGCTGCGTGCACCCACCAGACCAGACACAACCGGCCGGCCGACCCGGGCCCAGTGCGCAAGCGCAGCCGCCAGGGGCATTGCGCAGGCGCAGGCCGGGCCAATCGGCGCCAAGCGGGCGGGGCGCCGAACCCGGCGGGCGGGCGGAGCCTAGGTCCGCGCCTGCGCAGTGCGCCCCCGCCCGCTGTCCGCGCGCGTTCTCGTCCCCTCGGTAGCAGGCGCGGACGGCCACCCGCGTCCGCCAGGAGTGTCCCGTCCCTCCGCCGGGAACCCGCAGTGTGGGGGAGGCTGTGAGTGACAGGTGGGTGGGGCGAGCTGCCAGGAGCGATGGGCGCGGCCACGGGGGCGTTTACCCCCCACCCGTGCGGAAGCAGACGCGCCGCGCGGGAAGGCGGCCCGGACGGCCCCAGAGGGCCAGGCCGGTCGGAACCTGCCCCGTGGACGGTGCGGGCCCCCGTAGGGTGTGACGCGACAGCTGTCGGTGGGCCGCGCTCCGAGCTCCCCAGGCAGCAGCGCCCGCCCTGCGGACTCCGACCCCGCGGACGCCGGGTCCCCGCGCAGACCATCTCCGGTACGCCTCCTCGCACCCGGTACGGGGCAGTGCCACTGAGCGGTACTGCGTATCGCTTAGGAAACGATGCCAAGGAAGAGCTGTGCAAGTTCAGGGCAGATGCAGGTTTGTCAAATATTTTCAACCCGCAGTTGGCTGAATCCACGGATGTGGAACCCCTGGGGACAGACGGCCGACTGTATTTCCGGACACTCTGTGCACACCCAGGCATACAGTTCCAGCCTTGTGGCAAACGACACCCACGTATTCCATCCCAGAATATGTGGTTCCACTGTCCTGCCTGGGGTGGCTACGCTAAATTCCACTGAAAGTAGGTGGCATAATTTATCCAGTAAAATGAGACCTCTGGGAAGATTAATTTGGCTTCAGGGTATGGATGTGCGGACAGCAAGGCCAGGCGCAACACGGCCATGCCATCTTCCCTCCTGTCCCCGAGTCTGGAGTGTGCAGTTGGGTGCTGGCAGCCCCGTCACACACACTCCGGAGGTGGGCATGCCCCGGGGGCTCAGCTGCGCTGCCCCAGGTCTGACAGCTGCTCCCAGGGCCTGCTGCCACACGCACACTCCACAGATTCAGCGGCAGGGGCAGGGGTCGGGATGACAGAAGCAGCAAGCCCTGCCCAACGCACACCGTCCTCTCTGCTGACAAGAATAATGATAAAGAAACAATCACCGAGTTCGGCACCAGCTGTTGACAGCTTCACAGACATCACCTGATGAGATATTCACAACTTCCTCAGCAGAGGGGAAACTGAGGGATGACATCTCCGTGGTCCTCCCAGTCCCAGCACCTGGTGGGTACATGGTAAAGTGCCAGCCTGTGCTTCACTGCCCGGCACCCCTGGGTCTGCACTGTCACCCGCAGATGCCAGTATGCGCACAAGAGCCCGCCGCCTTTACCATCTGGAGGTCGGGAGCTGGGAGCCCAGTGCTGCAGGGCATGGGCCCTGTGCACCCCCATTCCTGTAGTGGGAGAGAAGATACCAAAACCAACCATGGGCTTCTGGGGTGCGTCTTTACTTTGCATAGTGTATGCATTTTTTATTAAAAGTATGCATTATTTTTTGTAATCAGAAACTTTTTTTTTTTTTAACAAAAGGTAGTCCAAAAGCAAAAGGAAAATAAACAACTCCTGGGCTATCTGCTTGGGGGTGTTCCCAGTGGAGAGCAGCTGAGAACAGAGGTGCCCCCACCCATCCTTGGCATGTGGACTGGGCACAGAAGGGCGCTTGGTGCCCTCGTGGCCCTCCAGGACAGAGACGGGCACTGTGGAGGCAGCAGCTCACCCAGGATGAGTCGGCAGCGGTTGTTTCCTCCATGTGTGGCTTTGGACTCTGTCAACAAGATTTTCTCGGAAGACCCCCGGGCACACACTGTTCCTGCTACAGCCACTAACGGAGTGGGCCAAGAGAAAACCTCTGCGCCAACATTACTTGTTTTGCTTTTTGTTTGTTTTTCCTTTACATAAATGGAAAACACAACTAGCACCTTATTTTAACTTAAATACTAGTTTTCTATGAAAGATGAAACAAAACAGTATATAAAAAGGTCATTTTATTATGCCTTCTGTTTGGTAGGGTGTCAGTGCCCCCTAACATCCTACTAGTCAAGTACAAATGCTTATGTTTACAAAGTATTTACAATTTCAGTCTTGTTCCTTTTAAAACACAACAGCTATCTGGGTACAATAGTTAACAAAAATAATAATAAAGATTGCAAAAAGAAAAACCCTGCCTTATCAGGCACGAAATCTGAACAAGGGCTTGGATCCAAACTTCTGCTTCCCACTGGGTGTTTTAAAAACAGTCTGGCCTTCACTAGAATTAATGTCTCTTATTTAAAGAATAACCGGGTAACTGTTTCCACGGTGGCCAATTAGAATTCTGACAGTGTTTTGACTGCTGCCTTTATTCTGTACGTTCTGAAAATTCTGACTCATTCCACGTCCTATCGGAATGAACCCTGATTCACAAGAAGGCCTAGACAACAGCATCCTGAACACATACTTAATTCTTAAATTACAAAGTTTAACCTTTAAAACAAAGGCCAAGAAAATAGAATGGAGGGAGCATTTTTACTTAAATGACTATACTGAGTACCACTCAGGGCAATGGTAACATCTAGATGTCACTACACTGAGTGATGAAAGTAAAAATGTCTTCTGTCCATTCTACGTATTGGGTACTGCTGAAGAAAACACACTTTGGAGACAAAAGACGTTTTCATTCACACAGTAAGACAGGGGCAGGAATTCCACACTGCAAATACTCAGAATCCCAGTTCTGCTCTCTTAAAAACCTTTTGTTGAGAAATGCTCCTAAATTCTCTTCTAGTGTTGTAGATCAACAGAGGACTTTTGGACTTTTATTTAGGCAAGCATGTCTAAGACATTCTAAAATAAACACACTCCACATTTTATCACCATCTGAAAGGAGACGGCCAATGCTTTGGAAAGGACACAGAAAAGTGAAAAGGGTGCACAAATTAAAATGACAAAAAAGAGGATTCCTGTGTATTTCAGGAGTAAAAGCTTTCACTGGGAACCAGACACAAAGCACACTCAGCCTCCTGAGAGCGGCACTCAGTACAGCACAGGACGAACCAGAGTGAGTGGGTCGGCTGTAAGAAAACAGGACAGTGCTCTGTTCCCACATGTTCAGTAAACTGAAATGTTAACTCCCCTGTTTCTTCAACACTCGATTTTTACTTTTTTCCAAATTCTTTATCAAGAGCTCACAAGTGAGCCCCCAAGGTGACTTCGCTAAACACTGCCACATTACTGTCCACGAGACCTGCAGGACAACACGCTCCTTGATGTCACTTAAAGTGAGGATGGGAGGAAACCAAGTAGATATAATTTAAATTAAGAATCTTTACTGTGCCCAAACTGACACTTAGTATACAAAAGTCTAATGTAATCTAATTTCCTAGACCAAATAATATAAAATAGGCCAAAAGAGAGCCACAGCACAGAGGCTGTTACTTGGTATGTACCTTTTTGCTTTAGTGAAAACTTGAAGGTAAGGAGACATTATCAGCCAATCAAGCCCACTAAAACCGCATTCACTGTCTTGCCACAGTAAAAAAAAAAAAAAGAAAAAAAAAAAAAAACCACACAAAACAAGAATAGTAGGAAACACTGGGCTTCCCTTTTTCCCTCCACAGCATCCCTCCCACAAACAGTGCAGGTGGTTTCCCACTTGACTGGCAGAACTGCAAGTGAGCTCCCCTGTCTGAGAGAATCTGCTGTCACACGGGCACGGTGGAGCTGGCCAGGCCACTGCTGTGGCTGATACGTCCGGACTCACAACAGGCCACCTCAGACCAGCTCCCCTGATCAAGCCTGGGCTAGCCATGGCAGCAAGGTGTCCGTGACACGCATCCCGCCCTCACCCAGCACTCGGCTGGCACATCTGCCACAACACGGCCCCCGTGTGGTCCTTGAGGCTCAGACCAGGCCACAGTGGAAGCATCTCAAGGTTCCGTGGAGCTGGTTAGCACACTCACTCAGTCCACGAAACCTCTGTCCAAAAGCTGGGGACCTGTCCTGATGGCACTGCGATGGGCACCAGTCCACACGTTTCCTTCGAGTCACACTGAGTCACACACAGGGTGGGGCCCAGGAAGGCCACACTGGCTGCTCTCTGGAATGGAAATTCAGCAACACATTTCCCTTGAACACAGCTGGGTGCAGGTCCTGTGTATTTAGATGGGTGTTGGGATGTTTCCCTCAGGAGTTAGATTGCATTTTATGAGGGAAGGAAAAAACCACGCTGGCTTCTTTGGAATGACAACCGATCTCAGGTGATTCACTGTGGACAGGCTTCTTCTCCATGTGGACCATAGTGTGCTTTCCAGTCAGGCAGAAAGAACGAAACTATGGCACACGCTATCCAAGACCATGTTTTAGCTTTAAAAAGCCTGCTGTGTGCTTACTGCACATTGCAAACGGTTTCGGTAATGTGCAAAATACTAGACACCAACAGGGAAAGTCTAAATGGCTTTCAAAACCCAGTACTATTGCTTTTCAGGAAAAACTAAGAGGGGTAATGACTTAGATAAAAACTTACTGTACCTTTTTCAATTAGTCACATAATACAGAAAAGGGGCCTTCGATAAGGATGGCTTTTCCCGCAGCGCAGGGGGATTTTAATAAAATGATTACACTACTTTGCTCCAGCAGCAGCTTTCCAAGTGCTGACTATCTCGCGTGACATCGTCCCACGGTTCAGAAACAAACGCAGCATTCGCTGGGAAGAAGGTAGTTTTGCCTTGGCCATGAGGCTGCCCCTGCCGAGCTGACTACTGGCACGGGGGTTTGGTGGGAGTCTTTAGCCTGACGGCAGGGACCCTCATTTGTAACTTGGGCTGCTGGCTTGGGCTATCAGAGCTGGCTGGCACCTGGGCTGGGTTTGGAACCCCTGGGGTCTGGATCGGGGTGGACGCCGTAGTCACCACTTGCTGCTGAATGAGTTTCTGCTGGACCACTTGCGCTGTCGCGGTCACTGCGGGGATCACCTGCACCTGCTGCCCGGCCGCTGTGGCCTGCGTGAGCGTCACGGTCTGCGGAGAAGCCTGAGCCAAGAGAGTTAGAAAACACACGTTGCCTAGAACACTCAGCCCAGGACAGGACAGCGGACATTCTCTGGGACGGGGAAGGGGACTGAGCAACTTCGCTAGCAGATGTGCTTTTATGACACGTAAGAACTATCAGCCATACCAAAACATGAACTCTGCCCTCTAACTGAACAAACGTAGACAATTAAAATATTGTTGCTTTCAGACTGAAACCAGATGTCTTTGGGGAAAAGGGTCAGAGTTGGGTCAGGGGACTGATTTTTGTTATTGTTGTAAAGCTTTTAATACTATTTGGTTTCTTAAAATTTATATGCCACTGTGACTGTGAATAAAATAAAAAAATTTTAAAGCATTTCTTTAAATTGAAAGCACTGTGCTATACAGTCACATCTTGTAGCCACAAATGAGGACAGTGATGGAGCCTGAAGGGCTACTTTTCTGGGAAGGCGGAGCCAACGGTCCTCACAGCACTTCTGCCTGGGGCCACAGGTCGCAGAGGGCAGGCTGCTTTCTCAGGCCTGGGCTGCCCTAAAACCGCAGGGATGTGTCTTTACTGGGTGGGACACGTCTAAGATTTTCTGTTGAGCGAACGATCCTAGACACGAGCACAAGATGAGGCTCCCACGGCACAGCTGGCATGAAGTCTGAACACGCTCGGCCACAGTTTTTTTCCTACCGTAAAGAATATGAAGTTTTTCCTCCAACGTCAATGTGTTTATGTGCATTCTGAAGACCAAAAGTGATTCTCTAATCATTACGATTATACTTCCTCAGGATGAAAACCACAAATCCTCTTCACACGGGCAGTGTGAAGTGGACTGGGTCTGTGTCCCCACGTCCTACCTGTTGGGAGGCAGAGGCCACCTGCTGGATGCCGGCCACGGGCGTCTGCTGCTGCACAACTTGAGGGAGCTTTGCGACCTTGGACAAAACAAAAAGCCACACGTAGAATCCACAGGACTGTGTGCACAGAAAGAGAATTTTCTCCCCTTTCTTCTCAGTTCTTAATGCAAAAAAAAAAAAAAAAAAAAAAAAGACCAGGTGACACAAAGGAGCAAGTCTCAGGGTGTGCTCACCTGGAATACTAAGAACAAGTTACTCACCTTAACGGTGAACAACGACTACCTCCCTATTTGCAATCACTTGTAATTTAAGCTTATTTTTGGTCTCACACTTCAGATAATTTTTTATTTTAATAAAGATTACTCCAAGTTTACATGAGAGAATGAGATTGAGGATGGAATTAAACATTTGAGCATCCCACGAGTTCGCGAGGGCTCTGCTGCGCTCGCTCCGAGATGGAGCCACCGTGCGTGGGTTGGACGGCGGGTGAAGCCGGCGCGAGGAGTCTGGGTCAGACCACCACACTGCAGCCTGGGCTGGAGATGCACCAGACTGCAAGAGTGGTTATTTTATGAATTCCCTACATTTTTCTTAAAATCATGATTGAGATTTTACCATTTACAAAACAAAACTTTCCACTCCGTCTCTACTTTCTATAAACATCTTGCTGCCTGTGTCTCCCGTTGTCTTGACACAGTCCAGGATCGGGGCCACATGTGTCTGACCAGCCGTGCCAGGGACGCAGGGCAGGCTCCCGAGTGCGCGACCCCGGGGGGCCCCGACTCCGAGGGCCCCACCCCCTTGCTTGGTTCTGTTATTTATAGAACAGGGTGAAAATAAGTCTTACCCAAGAGAATTCTGGGGAAACTATTAAATTATATGATGTATCTATAAATGACAAAGCTCCAAATAAATGTTAGCCCTCATTACTAAAATTAATCAGAAGGCATTTACTAGTTACTATTTTGTAACTTAAAATAAAAAAACTGTGAATAGGATTCACTAAGGGAAGTGCCTGGTTGTCACTGCAGAGCTGATGGGAAATGGATATGCCAGTCACCACAAGGCCAGTTTCCGGGCCACGGCAGGCCAGGACTGAGATGGGCACAGCACTGAAAATCCTGAGACATCTTCAGTAAAATACTAAGAAGACACTTAAATGCACTGAGAAACTTGTGAAAAGTAAGGGCCTGCCGGTTCCAAACCTAAGCACAGGCGGGACCCCAGGCAACGAGCAGAGATGTTCTGCAGCTCTTGCCCAAGAGCACCTGCTACTCGGGCAGACCTCGCACCGTGGTCCTCGGGGTCTCACAGGGCACAGCAAACGGGACAGGAGGCCTAGACCCCACTCTCAGGGAGGAGCTAACGGGAGAGCCCCAGGCTGTCCCCCAGCGGCCATCCTGAGGGGAGACACTGTCACCACAAAGGTTCCCAAAAGCTGCAAAGAACGCACCACACCCCCTTCCTCCAAAGGGGGCCGTGAGGAAATCACCTGCCTGGAGCCTCAGTACCAGGGTCAGGGGCTGGAGAAGGAGACACAAGTTTAGAGACCAGACGCACATTGCCTGAGAGACATCAGAACACCAAGCCACGAGCCGAGCGGCACGTCCCGACGGCACCCACAGGAGCCCAGCAGAAGCAAGACCCCACCTCACCCCAGGCCGCAAGAACGTCCTTAAGTAGAACTCACCTGAAGCCACAAACAACGGATGCAGCAAACTTCAAACAGAGATTATCAGACACAAAGTAACTGCATGCTGTGAAGCCCGACAACAAGAAGCTATGAACAAAGACCCAGCAGATTTGGGAACTTCTAAAAATAAAAAATATATAATAATCAAAATGAAAATTCAACAGACAAGTCAAGAGCACATCAGACCTAACAAGGGAAAATGCGTGAACTGGGGACAGTGGAGACATCACTCGGATGCAGCAGGACACGACGAGAAACAGAGAACATAAAAGGCATCAAGAGCCTTGGAGCGTGGAGGAGGTGGCCGAGGCAGCCCCGACCAGCCCTGGCTGGTCATCTCCGAAACTGGTGACAGGTCAGCCCCAAACTCAAGCCACCAAACCCTAAACCACAGTGTCACAGCCCAACTGCTGAGCACCAAAGACAAGGTCTCAACACGGAGGGAGAGGAAGACAGACTGCCGTCGGAAAGTGGCGGCACACAGACATTTGCTTCTCATCAGCAACAAAAGCCAGAGCCAGGGGACGATAGTATCAACCTCTCAAGAAAACAAACGTAAACCTGGAGTTCTGTACGAGGCAAAGCTGCCTTTCAAGGAACGACAGTGAAAGACAGGCCTTCTCCTACACTGACGGAGACCCCAAAGGATGGCCAGGCGGATGGAAAGCCATCTTGCGTGGGAAGTCAGAGACGAAAAGGACAGAACTAAAACGCACGGTAACAGCAGCACCTAAGTGCAGGCGATAAACAGGCCAGCCGAGGAACAGGCAGAGACGGCACTAACACCACACTTGAAGTGTGTGTGGAAATTTTAGGGTAACCACTCAAAGAACAGAAACAGCACTGAGAGTTTTCAAACTAGTAGAAGTGCAAAAACAGAACAAAAAAAGAAAAGAAAACAAGGCCCAAAATGGGCAGCAAGAAAGGAAGGAAAGAGAAAATAGAACAAGCAGAACAGAAAGTTCAATAAAATGGAAACAAAAAATTCAAATAAATCAGTACTTACATAAAGATAACTGGATGAATGTTTCAGATAAAGACAAAAAGTGAGACTGACCAGCAGCGTCTGACTGCATGCTGTTTACGTGAGGTCAGTGTGACACGCGACCATACAGAATGGTTGAAAGTAAAAGGAGGAAAAGGAAATACGAGAAAATTCTAACAGGGGATGGGCAGAGCTTTCTTAATTTGAGGCAAAATAGGCTAAACAACCAAAGATGTCACCAGAGATAATGCGGGTCACTTCAAACTAACAAAGCTCAAAAATATAAACCCACATGCAGCTAATAATAAGCCTTCTAATATATACAGCAAACTAGAAAGACGTGTAAGGAGAAACAGATGCGCGTGTGATCAGAACGGGAGATTCAAAGGCCCCTCTCTCAGTAACCAGCACCGTGTGAGACAGCACAGGTGGTAAACCTGACTCGGTCGAGAGAGAGGTCCCACCCTGCACCCACTCTGCAGACTGCTTGGGAAGGACACAGAACCGTCGTAAAAGCTGACTTTAATTTGGACCATACTGCCAGTTTCACATTTCGAAGACTGAGATTGTTCAGACCTCACTCTCTGACAACAAATACAACGGTGACTTTTCAAAGTCAGTAATAAAAGACAACTAGAAAAACTCACCTGGAAATAAGAACCCAGGCAGCAAAAAAAAATAAATCACAATGGAAACTCAAAAATACTTCGGACTGAAGGAAACCCAAATAATAAAAGTTGTGAAGAGAGCTCAAGTGGTACTCCATCTTAACACGTTAGGAAAACAAGTAGGAAAATAAACTGAAAAGAAGCAAAGGAAAGAAAGTAAAAACCCCGACCAGTAAAGTGCAGCGCAGGAAGTCAGAGGCAGCATCACCAGAAGCCATGATGCAAACACAAAAACATCAGCCAACTACACCGACCCACGCGCGAGGAGGACAAGTGCCGCAGGATGCAGGGCGCTACTCCAGAATGCAAGGGTGAGTCAGTGTTAGAAAGCTCAATGACAACAGCCCATTACACTAGCACATGTGGAGAAAAGCCCAGATGAACTTCACACTCCGCGTATCCACAGTGCAGGCAGCCACTGGGAAGCCTGTGCCCACGGCATGCTTTATGAAGGAGGGAGTAAACACAGCTGAACAAAGTAAGTAAATTACACAGTCTGTGTTGAAGGGATGTTACGGAAACAAGGAGAGCAGGAAAGGTGACTAGGAAGTGGGGCTTCGAGGACAGCTGAGAATCCTCTCTGAGCACACGGCACTGAGCAGGCTGGGGGGGGCCCCGGCTGCACCGTGTAAAGTGTGCTGTGTGGGCAACGGAGGAAGGGAGGGACAGCAACACTCCGGGGAAGGGGAGCGGGTGAGGTGTTGGTGGCAACAGAAAGTGGTCATTCTTGATGTCTTCCAGAAGTTGAGCCTACAGAATCACCCATGGGCTGGAGTGTAAGACAAAGAAATGACACGAATGCAGGGGTTTCCCAAGAAAGGGCAAAGGTCTACAGAGACCAAGCTGCCCTTCCTGAGCTAGATGCCTTTGGAAGGAGCAGTTCAGGTGTGCACACCTGAGGGATGAACCAGCTCCATGGAGCAGTTCAGGTGTGCACACCTGACAGATGAGACATCTCCATGGAGCAGTTCAGGTGTGCACACCTCAGGCCTGAGGGTTCAGACACCTCCGTGGGACTGTAAAAGGCAGTTCCGATTAAGAATCTGGGATCGAGGACAGTGATCAGCTGCAGGTATAAAGGTGGGCATCATTAGCACCTACACAGTCCTTAAAGCCTCGAGGCAGAAGATGTCCGGGGAGGGAATGCGTACAGATGCTTTTTAAACAAGACAAACAACACTATAACAAAATTAAACAGAAACTTCTAGCAAACTATTAGGTCATTAAATATGAAATGTCTGATTTAGAATAACAAATTTAGTTTATTGTATCTCAAAGAAGCAGCAATACAATTAATCAAAGTACGTGCCTAGACCATTGACACAGTTTTGCCATCTGAACGGTAGCCTGTTCATGCCAGCAGTGAGGACGCCTGGAGAGCCAGTGGTGGTGAAATCACAAAAGGCGCTTTCCACAGCTACTTGAGAATGGAATATTCTTCCTTGCAAGAAGGGCCCAAAGCCTGGAAGAAGTGGTCGTCAGTTGGTGCGAGGCCTGGTGAATACAGTGGATGACAGAGTTTCCACGTCCAGCTTCGGTAGTTTGAACAGCATTGTTTTTTTTCAACATGTGGTCTTGCAAGAAGATTGGCCTGTCTCTGTTGACCAGTGTTGGCTGCTTAATCGCAAGCATCCTCACTATTTCATCTAACTGGCTGCAGCAGACATCTGCTGTAATTCACTGACCAGGTTTCATGAAGCTGTAGTGGGTAATACCAGTGCTGGACCACCAGACACACACCATTCGCTATTTTTGATGAATATTTGGTTTTGGACTGTGTTTCAGCACTTCACCTTTACCCAGCCATTGTGCTGCACGCTTTCAATTGTCAAAGAGAATTCACCTTTCACCACGCGTGACAATGTGGTGTAGAAGTGGTTCGCCTTGATGGCGTGGCAGCAACAAAGGCAAGCTTCCAGAGGATTTCTCTTCAGATACTCGTTTAAGTCGTGGGGAACCCATCTGTCCAGCTTCTTACCTTGCCAATTTGATTCAAATTGTCCAATACTGTTGGAATAGTATCATCAAACCTTGCTGCTAGTTGACACGTAGGTTGAGATGGATTCGCTTCCACTACAGCTTTCAGCTCATCATTATCCACCTTGGTCTCAGGTCACCCACGTGGCTCATTTTCAAGATTAAAATCACCAGAACAGAACTTCTCAAACCATCGACGTACTGTGTGTTCATTAGCCACATCCTTCCCAAACACTTCGTTGATATTTTGAGCTGTCTGAGCTGCACTGGTTCCACGATGGAACTCATGTTCGAAAATAACATGAATTTTTGACTTACCCATGGTTTCACAAAAATTGCTCTAAAAAAACTTTGAAAGATAATCACAAGCCAAACTGTGCGTTTGAAAGACTAAGAAGTAAACATAAATATTCACAATAAAAATAAAATAAGAAGTGTCATAAAGTGAAATGTCAGAGATACCATCAAACTTAGCACTTTAGGAAATCGGACATTTCATACTTAATAACCTAAATCTATCAGAATTTTCTTACTCTAATTGAAGGGTGATTAAAGCAAAAACACTTACAGCAAACATCACACTTCACAGTGATGTAGCATTCTGTGGGGCCACTTCTACTGGCCACTGTCCTGCAGGTCCCAGACACAACAAGGTGAGAGAAAAGGTGTGAGGAGGAACGGAAGAAGCAGACTGTCATCGTTCACAGGTGACAGGACCGCACACAAAGAAAACGCAAAAACCCTACAGGTAAACCATTCAAATAAGAATCTACCAAGGTTGCCGAAATAAAAAAATCAATGTACAATAACGTACAATCACAGACAGAAAACGGAAACTTAAAATCTATTATTTACAAAAGCATCAGAAAATACTGATTACATAAGAAATCTAACATAATCTATAAGACTTCTATGGAAAAAATTAAAAAGCTTAATTAAGGCATTAAAGACTCAAGTAACAAAAGACACATCATGTTGGTGAATCTGACGCCAAGACTGTAAAGACGTCAGCTCTCCCCAAACTCATCTATAGAATCACTGCAATTCTAACAAAAACGCCGTTTCCACGTTAGCGTATAAACTCGACGAGCTGACTCCAAAATCAACAGGATGTGCAAAGCCCAGATCAGCCCCGACTGCCCCGCAGAGGACTTGTGGGGGATGTGCCCCCCGGCACCAGGCCTGGCCGCGTCGCCAGAGCAGTTGGGATGGGGCGGGGAGGACAAGCACTGAGGGAGGGGGCTGGCACAGAGCCCCCGACAGAACCCCACGGGACCCCTGGGGGAATGAATGGACTGTAAACAGGGCTGAAAACAACAGGGTATTTGTATGGGAAATTAAACTGAATTCCTATTTTTGTATCATATGCAAAAACCAATTCCAAGAGGACAAAGACCTAAACGAGAAAGCAGAATTACAAAGCTTTCAGAAGAAAGTACAGGAAACAAACTCCATAACTCCGGGAGGGATTTCCTAAGCAAGACACAAGCAGCTCTCCCCAGAAACGGAAAGACTGGCACCTCCAACGCCTGAGGCTTAGGGAATCCCGTTCCCTGGAAGACTCCGCCAGGTGAGAGGACGAGCCGCCAAGTGGGGAGTCTGCTGCAGCCGGCCCAGGACTGACCTCCAGGAGGCAGAGCAAAATCGGCAGCAGACCCGAACGGGCACCTAACAAGAGGAGCCAGGTCCACCCGCGCTCTGGAAACCGCTGGACGTGCGATCCCACCCCACCCGCCCTGCACCAGTGCCCCAGGCAGGCGGACGGCGCTCACTGCTCAGAGGTTGCCACCCACACGGCGGATGACATGTGCAAAGCCCCGGGGCTTCTCCCAAACACGCTCCGAGAGGGAGGCAGTTGCCACACACCACGCGGTATGATTCTATGACGCTAACACTTCCACCACGCACAGCTGAGCGGGACGCCCGCCACGCAGTGACACGCGATGGCAAAGCTGGCAGGAAGGCCAGGGGATCCCAGCCACCCCGGCAGAGGAGAGGGGCGTGTGGTGTTTCCTTGCCTGGGCAGCGTACAGGGCGCTGGAATCATCCTCGTCCTCGCACCTCGCCCCTCCCGCCCACGTGCCGGGCCGCACCACACACGAAGCCCGGCCCCCTCGCTCCAGCCTGCAGTGCTCACCTGGATTTGGGTCTGCACCTGCTGCGTCCCGGCCAGTTTCTGGGCCTGGGAGATGGGCGTGGTGAGAAACTGGGTCTTAAGGGCTGGCTGGGTGGCATAGGTGACCTTCTGCTGCGGGCCCTGGGCAGCGATCTGCTGCGCCGTTATCTGAGGAGAAGGGACGCTGAGGGTTAGAGCAGCAACAACCGCGACCCCGCTCAAAGCCTTTGGTGACCACCTCCCGCCCCTCAGGAGCCCTCGGCGTAGGGCCTGGCACTGCACACAGGCCCCCAGACAGGCAGGCGGCCCACCCACACCCGGCTCTCGCGGGGCCTGCCCCGGCCCTGCCCCCACTGCCCCTCCTCCAGGCCGGGCTGGCCCACGCGGCCACGTGGCCCTTCCTCTCGGCCACCTCCTCAGGGAGGGCCCCTCTGCCTGGCACCAGGCTGGGAGCTCTGTGCCCGGCTGCGGGGCTTCACTGTGACATTCTCCACAGCACTGGTGCAGGTCTGTGCAGTAGGTGACTAACCTCAGTCACAGTTTCTCAAATCTGATTTAACCTGGCAGACACCAAGGAAATATTTAACATGATGGGAGACAAACCCGGGTGCAAGACTTTTGCTGTGAAGTCTAATTCCTAGTTTTCCCTGCCGGGCACCACAGCAACTGCTGTGTCCGCGTCAGAGCCCGCATTCCAGTGCCGGCCTAGAAGGCAGAACCACCAAACCCGCAGCAGGAGGGCTGGCTCACCGCCACGGGGAGCCACAGGAGTCCACGGCTGGACATGACAAACCAGGTGTCACCAGGGGAAGCCCCTGGAGGCGGAGACATCTCACAGCAGCACCTCCCTCGTGCCCCTAAATGCAGCTGGCTCTGAGGGGCCATGGCACCGGCTCAGGGCCCAGACGTCTCAGCAGGGGTGGGGGCTGTCTGCAGGGCCCTCGTCCCTGCAGGCGGCCTGCCCTCTCTCCCCTCCCCTTCAGGCGCAGGCCAGGGTGGCTCCCTGCCAGGCTTCTCACCCGGAGACAAAGGAGGGATCTCAGGCCTTGCCCAGGAGTCCCGCAGCCCCCGTGGGCTGCACCTGCCTGCCTGGGCCCGCGACGCCGCACCCACGTTCACCACAGTCCAAGCAGGCCCCCACCCCGTGCCCACGCGTCCTCACCACGCCCCAGCCCCTCCAGGCCCCGTCCTCAGAGAGCAGCACTGAGTTTTGAAAGGAAGGAGACACCCAACCAAGGCCACACTGCACAGCCCCCCTCAGGGCCGTGCTCGGAAACCCGAGTGCTCCCTGAGGACCAGGCTGGCCCCGCGGAGACCCTGTACCTTCTGCTGCACGGCTGCGGGGCCCTGGGCCACCTGTGGCTGGACGGCCTTCTGCGGCTGGACGGCCTGCTGCTTCAGCTTCAGCAGCTGCTGCACGTGCACCGGCTGGGCCACCACCGTCTGCCCTGCAGGCACCAAGGCGGGCTCAGGCCCAGCCCCCCGGCAGGGAGGGAGCCCTCGGCTCACCAGTCTGTTCAGACTGACTCGCCTCCGTACAGAAAACTATCGACTGCAAAACCGTACGGAGACGGCGCCAGCCCTCAGATACACTTAAAAAGTGTCTGGGTTCAAAAATTACACTTAAATAAAGATACGGAAATTTCAGAATGTTAATGGTTAACTTCAGGACCAAAACGTGTGCTTGGAAACCTCTGAGAGGCTTGACACGCAAACACACGCGCCGTGCATGGAGGGGCCAAGTCGGGACACAGCGAAGACGCCCAGGGAAGGCGCGAGGGGGAGGGCAGGCACCTGCTGCTTTCTGCGGCTGCCCGATGGCCACACTGATCCCCGCGACGCTCATGGGCAGGGTCGTGACCCCCGGCGAGGACACCACGGCCGCCGGCACGGACACGACGGGAGGCTTCGCCAAGGCCACCTGTGCGGGCTGGGGCGCCTGGGCCTGCATCTGCCCTGGCGCCTGCAGCTGAGACGCGGGAACCCGGGTCTGCACGACACAAAGAACAGCAGGGTCCAGAGACACTCGGGGTATTGCGCGTCTGCCCAGACACTTCCCCACGAGAGCTCAGGCCGCGAGAGCACTTACAAAGATCAACAGAGGCACGAGAGCCGTGGCACTGACGAGGACGCCAGGGACTCGCATGCTGCAGGCACAGCAAGGCACAGGCTGGCCCCTCAGAACCCACCACCACAGATGCCCGGGTGGGGTCGGGCAGGAGCTAGGCCTGCGGGTGCTCCGGCGGGAACACTGGAGACACGGCTCTCCCCGGGCGGATCCCGCCCTGCTTCCCGCAGAGGCCCTGGGGGTCCCCTCAGCCTGCACTGGGAGCAGCCCACCGCCCTCACCCCAAAACTACTGCCTAACTCCCGCCTGCAGCCCTGGGGGACGCTGCTGCCTCCTGCTTATCAAGGGCACTGCTGCCAAGCACTTACCTTAAACTACACTTTCAAAAGGGGAAATAGAAATAGGTCTATTTTTATACATACAGCAGCTGAGATACCCTAAGAAAATGAAGGAGGACAGTAAAAACCACCCATACCCCTAGAATGACCCATATGTGAACATTAACACTGGTATTTAGCTCCTGGCCGTTGTTCGTCTCTGGGGCTTGCTGTGAAACAATGTAAAAACGGGGTGAATTACAGATATTTAGTCTTCCCTTTACAATAATCAGCTTCCGAAGCTGCCTAAGGTTCCATTGTTTGCTCCATAACTTATTTAATGAACTTGTTGGTGATGGACACTTAACTGCCTCTAACACTGCTGAACTAAAGCTTGCTCCAGTCCTTCTCCAGGACGTGGTAAGCCGGGCTGCTGAGTCCGACAGTGTGCGGGTCTCTGCAGCTCAGTACCAAAATCCCCTCCAGAAAGGCCCTCGGTTCCTGCTCAGCGAGCCCCTGGCTGCACCCGCCACTCCTAGGCGCTCCCACTCTCCTCTGAAGTTGAGTCTGTGCGAACACAGGTGAAGCCAAGCTTCTTTTTGCGGTTCCTCATCTGCAGGGCCAGCGCTCCCGGGAAGACTCCGTGCTGGAGCTGCCGTCCAGCGGCCGTGGGATGCAGCAGGCACTCGGCCTCTACGTGCCTCCATCTCTTCACTGCAGATGGAGTGAACAGTGAAACCTATCCCTGCCAGGGGCGGCCCATCAGCACCAGGCCAGGTGACACGCTGAGCCGACAGGGCAGTGCCTGGCTTGGGGCAAGCTCTTGTCACCAGCACCTGTGCGTGGCGGCCCCCACACTGGGCTCTGGTCGCCCTGCTGTGGGGTACCTGGCCGCAGGACGCTGACCCTCGCTGACTGTCAGTCTTCCCAGACACCCTGCACCTGCTGTCCTCCCTACTCCAAACTCTCCACATGCGCTCCCTGCCCACAGAGCAGGCTCCTGTGAGCCGCCTGGGGCCTGGCACCCCCCACTGCTGCCTGCCACTGCCCTGCACAGCTCCCCCGGCCCCGCCTCTGCGCCACGGCAGCAGGGGTGCCCGGGACACTGTGCCGACCTCCCCATCCCCCACGTGCTCACTGCCCACTGCTCCAGCATCTGGTCCCTGAGAAGCTTGTGACGCCCTAACCAGCTCTGGGAAGTGCTGCTGTCAAATGTTCCCACGGGAGCAATCGCACCTTCTCCAGGAACTTAAATTCTTAGGAGAAAGATCCCAGCTCACGTTTCCCTCGTTTTATTTTATTTTATTTATTTATTTTTTGGGAGACAGGGTCTCACTCTGTCGCCCAGGCTGGAGTGCAGTGGCACGATCATAGCTCCCTGCAGCCTCCAACCCCGGGGCTCAAGCCATCCTCCTGCCCACAGCTGGGACTACAGGTGCCACCAAACCTGGCTAATTTTTTTCTGTTTTTTGTGGAGATGGGGTCACACTCTGTTGCTGAGTCCGGGCCATTGAACTCCTGGCCTCAGGCGATCCTCCAGCCTCGGCCTCCCAAAGTCCTGGGATTAAAGGCATGAGCCGCCTTGCGGAGTTATCATGCTTCACTCATAAGTCAGCCATGACACCTAACACGCTCCTGCACATGCAGTGACAGTTCAGTTAAAATGCAAAGAGACGCCGCTTTTGGAAAACAAACATGAACTGAGACTTACGAGCCGGGCCACCTGCAGGTTGGCCACGGTGGTGCCTGTGAGCAGGGCTCCGGGCCGCGGGGCCGCGACCGTGGTGAGCTGGGGGCTCGGCTGCTGCGGGGGCTGCGGCGGCTGCACCTGCACCTGTGCTGGCGGCTGCGGGGGCCCCGGCTGGGCCTGCGGCGGCGGGGGCTGCGGGGGCAGCTGCAGTTTCTGCTTCTGCATTTTGATGAGGTGGTCCTACAACCCAAACAAAGCATCCTCTCTTCAACACTGGCTGCATTCCAGTCCTTCAGTTACACACCTTGACTTTAAGTTACTGCCTGTTAAACACCAAAGCAAACGCCTGCTAACGTGCAGTACGCACACCAGCCCCCGGGCCTTTCCAACACTTTCAAGTGTTCATTTACTGAAAATTAGCATTTCATCAGTGAGAACTGGAAACAGCGATTCTGAAAGGCAAGTTTATAGCAAAATTTCTAGGTTTTTATCTCTCGCAGCAAGCCAACTAAAAACTGTAGTACCATCAAACTTATTTATTAGTAGATAAGTTAAATTAAAAACTTACTTAATAAGTCCCATGACTTTAAAAAAAAAGTGAAAACGTCAAAGTATCAAAATACTAGTTCAAAAATATTTTAAAAAATACATTTCTTATCCTTTCATTTTAAGAAAACGTACACTGAGCTGCTTACGACCGTGAGATCTCCTACATGCTGGACATGAAAACAACTCTGAGCGTGACGAGGAAAGGGAGCAGTGAACAGAGGGACAGGTGAGGGACAGCCAAGCCGGACTCCTGGCAGCTCCACGAGACGAGGATTTGCGTGAAGCAACTGGGGTCTCGGGGCGGCCGACTCGGGAGGGTGAGACGGCACCGGGGTTGGGCGGGAGCCGCAGCCTCACCCATCTGCTCGACAGTCTGCCTCTGCCGGGCCCAGGAGCTCCCGAGCACAGGCACTCTCTAACTCCGCACTGGCCGGTGGGATTCCTACAGCGACTGAAATGGGCCAGATGGGGACTGCGCATCGTGGTGGCCACTGAGCCCTCGCAAGGTGGCCGGCGTGATGCAGGAAGTGCGTGTTTAAATGCTGCGTACAGCCCCCGGCAGCCAGCGGCTGCTGTACCAGGCAGCACGGCTCTCACCCAAGGTTCCTCCAGGGGCGGGGGCGGCCGTGAGATGCTGGGGAGGCCCAGCCCCGAGCCACGCAGGGAGGCTCGCCTTCCTTGCAGGGCCGCAGGCACCGGGCCCCACTCGGTTCCCGCGGCTCTGACAGCCCTCGGCGAGTCCTCCTCCTCCCGCACCTGGCGGAGCAGACCCAGCGCAGGACCCCGGCAGCCCCACAGCCAGCTGGAGCGTCCAGTGCCCTGCTTTCACTGCGTATGTTTGGGGGGTCACTTTCTACCACAAGTATTAATGACTTTTCCATTTATGGCAGGGATACAACATTTCCTTTTAGAACAAACATACTGACATAAGTAACAGCAATGCTGGCACACAGACCGGCAAAACCCAGGTGCATCGGAGCTCAAATGGCCAGCCTGCGGGAAGCAACACTGCAGAGGACTGTTCCTGAGGAGACCAAGTTTCCACAGCCTGGTCTCCTGAAACTGCTGAGGAATGAAAACTTTCTCCCAGCGTCTGCCCTGGCGAGAACAGCACCACATGGGCTTTCTAGTCTCTGGAGACGGAACCGCTCCACACTAAGCACAGAAAGCTCAGCAAGAAGATGCGTTTGCAAACAGGAAATTAAGATCTCCAAAGTGCCGTGAACAATCTGTAAGACTCTTCTCAAACGCATGATCAAAGTATTAGTGTGTGGAAAGTTTTATATAAATGAAACAAAACATGCTTCCTCCACAAAAGCAGTGCTCATTTTTGCAAAATACACTTGTAACTGCATCATGCAACAAGGCACCCTCTCACACCCGCCCGTAAGACACACGTCTGTGCTTTCCTGGGAAATGCTCACCGGGGTCAACTTGCCCACAGCTTTGATCTGCGCCGGGGACTGGGCCTGGCCCTGGATCTGTGGGACCTGCACCTGGGAGGGCGGTGGCGGCGGCGGCTGCTGCTGTTGTTGCTGCTGCTGCTGCTGCTGCTGCTGCCTGAGGAGCTGGAAGTGGGCGGGCGTGATGGTTTTCCCCGGAAGCTGAACTCCTGCGGCTGTGGAGAGGTCTGTCCCTCAGGTCTGGACACGTGACACGCGCCCACCCTCCGACCCTCCCTTCTCCTCAGCAGACAAGCTCCGGGCCTGCTCTACCTTGGGACACTTGGGGCACCAAAGACCGTGTCGGAGTCTGCACTGGGGTCAGGCTGGTGGTGGCCACAGCCGAGGCTGTCACAGACGTGACCGCGCGCACACCCTGTGTCGTTGCCATGGATGCCAGTTCGGTGGCTGCCGTGGCTGGGGAGCCGACTGCTCGTGGCTGGGGCTGGCTGTGAACCACCTGAGCAGGCGCCGAGGCTCCAGGCGTCTAGAGAACGAAAACAGAGGGCCTCGTCCACCTGCCCCACGCTGCGCCCGGGCTTCTCGCGCTCAGAGCAGGAAAGCAGAGCAGACCTCACTGCCAAGGTCGAGGGATGAGGCATAGTCCAGCCTGCAGTCTTTGCACAAACCACTGGGCGTGTACCGGCTTCGTGCGTGAATTCAAGTATGTGCCGTGAGCGGCAGAGCACTGCCCTCCCCCTCTGCCCTCCTACCGGGGATCGGGCTGCCCCTGAAGAAATGCCAGGCTCGGAAGGCAGTGCTCCCGCCCTCGTCTGCAAAGGCCGTCCTGCCCCTTACCTCACTCACGCCTTCGGGTCCCAAGGAACATCATGAAATTCTCGACTACTTCCAGGTGTGTTGCTCACCCAAAGCTCGCAGTCCGCAGTCCCGCCCCTCCACCACCACCCCAGTCTAGGCAGAAGCTGTGGCCCCAAATCTTTGCACTTAGGGTCTTGTGGCACCTTAACTTCATCCTGCCTAAAATTCAGAGCCTCCTCACAGCCCCCGCCCCCCACAGTCTGGACAGGGGGTGAGGGCAGCCGCCGGCATGGCGGGCTCAGACCTGGCCCCACACTCCCAAGTCCCACAGCAAGCTGGAAGACAAGCGCCAACACTGACTCCACACCTGCGAAATGTCCTTCCACGTTCACTCACCTCTGCCAGTCCCCTGGGTTCACAGATGCAGTCTATGCTCCTGGACTGTTTAGTTTGCTTTATATCTTTTTCTTTCTTTTTTCTTTTTTCGAGACAGGGTCTCGCTCCATCACCCAGGCTGGAGTGCCCTGGCACGATCACAGCTCACAGGATCCTCAGACTCCTGGGCTCAAGGGATCCTCCTGCCTCGGCCTCTTGTGTAAGTGGGACTACAGGTGTGAACTGCTATGCCCAGCTAATTTTTTTTTTTTAATTTATTTTTTGTAGAGATGGTCTCTGCTACGGTGCTCAGGCTGGTCTCAACCTCCTGGCCTCCAGCGATCCTGCTGTCTTGGTCTTTAGTGCTGGGATTATAGGTGTGAGCCACCACGCCTGGCCTGTTTTTGATCCTCTTACATTTAAATCTAGCATGTTATTCTGTGCTTTCCATTCAACTCAACTACTGTATGTTTCTTTTCATCTCCTTTCTTGTTTTCTTTCAGATTATTTTTTTCTCATCCAATTTTTCCCTAGCAAAGTTCAGAAGTTACATACTCTATTTTTATTCTTTTGGTGGTGCATCTAGAAATTTTATCATGAATACTTATCAAAATGTAAATAATTCACACTCTTCCTGAAGGATAAAGAGATTTAGGACCTGCTGAGCCTTTACTCCTCCCCAACTCATGTTATTATTGTATGTGTTAGTTTTATCTTTTTTAATCCCACAGTGAATTACTGTTGTTTACGAAATCAATTTTAACCTAGTCCACATAGTTATCATTTCCTCTGCTCTACTTCCTCCGGTTTCTCGGACCTTCCAGGTGGGAACACCTTCCAACTGTTCAAAGCGCACCGGTTTGGCCAGGGTGGAGGTTGAAGCAAAAGGACTGCCTGAGCCCAGGAGTGTGAGGGTGCAGTGAGCTACGGTAACAACAGTGCACTCTAGCCTGGGCAACACAGCAAGACTCAAAAATAAAGTACATCAGTCAGTAAAGATCTACCAGTAATTAATTCTCTCAGTTTTTGTTTGAAAATGTCTTTATTTTGCCCTTGCTCTTTCAAATATTTTCAAAAGTTGCAGAACACCAGGGTTGGCAGTTATTTTCTTTCATTACAATGAAGAGAACATTCCATCAGCTCCTGGCTTCACTGCTCCCATTAAGAAGCTCCTGCACCTCCAAGGCAATCTGTCTTTTTTTCCTGGCTGCTTTTAAGATCTCTTTGTCATTGGCATAATGTCTGTGTGGACTCCTTTTTGTCATCCTTGGTTGGGATTAGCTGGGGTTTTTGCATATATAGATCAGTGTCATTAATTAATAAGTTCTGGAAAATTTTTCCATCTTCAAATACCGTCTCTGCCTGATTGTCTGCCTGGCACTCAGTAACCATGTATTAGATCCTCTCACTCTATTTTCCATGGCTCTTATATCTTCTTCCACGTGTCGATCTTGTCACCCCACGCTGCATTCACAGTGACTTCTGATACATCCTCCAGTTCACTGAGTCTCTTTTCAACTGTATGATACTGAGCTCATCCGTAAGGGTACCATACTTTTCATTTGTAAAATTTCTCTATAGTCTTTTTAAATATGGTTTCCTGTTTTTTATAAATATCGTCAACCTTCTATATCTTTAAAACAGAAAATATAATTGTTTTATAATCTATGCCTGGTAATCCCATCATCTGTTGCTTCTGCTGGTTCTTACTCATGGTGCCTTGTTTCCTTGTGTGCTTGGTTATTTTTTATTGTATGCTACTCATTACGCTTGAAAAGTATGTGTGGAAATGCTCAGAAGTCAAAGATGAACGCATAATCCTCCAGAGAGAATCTGTATGTGCTTCTGGTCGGCTACCCGGGAACACGACCATCCAGGTCTACTTCACTTGATTTGAGGGGGTTTCGGGGACACTTTTAAGGCAGCATCAACTCGGGCTGCAAACTGACAGCAGAGCTGACCTGTAGTTTCAACTTCTCAGGGGTCCCCATGTCATTCATCCCTCTGCTCAACACAAAGGCAACTCCCATTTTAACCCCTGAAGGTAGAGGGAAGATGAACTTGACTGCTGGTTCACTCCTGCCCTAAGGGTTTGGGCTTTGGGGATCCTCCCTCAATGTGAATCTTCACCTGGGCAAGGCTTGGGCTTGAACTTGAGTCCTCTTGCACCACAAGCTGAAGTTCATTCTCAAGGCCGACACAGCTTCAATGCATCCTGTTTATGTCTCTGCATTTCTTTTTCCCTTAGATTTTGGCCTCATAATTATTCTTTTGTCAGCTCCTTGAAACTTTTAAGATTTTTTAAATTTTTACCCAGTAATTTTAGTTCCCTTCATTAAGAGAGCAGTGTAAAAATAACTTAACTCATCTTAGCAGCAAAACAGAAGTCCTCTTCTGGACTACTGAAGTAGTTTTCTCCCCGGCCTTTTCTGCTCGAATGGAACCTGCATACACAGTACTGCAGGGACCTTCCTGCAACGGGCCTCCGCTCAAGACCTTGAAGGCTGCCCACTGCCACATGCACATATCCATGTTCTCCAGCCCAACATCCGAACTCCAACACAATCGAGCCTCAGCGTCACACGGCGCCACGCGATAAACACCTGTTAGAGGGAGGAGATACCCTCTCTTCACATATTCTGTGCTGCGTCCAGCAGCCGGCTTGCTGCTCTCCACACACCACCACGTCCCACCTGGCCCTCTGCTCGCACCACTCGCCCTGCCTTCAGGAGAGCCATCTTCGTGGACGACACACGCCCTCCCCTTCTGAAGCCCAATGTTACCTTCTCCAGAAAGCCTCCTCTGACTCTGAAAGCGAAATCACCATCCGCCCACCACAGGGTGTCTGTACCTGACACTCCAGCCACAGAACCGTAAGAGACCCGCGAAAGCTACCACGTCTTTAGTTCGTAGTTCTACGCCCACAGCACCAGGAAGAACATCTTGTCCATTAAGAGCTGCTCAAAAAATCTGTAATGAATGAATTACTTTGTATTTTAAAATATCACAAATCCATGTCTTTTTCAAAATAAACATTCAACACAGTGATTTTGGCTGCCTGCCCTCACAGAAACAGTGGCATTGGTCATACAGAGTGTTCCGACTCCAGGAGCCTCACTAACAGCTTCTGTTATCGATGACTAAGCCTAAAGTGGGTTATTGCAAAGCAGAAAGAAAAACAAATGAAATAATCTTCAGTCACATACTAGAAAAACTGTTTTTACATACGTTTTACTGCTTAGAGAGTTTTGATTTTTTAAGTCCGATGTATTGAGGAATAATCTACACAGAATAAATTTACCTGTTTCAGGTATACAGTCCCATGCCTTTTGGCAAACGCACGTATGACTGAAGAACTAATGCCACAATCCGGACGAGGAACGGCCCATCCTCCTGAACATTCTCAGGCACCGCTTTGTAGTCAACCCTCTCCCCACCTCCACACCTTATTTACCTGCTTTCTGTCCCCATAGTTTTGCTGTTTCATGATATTTAAATGACTCATGCGGTGTATGACGCCTTTTGAAACTTCATTCACTTGGCAGCAAAACGCACCCGAGGTTCCTTCCCGCTGCTGCACGAATCGGGGGATCACATTTCCGTACTGCCGGGTGGTGCTGGGCTGTGCGGACGAACCGGTTTGTTGGTCCATCACCCGCTGAGGACATCTGGGTTGTTCCTTTTTTAGCAATTATGAACAAAGCCACTATATATGCTCATGTTCAGGTTCCTTGTGTAGACATGTTTTCATTTCTCTTGGGCAAGTACGTGGCAGAATTGCTAAGCTGCATGGTAAGTTTATGTTTAATTTATAGAAGATGACAGACCTGGTTTCCAAAGTGACTAAGACCTTGCATTCCCACCAGCAACGTGCCGAGTGCCAGTGCTGTGCATCCTCACCGGCATCTGACACTGTCGGGGTTTTGTGTCTATTTTTCTTAAAGCTATTCTCTGGTACGCAGCATTGTGTGTGAGCAACAGGAGGGCGGGGCCAACCTGCGACCCCGAGACACTGAGAGGGAAGAGGAGGGCGCCAGGCAGAGATGGCGCCAAACAAGCTAGTCTCATATGTCACTGTGGTTTAATCTGCATTTCCCTAGTGACTAACGATGTTGAGCACATTCTCATGTATTTGCTATTCATCAACCTTCTGTCCATGTTTTAAAGTTGTTTCTTACTGAGCTGAAGAATCTTTCCATGTTCTGAGCACCAGTCCTTTATTAGATATGTTTTGAAGATATTTTCTCCCAGCCTGTGCTTTTCATTTTCTTAGTATTTTTCAAGGAGAAGTTCTTAATTTTGATGAAGTCCAATTTATTAATTTTTCTTTCATGATTCACAGGCTTTTGGTATCCTAAGAAATGTTCAGCTAAACCAAGGTAGCAAAGATTTTCTTTTTTTTTTTCTAGAAATGTTTGGGTTTAAGGTTTATGGTTTTTGAGTTTACATGTAGATCTATGATCTCTTTTGAGAGACTTTTTATATACAGTGTAAGTTACGGGTCCAGGTTCCTGGCTGTGCATAGGGCTACCCAACGGTCACAGTCCCGTCGGCTGGAAAGACTGTCCTTTCTGCACGGAATTCCCCCGGCGTCTCTAACAAAGCCAACTGGAAACACCTACACACGTATGCATGTGTGTACGTGGGTCCACTTCTGGACTCTCTGACCAATTCCATTCACCTACATGTCTCTCCTTTTGCCAGTACAACACCGCAACACTGTCTAGATCCCTACAGCAACGTCATCTTCGTAAGAAAGACACTTTTCAAATCCCAAGAGGGACAGCATCCCACTTGCACACGCGCTACTGACTTAGAAGCGTAGTCTTTTCTCACTCAGGGTACATGCTGCTTGTGGGACTGTGACTAACTGGAAAACTGGGATATGCATTTAAACTCATTATTCCAGGGGAGCAGGCGGCCCGATGCCGGAACGCTCAGGGATCCTGGCTCCACCCAGGTGGGCCCATGCCCCCTGCACCCCCACCCGGGTCCAGATAGTCCTGTAAGGCTCGGCCGCTCCCTCTCCCGTGCCTCACCTAGTCCCAGCACACGCCCCAGCAACACGCGTGAAACCAAGTCATGCCTTGTGTGACGCCATGCCCCCCCCCCAGGGCGACCGTCTCCCTCCCTGCTTCCCCATGAGGGCACAGTGACACACACGTGGGGACACCTATGTCAACGGAATTAAAGACGCGTCCTCACATCCCACCTGCTCCCCTCTGGGAATCGTTCTGTGGGGGGGACTGTCAACACACACACATGCACGTGAAACTCACCTTTTCATTCCTTCAAAGTAGAAAACAGAAACCATCCCTTAAACACCTGAAAGTTTCTGAAACTGCCACAATTATTGGCTATTTATTTTACTAAATTCAAACTAGGTTAGCACTCCTCTCACCAATGGAACACTGAAAAGAAATAATACTTTCCCCAGAATACAAGGTCATGGTGTAGGGACAACTCACGGTCAAGGACCCAGGAGCCACCGGCGAAGCCAGACGCTTGTTAATGGACTGGAAGGTGGCGGCCGGCACGCCCGCGATGGTGTTCACGATCACGTTGCCGCTCACGGTGCCTGCAGAGACAGGCCGAGTGAGGCCAGAGGACCAGGGAGAGCCGACTTCCTACTTCAGCACTCCTGTATCCGTCTCACCTGTCGGTATGCTCGTCCCGGTGACTGATGTTTTAATGGTTCCCGCCTATGTAAAAAAGAAAACGCTTGAATTTCATGTCAAGCTCTCCCCTGCGTGACCCTCCGAAGGATTCCCGTTCCACCCAGAATCAAATCCAGCCTCTGACCTCACAGGCCGACTTCAGCACCCTTCACCCCGCGTCCTGCCCACCTCGTCCCTCCTCCCCATCCCTACGCCCGCCCCCACCTCACCCTACACCCCCCTCCCATTCCCGCTCTGCCTGGCCCTACACCCCCCCATGCCCCCTCTGCCTGGCCCTACACCCCCCCACGCCCCCTCTGCCTGGCCCTACACCCCCCCACGCCCCCTCTGCCTGGCCCTACACCCCCCCACGCCCCCTCTGCCTGGCCCTACACCCCCCCACGCCCCCTCTGCCTCACCCTACACCCCCCGCCGCCCCCTCTGCCTGGCCCGACACCGCCCCCCCCGCCGCGCCCCCTCTACCTCGCCCTATGCCCTTGTCCTTCCGCCCTGCCCTACGCCACTCTATTCCTCACCACCTGGCTGCAGCCCCACTGACCTTTCTGGCCCTTGGCCAAGCTCAGGCCTCTGTTCTTGCTGTTTTGTTCTTCTCATGACTGACTCCTTGTGATTCAGGCCTTAGCTCAAATGCCACCTCCTCAGAAAGGCTCTTTCTAACCAACCAGTCACTCACTGTTCTACCTTGATTCCTTCCCGTCAACATTTAAAATGACGTCCCACAGATCTTGCTCTGTGTGACTAACTCCCACCAGGATGCAAACTCGAACGAGCTGGGACCTTGGCCACCTCGCTCGCTGTGACAGTCCTTGCACCAAGCAGGTGTTTGACAAATGTATCTTTGGAATGAATGAAGAACCAAGTTGCCCAAGGACATATACAAAGCCCACTATCGCAGATACAATTTGAAACAAAAAACCCGACAGAGGAACTGGCACTGCGTGAGAAGAGCGTGTTCACAGCGGGACGCCCCTGCAAAGTGAGCGCATCCCTGCTTTCTGCACGCGTGGGTCTGAACAAATGCCCGCAGTGTCTGTCAGCCACGCACACACGCCACACACGGTGCAGGGACGCCCCAAGTGTGACGTCGACAACCTCCACTGAGCACCGAGTGCACCTTTCGGGACGAGGTGGCTTACGTGGCCCGATTGCCTAGTGGCACAAATAGGACCTGCTCTGTAAGTTTGCAGGGAATAAAGGAGGTGAACGCGTCACGGCTGTGTTGTACAAAATCCAGGTAACTCCCAACTTCCCCGTCACCTCCACAGGGAGGAGCTGCCCCGGCCTCCCAAGCCCCGTGCCAGCACTCAGCCCACACCCGCCCTGGGGAGAGAAATGGCAGCATCTGGACGGAACGCTCTTCCTCGCGCCAAAGACCGAGCCTTTTCCTGCCCCCTCACGGCGCGAGGTCTGCGGGCGGGAAGCCAGTGTGGTCTCCAGGGAAAGCACCTGCACCCCGCGCAGGCGCGGCGGGGACGGCACGCGGGGACGGAGGGGCCCCTCACCAGCACTGCGGCGCTGCCCACGGTTGTCACCGCGGGCTGCCCCTTCGCGGGGGCCTGCGCTGGCTGCGGTGGGGCCTGCGGCTGCGGCGGGGGCTGGGGCTGGGGCGGGACGGCGGGCGGTCCTGCCGGCGGCTGGCTGCCGGCTGCCTGTGGCGGTGGCGGCGGCGGCGGCTGCTGCGGAGGGGGTGGGGGCGGCTGCGGGGGCGGGGGCTGCGCCACGGCGGGCTGCTGCGCCTTCTGCTGGTCGGCCAAGGCCTGGAAGGGGCGCGACGAGGGGAGGCCATTGGAGGAGCAGGCTCCACCCGGAGTCAAGGCCACGCGCCCCCCACGCGCACGAGGCCCGGGCACCACACCTTCTTCTCCTTTGCGATTCGCTCTGCACGGAGAGATGCGACCTGAATGGGAGGCAGTGGCTTGTCGTAGTTGATGCCGCTGAAAGAGAACAGCAAAGTTAAACATAAACGCGCATGTTCTAAAGCCGAGAAATGCTCTAGAAGCCCCAAAGCACCGGGTGCCGGGGACAGCTCCGCCCCAGCCCCAAGGGCAAGGGTGTGAAGGCTGGCGGGTTCTCTGTGGTGAGGAGGCCTCAGAAGAGAAAAGGCTGCTCGGATGCCTTCCCCTCACCCCTGCCCTTCTGAGCAAGCACGTTCCTGGAACATGAGGTGCCCGGTGTCTGTGGGGAAGAAAGCTCTTCTGGGCCAGCACCACCCCCCAACCCAGCCACCAGGGCCACCCGCCTGCCACCCGCCACGGCTGACCTCAGCCCTCCAGGAGGCTTCAGCACCGGTCACACGCCCCATGCCCAGGCCCCACTCACTGTCCTCTCAGCCCCGTCCTCTCCCCACCCACTGGGCCCATCCCACCAGCATTTAGACAGGATCGAGTCTCTCCTACCTTAACCCAACACACACAACCCAAACTAAACCCTGACACGCGGCCGCAGCCAAGGGCCCCAGGGTCTACACTCCCAGGGCTGCGTTCTCCCACTTAACTCGTCGGGCTTCACCCCTAACCCCTCCTGTAGAGACCCTCAGCCACCTGACATGCCCTGACAAGTCCCCCGACCACCCCCCACACCACCTGGAGCAGCACGTCCCAGGCACGGGTGCTACTGATCTGTCCTCCCTCCTCCGTGAGCCCACGCGCTGCAGGGAGGCGTGACCTCCACCAGCACCCCGCTGTGCAGAGCCCCCGTTCGGCCCACAGGGCCCGGCCGCACCGCCAGCCTCTGCCCATGCAGGTCTGGCTGCCTCGAACCTCAGCTCTCAGCCGCATCAAGGCCCTTCCTCTCGGGCCGAGCACACCCCTTCCTGGAGAAGCGTCTGTGGACGCCCCCAGAGCACTCAGCCTCTCTGTCACGGCCCGGCCTCACTGTGCTCAGGAAAATCACCACCTGCTGCTTGTCAGGACGACCTCGCGTCCACCTCACGCTGGGTGAGAGGGCAGGACTGTGCCATCCTGCGGCTGCGGAACGCCCAGCACTGTGCTAGCCGGCGGCTGGCCAGCAAGTACTAGTTGAATAAATTCATTCACTCATTCAACTGACAAGTGTGGCTCAAACGCCTGCTCTGTCCCCCAGGTGCCGAGTCCTACGTCCCCAGGGCTCACAGACAACACGTAAAGCTCAGTCTGTCCGAAGACGACTCTGTGTTGTGAAGAGAAACAGAGCAGAGCAGGGGTGCAGTTTTCAGCAGGGTGGTCTCAGACGGGCTCGTGGTGCGCGGGGAGGCCTGGGACTGGGCTGCGGCACAGGCAGGGCCAACGCCAGCGTGTGGGCCCAGGTAGCCACTGGGGCTCTTTGGAGACACGCCAGGAGCCACCGCCCTTGGCCCCAAACTGCACCTGTTGCATCTGAGTGGGTCTCCTCCCCAACATCACAGCAACACTGCAGACCCGCACGCCGGCATGCAGGTTCCTTAATCCGCACCCCACGACATCCACGTTGTCACCTCTACCCACTTCTCTACCCCCTGCCCCCCCCCCGCCCCCATCAATTCCTCTCCGCTTCCTCCTAGGTGGGACCCAGGGCAAGTACACGTGCCCCTAAACCCAATGTATTTCTAAGGTACAGCTAATAAAACATGTGCCCAGGAGAGGCAGGCACGACAGTGGCAGCCCAGGCACATTCGTCGGGTCCCGAATGCCTTCCCCGCCGGAGCACCAGCAGGGACAACCCCGCCAGACAGACATGCGTGGGGGCCGCCCCGCACCCTGCACTGTCTGAGCTGGTGCCTGGAACAGGCCGTGTGCACAACTCACTCAGCTGCCGGATTTACGTGAACACGCAAAAGAAATCATTCCAAACGGTAGAAAACGTGTCAGGAAGACAGAAATACCTTTCTGCCAGCACGGAGGCATGCTTGGGGTTTTTCTGGAAGGGATTCATGCCGAGCCTGCAGCACAGAGAGACAGAACGCAGAAGGCAGCGTTAAAGACGCAGCAGACCCCGCTTCCCGCAGCTCACCGCCGCCGCTGACGCAAAGCAACACGAGGCTCAGGACGCGCACAGGGGCTTGATGGGGGGGCTCCTCTTGCCCGTGGTCATCTTCATCAGGTCGAAGCGGTTCGTGTACAGCTGGGTGTGTGTGGCATTCTCGTCCTGGGCGTAGATCTGGCTCGTGCGGAGAGGACGGTTGTTTTTACTCTGAAACAAAATTGATGCGAGTGCCTCAGAGTGACAGTCACACTCACAGGCGACGTCCCCGGACCCACGGCTCACCGGGTCGGAGCCTAAAGCCAGACGCCCCAGGGCTGAACACAAACGCCCTCTCCAAAGCCCGTCTTTTCAAGACTGATGTACCAGCAGCACCGACCGCGGACTGCTAGCGATACTCCCCCGTGTGCGCCGACTCTTCCTGAACACTATCTCACGTAAGCCTCAAAGGTAGCAAAGAGGGAGAAATTCCCCACTTTTGCTGAGAAACAAAACAGGCGTGCAAAGCGCTGGAGGCCACGGGGCAGGCGGCATGGAGCAGGCTGACAACCTGCACCGGGTGGATCCAACTCCCACTGACACTAACTCAGGCAGTGCTGAGGCCCACGGTCACCACCGTCCTCTGCCCAGTGGGCAGCGAGGCTGACACTCATCCGGACACTCCAAAGGAGCAGCCTCGGGGCCTTCAGCGTGATCGGTGCCTGGCAGTCTCCATAAACCACACAGCTAAACACAGGGCCACTCAACTGTCACCCGCTTGCTCCAGACATCTCAGCAGCCCCCTCCTGTGGAGAGACCCACCCCACCAGGGACGCCGGCTGTGCTGGTGACGAGAGCTCAGGGCCCTCCCTCCCCGCCCAGGCTCTGCTCTCCCTGCTTCTCTAAAGGCTGGTGTCCCCAGACAGGGGCCGGGCAGAGTGCCGGGGGCACAGGTGCGGCTGTGTGTCGTGCGTGTCACCTACTGTTGGAGGAATACGCTGGGTTCCGAGGGCAACGCCAAGGAATGGCAGGACTGGAAAACCACCGTGCACGGTGACACTGGCCTGCTTCCTGAACACGGCACCACACATTCTCCTGTCACAGTGGCACTGAGCAAGGGGACGCCGGGAGAAGGGTGCCAACAAGACCAGGTGTGTCCCAGACAGCTGGCCTGGGCCAGGCCAAGGCAGCAAGGACTGTGCACGGGACGTCACTTCTTGCAGGGTCTGGGTGCACGTGAAGACGCCACGGGGCAGGCCAGAGACGGCCGTGCCACCCACGCACACACCCGCCACTGTCACCACCACGGGCTGCAACAGGGTGCCAGGAATGCGGGGCGCGGCGAGCCACGGCAGGGCCCTAACTCACAGAGCAAATACTCCACGTACAGGAGCAAGAGGCACTCGGGAAAATCCTGGGTTTCAAATTTCTGCTGATTACTAAAATTCAGGTTAATTTTGAATCCCATCACACGCTCCTTCACACAGTTCTCAAAGTCTCCCTGCTTGTTCTGAACAGACCGCCACACCTTGTCAACATTTTTTAGCTTCATAAATCAACTATAAGAAACTATTTTAGCTTTACTTTTTTCTGTATTAAAATAATGTCTATTATTTTATTTTAAGTGTTTCTGAAACATAAAAGATGAAATGCAAGATTCTAAGAAGTCTTACTGGTGAAGGCACCACAAAATGGCGTGAGGAACACTTGCTTTTTCACTTCAAAAGAAAGCAAACAAATGCTTTATTTTGAGACACGTGGGCTTAGAAAAATGAGAACCGAGATGCCTGAGAGAACGGCCATGGAAATAAAGTGGGAGTGGTGTTCATCCTGAGGACAGAGCTGGCTCACAGGGAGGCGATCCAATTTTTACAAATTAGAAACAAAATCACGAATTTAACAGCAGCACTGCAGTCTGCCTCTCCTCGAGCTACCCTCCCGCCCTGCGCAGCAGGTGGGCCTGCGGCTCCCACTCTGAGGACTGCCACAAGGGCAAGGGTGGCATCTGCCCCGGGGGAGGCGCGTCACCCGAAGGGGCGCACGGCATCTCCTGGTGCTGCCTGGCAGAGCACCCGCTGCCCTCAGGTGTGGCCCAGACTCCATCCCGAGGAGACGCAGGTAGCTGAGCGGTGGGGCGGGAGCTGCGAGAAGAAAGCCAGACACAGAAACGGGCAGAGACGACGCGGCTGCAGGGAAGAGCCAGCTGCAGGGGCGCCGGCCGGTGCCGAGCAGCAGCGCTGACCCTTCCGGGGTGGGACCTGGGGCCGCAGCTGGCTGCTTCTCTGCGCCACAGTCAGCCGATGCCCACGGCACTCTCAGCCCTGAAACAGTGTGCGCCGCCAACCCGAACAGCAGGAGGCGCTCACAGGCCTTGCTTCAGCAAGCTGGCGACCAAGACAAAGCAAAAGCTCTTATCTTCTCGTGTTCAACCGGCACTTTCTTCAAAAAAGAAACCCGTGTGACCAAGCTCAGAGGACAAACGATCTTTCAATGGCAGTGGCAGTGCAGATGGTGGGGCCAGAGAAACACCAGGAGTCAGAGCTGCTGTGCACATCGAGCACAACTCCAGCAAGCTCGGGGCGAACGTCTGTCACTGCTCAAGGCACGTGCCAGGAGCGGAACGGACATGTGACCTTGCTGGCCACTCCACAGCCCTGCAGATGCCCTTGCTGCAGACGCACGGGGAGAGCGAGCCCTCCGCCCCGCCAGCGAGGAGCCGGTGCTGCAGCCCTGACTACGCAGGCCCGCCTTCTCCCCGGAAGAGACATGCGAGTGCGCTCACCTTGCCCTCCTCTCTCGGGATGATGACGTTCTCGTAGCGGTTCCGGCACTGTTTGGAAGAGCGGTAGATGCGGCTACAGGAGTTGACAACGTCACTGACGAGGTCCCAGTTAGGGGTGTGAGCAGGCGACACGATCGTGAGGTTCAAGGGCAGCTCCAGCAACTGCTTCACAGCCTGGAGAGCGAGATTTCGGGTCAAACAGGGACCCCCACCGGGCGATCAAGCAACCTGCTTGCATAAGCTGAGGGAGGGAACGATCACACCTGAGTGCTCTCCTACCTGCAGCAGGGCCCAGTCCTCGCTGATGAGCCACTCGGGGCTGTCCTGGCCGGACTCGGCCGCCGGCTTGGCGAACGTCGGCAGAGGCTTGGCAAACTGCGTCTGCTGCTTCAGCAGAATGTTCTTCTTCTGCTCCTTCCCTTCCCTGCGGATCTTCAGCATGCCTGGCGCTGCGCGATCGAACAGGGAGCGCGGGGGCACCACCGCCTCCCCGTGCCGCTGTTTCTTCTTCCTGCCTGCGGCTGCACAGAGAGGCCGCCGTCAGCGACAGCAGAGGGGGAGAAGCCGCCTGAGCAGGCGAGAGACACGCGATGTGGCCGGGCGCGGTGGCTCACGCCGGGAACCCCGGCACTTTGGGAGGCAGGAGTTTGAGGGAACGAGGGCAAAGGCACACGGACGAGGGGGCAAGGAAAGCATCTGCTAAAGACGAACCCATGTTCTTGAGTTTACCACTAATTACAACTAAAAACACCAAGGTTTCCCCACTGGAAACAACACAAGAGCATGGGGGCATCGGTGACGGGCGGGCCCCACGGCAGACGGCAGGACAGCTGGCGGGACCCCCACAGGCCCAGCAGCACCCAGGTCCCCCAACACACGCGGGGACGCGCACCTGAGGGGTCTGTCTTGTGCCGCTTGCGCTCCCTCCGCACGAACACGGGGGGCAGCTTCGCCTCGGGGATGGGGCTGGCCTCGTACGTCAGGCACATGACCGAGTCGATGTAGATGTCGCCGTCGTCCTGGGGGGGCGTGGGCGGGGTCCAGAGCTGCGCCAGAAGGGAAGTCCCGTCAGACCGGCGGCTCCAGGGGAGCAAACTCGCACGCATGGAGCAAGAGGTGGCACTTACCGGCATGACTTCCGTGTGTCCACTGGCATCTTCACAGACATATTCCTGCAGGGAACACGGGCAGGTTTTAACATGGGACAAAGCTTCAGCTTCTTGTTAAAGCCACACATTATTTATCTCCATACTTAAGTCTTCCAAGTAAGTCTGGTCAACATGACTATTTATACGACTTACAAATGTGCTTTAGACCTGGGAGTACGATGGAGGGTAAAGTCAGTATCTCGCTGAAAATCTCTAACAAAGTGTCGATTATTAAGAAAATCATGCTTTTAGACTACGAACTGCGTTCTTTTGATATGAGGAGTAAAAACCCCTCCGGCATTTTCTCACAAACATGCACAGACTTTGAGCAGGCCAGACGTGCTGTGGGCGCAGCCAGGTACCATGCTGTAGGCGTCCTCCCGCGTGTAGGTGAGCAGCTCCGCCTCCTCCGGCCCCAGCCACAGCCGGGCCTCCCTCTCCCGCAGGCTCTCCAGGTTCCGGGACTCCCACTCCCTCACCGCCGCCGTCACCGCGCCCTGGCGGGGAGAGTGGAGGAGCCGTGGGGACGGGAAGAGCAGCCCCCGCCCGACCCCCACACACCGTCTGCTTCGAATCAATAGAAGACATCACGGTAGGAAACAGTCTTCCCAGTCGCCTACACAGGGTTTTCTAAGACTCTTTTCCTATTAGCTTCTATACCGGTGGGTTTGAGGTTGGTTTCTTTAACTTAATGAAGTCACATTTACTTCTAATCAAATTTAACACCGAAAATTCTGAAATCCTTCACATTAAACTAATCAAAAGTTGATTGTCTTACCTCACTATTTTTCTCTTTTTCTTGCTCAAGGGAAGTATGAAATAATTCCAGGTAATTTAAAGCATATTTTTCAATTGGCGTAAGCTGTTTCAAAAACACATTTTTTGAATAGGGTTAATAGCAAGTTGAGTTCCTTATGCCCCACTCATCAACATTTGAATAAAAAAAAGATTATTCTTGGTTTAAGTAAACAAGAAGTATTTCATAGCAGAGTCAAACTTTTACGGAAAGCAACCGCCAAACCTGTTCCATGAAGTCAGCGAGCTCCTCCAGCTGTGACGGCTCTTCATCGCACCTCCAGCCGTCCGCGTCCGGTGACAAAACACCAGTGTTTGATCCAGGCACCGCTTCCTCCACGGACTTCTGGGCATCCTCCTCCAGATACTCGATGCTCTTGAGGGCCTAAGGAGACGCTCTGTTCAGACCACCGTGACGCCCTCTGTCGGTGAAGGGCCCTGCGGAAGAGCCGCCCCCCCGCAGTCTCCAGAGACGCCTCCGCTGGGAGCGCCACTGGGCCCCTGCAGGCATTCCCGGAGGTCCTCCTGGCTGTGTGAGACAGTGAGGCACCGAGAGGATGTAGAACATGACGTGAGGAACCTTCCGGGCCTTCCAAAACTTACTACCAAGTTGGAAGGAAAGCCCCCGGCAGAGCTGAGTGCCAACGCGGCCCAGTGCGCGGTGCCAAAACCCAGGGTGGGACCGACGGGACCCCCAGAGCCCACAGACTCCAAGGACAAGGAAGGGCTGTTGACTCGTCACACGCACCCACCAGCCAGGCTCTGGCCCACGGAGAACAGGACGGAGGCTGCTTTCCGTGGGCTGAGCAGAAGCGGAACAGCCCTGCCGCAGCCAGAAACCAGTCCGCGGAGAAACGCAACACTGACGGCGACAGCCGGTCAGCGACACCACAGTCCAAGAATCACAGATTAAAACAAGGAAGCCACCGTTCACCTGCCCAACAGCACACCTCGACGGTGACAGGGCGATGTGGGCAAAAGACACGCTCACGTCTGAGACGGGGACACAGTTTTTAGTTAGAAGATATAAATTAAAAACTGGTAACACCTGTCTCCAGGGCAATCTACCAAAATCTGCAAAGCTTAAAATATAACCCTAGACGTTATACACAGAAATAATTTCCACATAGATTATGCATCTACCTGTGAAAAGCAAAACAATGAAACATCTAGAAGAGACTAAAGGCGGGTGCGTGGCGACCTTGAGGGGGCGGGGTGAAGAACGACTTCAGCAGAGCACGGGGGTCTCCGGCACAGGGTCAGCACCACGAGCTTCTGCTCCTCAACAGACGGCGTTACCAACGGCGAACCACGGAATGCGAAAGGTATTTCACACGTGCCCAACAAAAACCTTGCATGCAGAATACATAAAGAACTCCTACAAGCCGCTGAGAAAAAGAAGCAGCCCAATTAAAAACAACTTGCAAAAGGACTTGGGCAGGCACTTCTTTTGAAAGTATCCAAGTGCCAGCAAACATAGAAACAGGTACTCAAATTCATTGGCCAACAGCAAAATGAAAATTAAACCCCCAATGAGAGGCCACTACACAGCCTCCCAGACAGCTGAAGTGAAAAGGACCAACGATTCCGACTCTCGGCAAGGACACACGGCAACCCCAACCCTCGCACTGCTGGCAGGAGCACCTGGTCTGCCCCCTTCGGGAGACCGGCCAGCAGCACCTCAAAGTCAGATGTACGCAGGAACCCCACGCCAACGTATGTACCCAACAGACATGCGCCTGCGTGTTCACCAAAAGGCATGTGCAAAAATATTCACAGGAGCATGACTCAAAGTAAAGGTTCTGCCACATCCACCAACGGCAGACGGGAAAGTCAGACCCTACAGCAGCAGCGCGAGGCAGCCACAGTCCCACACGGCAGACGCGAGGACAGGGCACTCACTGTGGATCTGCCCACACTGGCGAAAGACCAGCACCCACCCAACCCTCCACCCACGGGGAACGCCAGTGAAGAGCAGCAGCCCCCTCTCCCGCCCAGCCCAGCAAGCCCTGCAGACTCTGCCTGCAGGGACTCCCGCTGCCCGTCCTGCCCGGGTGTCAGTGCTGTGGTCTCCTGACTGGCCCCGGGTCCCCCCCGACCTGCTCCAGGTACTCAGGGCCAGCACCGGAGTCAGCACACCAACACCCCAGCGCCTCCCCTCGCCACACTGACCTCCCCGCTGTGGGGGCCACACGGCCTCCCCTGGACACCCGCACGCTCCTCTACCCCAACTCAGCACTGCACGACTTCCCACTCGTGTGCTTTCCGTCTCTGTCCTTACAACAACGGAAGCTTCCTGAAAGGCGCCGGTTTTGTTTTCAATGCTACACCCCCACTGCCTAGCACAGTGCCCGACATGCAGTAAGACATTCAATAAATGTTTCGAAAGGATCTACCGGCTGAAATAACTACGCTACTTTGAAACAACAAAGCCAATGTGGGAATATCTCCAAGGTGAATCGTTACGGAGAAATAGCAAGCGTGTGACATGCTCGCATCAAGAGCTCACGTGTGCACACACACACTCTCCAGGCCCTGCGTTTTCTTCAAGCACGTGTAAAATTTTTAACCATGATTAAATGGTAATCTCTGGGAGAGAATCTATTTTTCCTACTATCCTTTTGTGTTGTTTGACTTTCTTTTTCAACCTCATGCACGCATCACCTTTTGTAAACACAGTGAAGCTGAGCTACACCTCCACACACAGGACAGTCTGTGGGAACTCACACACGGAAAACTCGCAGAAGGAGGAGCGAGGAAGTCCTAGCGGTGGTGATCTGTGCCCGGAAGTGAGGCTCCAGGAGACCGGCTTCCCACCACAGACTCAAAGGCTGCTGCCATGGTTTGGACGTTGGTCCCTGCAAACCTCACGCCAAACTCCGATCCGGTGTTGGGGGTGGGAGCAGGGCCCTCAGGAGCAAGTCAACGCCTGGGGCAAGCGAGCTCTCCAGCCTCGCTCTGGTAGTTCCTGCAAGAGCCGGCTCCTCTCTCTCTCCCAACCCCTGCAGGCGCTGTCCCGTCACCGCCCACAGGGGCAGAGCAGCCTGAGGCCCTCGCCAGACGCCCAGTGTTGAACTTCTGAGCCACCAGAGTTGTGAGACAAATCTCTTTTCTTCCTTCATAAACTACCCAGTCCCAGGTATTCCTTTATAACAACACAAAACGGACTGCGACGGTTGTACCTCATACACGATCACTTCCTCAGTTACTGAACGGGCCGCCTTTAGAAACAGAAGAGGCGACGGTGGTCACCGCAGGGCTGGCGGCACAGGCCAAGCACAGGCAGGGAGGCGCCAGCATGGGCCGCGGCGGGGCACGTGCCGGGAGGCAACACACGGGTCGGGCTGGGCCGCGGCGGGAAGCCCCTGCAGCCACACGAGAGCAGAGGTACAGGACACCAGGCCCTGCCGAGGCCAGAGGCGTGAAAACGAGGCCCCAAACAAGGTCCGGAGGAAAAGGAAACCCCTTCCTTGATGCGGGGCCACCGCGAAGAGGAAGGAACTCAGGCAGTGAAGGAGATGAGACGACCCTGCAGCTGAGGCCTCCACCTCCAGGACGAGGCCCCGAGAGGCACACGAGGGCATCGGGGAGAGCTGCGGGAGGGGACGAGGGCAGTGGCCTTGACGGCAGCCTGGGAGGCGTCCACACAGCAGCAAGGCCAGAAGGGGAGGTCGTGGCCCACGAGCGCAGCCTAAGATCTTGTCCGCACTAGGCCTTCAACCCCGCTGTGCATTCACACCTCCAGCGCCCCCCGCACAGGGGAGCCTCGTGTCCAGAGCCCAGTGGCTGCCGGGGCTGGTGGCTGCTCTATCCAGGGGGGAGAAGCTCAGACGGCCGCCTCCTGGGGCGGGGGTGGGGGAGGGGGGCAGAGCCACCAAGGGGGCTGTCAGATGCCCACAGGGAGGCGAAGGCCCTCAGGTGGCAGGGTACCGAGCACAGCTGGCTGAGAGCTCAGGAAATTGGGGACGGACGCTGACCCTGAGCGGCAGGGGCTCGAGGCCTACACCTCTCCCATGGCTCCCTTCACTTCCTTTCACAGTGGAAAGTCCCCGAGACAGGGATGGAGGGGGCCGGTGGGTCAGGGAAGGGTGTGGACGGGGTGCGCAGAGCCGGGTGGGGGCAGCGGTACGGGGGCGCAGACGAGGGCCCAAGCAGGTTCAATTCCCCTCAGATGGCTCTTCAGGGTGGATGGGGCTTGCTCTTACCTCTATGAAAGGCCTTGCGATTTTGGGGGCGATAGTTTCCGAGGCAGAAGGCTCCTGAGAAAGCACCACAAACTCCTCGGCCTTCACGGGGAAGCCTGTGTCATCCATGGGCGAATAAACCTCAAACAGCTCCTGGATGGTTCGCTGGACACAGAGGCACGTTACCGTCCAGCAGCAAAGACGTGAGTCTACGCCCGCCCCGAACTCGGGACCTAAGTCCCCAGAATTAATCATTCCTCATTAGCCCTACTGAGCACCACGATGCCCGCACGGCGGCTTCCTCACCCTCAGAGCCCTTAGCCACGGAGAGTACCTGTGTCAGGAACGCCATGGAGTAGTCATTCCCCTGAGCAGCGACTTCTCGGATTAAATCTTTAGTTCCATTTTTCAACAATTTCTCCTCAATGGAATTGCCACTCACGAGCCTACACACAAAACACAGAAAGACAGACACGGAAATCAGTCCCTGGACACACGACGACACCACACCCAGGCACAGGCAGGCAGCGGCGGCCGGGGAGGCCACGCCCGTCCCACTCCATCCACGCCTGCTCCTGGCGCTCACTCGGGGGGCGCCAAAGGCCCCTCCCCAGCCACCCAGCCTCGGCGCAACAGTCAGGCCACCGTCCTCCTCCCAACATCGTCCTCCCCCCGCCTCGTCCTCCTCCCGCCTTGTCTTCCTCCCACCACTGTCCCCTTCCCGCCTCGTCCCCCTCCCGCTAGTCTCCAACTGTAAACACCTCCCCAGGCCCTCGCAGATGCGCCTTGAGCACCTGACTCCCGTGAAGCTGCCTCTGCACCCGGCAGGTGGAGCTGACCGCTTCACTGACCGCTTCACTGACCGCTTCACTGACGGCTGCTCGTTAAGACCCTCTCACAACGCATCTCATCCTCACGTAATTAGGGACGTTTTCATCTTTTTATCCCCCATATACTTCCGGGCCCACAGGGGGTGCCCACCTGAGACTGAGGGGACCTGACCCCAGCGGATGACGACGGGACAGAGGCCCAGAGGCCCCACGCGCAGCACCGCCCGCCAGCACCCGAGGGACTCACGCCCCACAGCCCTAACCGCGAGGCTCCCAGAGAGACGAGAACAAATGGAATGTCTCCGGAAAATTCCAAATTAAAAGGAACCTAAATACTCAACAGACACAGACAAGCACGCGGAACAGAACAGAAACTAAAGAGAAGAGCCCAGACGTACCCCACAGAACCAAAAACACGGCGGAGGGGACCAGTGACACGAGGAAAGGACAGACAACGTAACAAATGGCAGCACGACGCCGCGAACACCTTCACGGCCCTTAAACGAAAACCTGCTCTTTCTTGATATTAATACGTGCTCATTGTAAGTGATCTGATTACATAAAAGCGTAAGGAGAAAAGAAATCGGAAAGTCACCTGGATTCTGATCACCCCAGACAGCCACTGAAACGTGCTGACGGCATTCCCAGCTGCCTTGGCCCACACGTTCCTGACAGAGAGACAGCACGCACACGCGTGTGGCCGCATGCGTCTGGGGACCTTTTCAACAGACACATCCTCACTGGTGCTGGGAAGGGGGCTGCTCGCCTCCCCCTTGCCCTCCCCAAGCAGCGGCGTCCACGGCAACACCCTGGGGTGCACACGCGCTCTCACGTGGGGCACACAGGCCTCACCACGCACGCTTCTGCCCCTCAACCACAGAATCCCTCCAAATGAACTCATTTTCCTGCTGGCTGCTCAACACCCGTGGGGGACCGGCATTCCCTGGTCCCTGCTTTGTGCCACGTCACAACAAGCACCTGTAGTGCCCAGGACAGAGCCCCTGACATAGGCATGTTGGGGACAGAGGACATGTGTCAAACTAATTTCCACAGACACTGGCAAACCGCCTCCGGGAAAGGCTAAAGCAATCGCCAGGCCCCTTCAACGTGGGAAGCGCCCTCTTACCAGCGCCAGTCTGAGCAGGTGCGGCCCTTCTGGGACCTCACCTGGCCGTGTAGGAAGAAACACCTCCGCCTGCACTAAACCTGCACGCCCTTCTCCCCACCGATGAGCTGAGCATCCCCTCATGCCTTCTGGCCACCCGGAATGGCCTGTTCACACTCACAGGTTCCTGTCCTCCCATTTTTAAAATAAGGGAGTCTTTTATTTTTCTTCTCCATTTATGAGTTATTCAATCCTCTATTTGTCACGAGAATTGCAAATAATTTTCCCGATCATTTAACTATTTACTTTGCTCATGGTACCTTGTTGCAATCCTTAAATTCTTATTTTGCCCTAGTCAAACACATTTGTCTTCCCTTAGTGCCGAGTCCCCTGTCTGGCCAAAGTGGTCCCTCCAGCTCCAGGCTGCAGCTGCTGTCTGCCAGAGGCTGTTCTAGGAGCTGCTCTGCTGTTCACGTTTGAGTCTTTAGTGCACCCGGGCCGCACTACGTCATGAGTGGGGACAGAGCTCCAGCCCCACCTCCACATGGAGAGCAAAGTGTGCGGCAACATTCGTACATAACCACCTCTGACTAGGATGAAATGCGGCCTTTGTATGACAACGTGCTAAATTCTCCTCTGTGCTGGGCCCTCCATCCCCTGGACCGTCCGTCTGCTCCACTGTTCTCGAGAAAATCCGTGGCCTCTGCCCCTACACGGGGCCGGACTCCCTCCCACTGCACTGGCTCCCAGGACGCCTCTCTCTCCAGACACACCCGAACATCATTCCACCCAACTGTGTGTCTCGCACACCCGTGATGAGGGTTTTCATTAAAGTGACGTTAGATTTCAGTATTACTCTGGAGAAACGTCATTTTCATGCACTGTCTACCCCTAAGAGGCAGCGTCTCTACTGGCCACACCTCCCCCAGGTTGCATGCTTCACGGCAGAGGTGCTCTGCCCCTTCTCTGCTGAAGCCAATGCTGAGAACTTCAGAGATTTTGTGGCTGCTGAGAATAAAACAGTTTCCCAATTTCTGGCTAGTAATTGCTCAAGGGCCAACAGGAAGGAAGGGGTTACACAAGGAAACCTTTCTCGCTGAACATAAACTACACCCCAAATTCACATTCATTACCACAATCATTGCTGCACTCGTTACCACACTCACAATGCACCATTAAAAGAAAAAGGAATTACAAAATACGACTGACAGTGAGAGCTTCTGGAAGAACTAGAGAGACGTGGGAAGGTGAACGTCAGATGTTGCCACCTGCTGTCACTGTGGGGTCCTTCTTTCCTCTCCACACTTCTCCTCTCTTTCCTATCAGTGGACACGCAGTGCATTTACTTAGAGAGGTGATAAGAAAGCCACTTAAACACCCACGTGGACTCCGAGGACCCCAACCGTCCTGCTGGAAAACACAGCCAGGAGCACAGAGGCTGGCGTTCCGGTCCCCGGCCGGCCGTGCTGTGAGAGCCCCCGCGGGGCCCCCGGGCGCCGGCTCCAGTCACCCGTGATGAGTGTGGCCCGCACTGCACAGAGCCAGGCAGAAACAAGCAAGAAAACCTAAACCCACTGTTACTACACTTAACAATACACATTTTTAGAAATTTATAAACATATAGTAGACCTTTCTCCATTCTCTCCAGTGACATGTTTTGACAAACATAATTTTTATGCTTAAAGGTAACAGTAACAGACTTAAATGCTTTCAACAGCTGTTTCACTAACACGTAATTTACATTTCATAATAGTTAAAACAACCCAAAATATGAATCGTCCCTTTAAGGTTTAAACACGCTAGAGGAGGCACAACATGAAAATACCAAAAGAACCAGCAAGATGCCTCGTCACAGTTTCGAGCAACTGTTAAGCATAAATACAGACAGAATAGCAGGAATATAAATTTGTACGAAGGAAAAACGAACAAGACATGGCAGAAACCTCTAAGCGGAACTGCACACATTGCTTTTAGCTCTACCTTCCATTTCCGCCTTAGTGTCTCTGGTGCCAGCACCTGCCGCAAAGCCTCCCACTCACGCCCCCCAGCGCTGCCACCGGGCGCGGCAGTCACCTATAGATGTGGATGTCCTTGCAGCGCCCAATGCGGTCGCACCACTCCTGGGCCTTGGCGTCCATCACCGGGTTCAGGTCGTTGTCGTAGAACACGACCGTGTCTGCCTCCACCAGGCTGATGCCGGTGGCGCGGCTGTGGGTGGAGAGGATGGCACAGAAAATCCGCCTGTCCCTGTTGAAGCTCCGCATCAGTTCCTGAGACGACAGCAAACACTCCAGTCAGTGTTCCCCAAAATGTAAAGGAAGCTTGTGACACGTTCTAGTATTTACCAATAGGAAATTATTCCATAACACAACTGTTTGGTTTGTGCTCCATGTGACGAGAGGTACGTGATAAAGTTACAGCAGAGTCTCAGCTGTTCATTCCGGCTCTTCCGGAACACCTGCCTCAGCTCTCCCTCCTGGCCCACACCCCTCCCCACCGCTCCACTCACACAGCCGCCAGTCGCAAAAGGGAACTCGGGTCCACCTTAGGGCTACTGTCAGCTCCACCTGCAGGCCCCAAAAGAAAGCGGAGTCTTGCTGGGGAGGGACGTGTGCTTTCTTGTCTATCCTCAGGCAATGCCAGGGCGCTTTACGGCACAAAAGCCCCTGGAGTAAGGCTGAGGAAGCAGGACACAGCCCCGCAGAGACCCGCCAACCTCACGGGACCACAAAGGGAAACGACTTGACTTGAGTATTTCTTATCTTCTGTAATCACATCTGCGCCTAAACAGAACCTAAGAGTTGACCCATCCTCTGCCTTCAAAAAATTCTCTGCATAATTTGTTACACTATTACCAAGAAAACTCGCTACTTGGCCCTTTGGCGTATTTCTTTCCAGGCCTTCTCAGTGTGTGCACACACGTGTGGACATCCCGCCCATGCTGGGGGGCGGAAACGTGCACTGGGAGCACCCTGCACGGAACCAAGACCGGCTCTGCGGTGCCGCCGACGGCGACTTCCTAGTGCGCCACTGGGATGTCCTGCAACGCCAGGAGACGGGCTTTGCCCACAACACTGCCAAGGCCCGGGGCTCGCAGGCAAGTCTTAACCCACGCACTCTGCTTCCACTGAACGTTTACTTTGCCCCCGACTGCGGGTTATCACGAACACTTCTACAGCAAACGACCACGCACACGGATCTGTAAGTGGGGTGTTGCTGCTACGCCTGCGTAAGCAGAGGCCTAAATACAGGACTGCTGAGTCGTTCCTGGCATTTCAAGGGCTCACACCCCGGATTCTCCCTACAAAGCTGTACTAGTTTACGCTCCCACCAGCCGCAGTGCATGAGTGTCCGACTCACTGCGCCTAAAGGAATCAAAATACCCTCAGCAAATCTGACAAGTAAAAAACGGGCCAACTAACTTGCGTTTCCTTAACTACACGTTGGTCTGGACAGGCCCCCAGTCTTCCCAGCCACCTCCCGAGCCTCCCAGTCCTGCCTCGCGGTGGCCAGCGCTCACCCGGGACCCCGACGGCAGTGCGCTCACCTAAGGGCATGGCTGAGGGTGGAGTGAGACTAACAAGTTCGAGACTCATTAAGTTCTCCCCTGTCATTTAGAGGATCACGAGATCACTGAATTTACACAGCAACTAGAACTTACATTAAAAACTGGTGACCAACATTAATGCAACTGATTCTTAAATGATAAGGTAAGCAACTTATTTCTCACCTGCCGTTGTTCACTGTTGGCATTTTCATCAATTCTTATATAGGTGAGAAAATGGAAGTTCAAGAACATCTCTAAAATGTCCAACATGAGAACCATCTGCGATAAAATCAGCACCCGTCGTCCTTCAGATTTCAGCTTCTGAAGCAAGATTGCTAAAGCTTCCAGTTTTCCTAAGAAAGGAACAACATCAAGGGTATCTCACAACCTAACGCAAGCCAGGCTCACACAGCAAACGAGCCGACAGGACCTGCGCTCGTACCTGAATCAAACTGCACCAGCCTCAGCTCCGGGAACCGCAGGGAACGTGGCGCGGTCACCCGCCGCAGCTGCTGGACGCAGGGAGCAGTGTGCTCCTCCAGGCACTGCCGGAAGACCCTCATCCTGCGGCTGTACGGCGGGGGCGGCCTCGCCACCCACAGGGACGGGGGTGCTGCCACCACCGGGGGAATCACACAGGCCACCCTGGGGGGCAGAAAGCGCCTCAGTCACCACAGGGACCCCAGCACCTCTGCAGATGCGGGAGGCTGCAGAGGGGGAGGGCAGACCCCCGACAACCCCAGTTGCAGAGGCAGCAGGTCCAAGCCTAGTCACCACGGGGACACGGCTGCTGGCACGCATCATCCTTCATGGCAACCCTGGGTGGGAGAGACCCCACAGGGCATCCTAAGCAGTCCTGGGCGAGGACGACCACCCAGTGACCAATTCAGATGGCCCAAGTCTACGCAGTCAGTGTGGGGCACTGCCCGGGCCACAGGACTGTTCGGAGATGTTTCCGAAACAGACTGTTTCACGAGCTTCCATTTGAAGCTCGTGTCTGCAGCTGGGAATCTGGGGACAGAGGTGTGCTGGCTCATGGCCATGAGCCCCAGAACTGCCACAGCCACTGTGCCGCCAGGGGGCGGCCAGCTCAGGATGAAGGAAGCCTGCAGAGAGCGGGATGGCGAGGACACGGCGCAGGCCTCACAGCCGGCCCAGCACCCACCTGGCAGTCCCGGAGGCCCCTGCACCAGAAGAGCCCTCCCCACAGATGTCAGCCACAACCTGCTCCCGACTGTCGGCCAACTGAGAAGGTCACCCAGATGTCCGAGGAAGGGGCGTCATCCACGGTGAGTGAGCGTTTGAAAGGAAAGCACGGGCAGGAGCACACGAGGCTCTGACTCGACCACACACAGGTCAGGTGGGTGGAGAAACACTCCCCGTTTCTTTTCCTCAACTGACTCTGTTCTGATGCAAAAGCCCTGAAGCAGGTGGGTCCTGAGAGCTCAGCCCTGAGATGGTACAGCGAGCAGCCGGGCTTCCTCAGCAAGCGAGTGAGCGTGAGGAAGGAGCAGAGCCCTCACGGACCAGGGGCGGGCACAGGCCAGCGCTCTCCACGGGGTGAGCACAGGCTCGGCCACGCGGAGCCATTTCTCCTCTATCAAAGCATATCCTGAGTTCAATCCTGCACACGTTTCCCTCACGCAGCATTCAGTCACTCGTGGTTACTGTGACAAGATACTTTTGAAAGAGCAGGACGGAGAATCGCCAGCACGGGCCGCTGTTACCCACAGGCAGAACTGCATCCACCGCGAGGCGGCAGGTCCACCCAGAGGCTGTGCCCAGACAAGACCACCCAAGCCCAAAGCTGAGCACCCCGAACAGCATTTCACAGCGACTTCTAAGGGACAACTTGGGAGAGGCTTACGGGATTAAGATGAACGTCTCAAAACAGTAAGGACAGCCACTGGGGAGCAGCACAGTAAGGGGGCAGGGAGGCTGAACCCTCCGTCTGCACAAGCTGACTCACCTGCGGACGACGTCCTGGAGCGTCTCCCAACACCGGCTCAGCAGCGGCACCAGCGCGGCCCTCCTCCTAGAGGCCGACACGCAGGAGCTCGCTGGCCCGGCCCCCTGGCCCAGACCGCTGTCAGCGGGGCCCGGCCAAGGGGTCTCTCCTGTGCCGGGCAGGGAACAGAGCCCCAGCAGATCCCTGCCGTAGACGGGCGCACGGGAGCAGCGCCGCTCGTTGACGAGGTAGATCTGATCCAGTCGCTCTTTCAGAAGTCGAGTCTTTTCCTCCTGGACCAAAAACAGGGGTGGCAAGTGGTTACTCGAGACGCTGCACGGCCAGTCATCGTCTCCACCCAGCACTGTGGGCACTCCGTGTGCAGCGCACACTGCACCACGCATCGTTCCTGCTCCATGGGAAACAGGGACGGAAACGAAGCCGTGAAAACGAGCGCTCCGCTTCCTGCCGACGTGTGAGGTGTTCCTCAAGACACACGTGAGCATTTCTAACGCGTAGGAGGACTTATAGATGAATTGAAAAAATGAGAAAAGATTTTTGCAATTGTAAATCCCAGTTTAATTTCTTTTATTACGAAATGTGTGTTTTTTAAAATCAAAATTCTACAATTCAGAGAAAAAATGTATTTCTGAAGTCACAAAACTTGAGGAGCGCGTGACTTCTGTACAGAACAGAAGCCTCTACACACACAGCCAGACACGATGAGCAGCATCTGGGAAACGACCTAAGTGTAGCAGGGCTGATCCAGCAACACCTGTCTCCAGGCCCAGGCACCTTACCTGAGTTGGTCCCCCCATGGGAGAGGCCGGTTTGGACGCCATTCCAGGCTCCCCTACAGCCAAGGAATTAACTGCCACTCGGCCCGGAACACCGACTACAAATGCAAAAGGAAAGAGATGAAAAGGAAGCCGAGAGTCCACAGGAGCTGGTCTGCTACCAGCCCGTTCTATGGAACCTCAGCCTAGTGGCCTAGCACGATCTCTGCAAAGTCATGCTCTGTTAGCCGGCTCCCGAGACCTCATCCTGTACTAACACACGCCTAGAACGTGTTACGCTACGGAGATCTGCCAGTGAAGCCTCTGGTTCTCTGGCCACGCCCTGAGCTGGGCCGGGAGCGCTGGGCTCACCGTTTCCTCCGGCAGGTTCCAGCGCACTCAGAAGCCCAGGAGGCCTCACACCTGCGGTCCGTCATCCTCACTGCCGCTGGGGCCCGTGCAGCAGCCGCCCAGCCTGGGCGCTCCACCGCCACTGGTGCGCTTTCATAACCCACCCAGGTGACACCCTGACGACTGGGCTGCACCCGCCAGCCACGAGCAGCCCTGCCCACTGGCAAGGAGCCTGCACAGCCCCCGAGGCCATGACAGAACCACCCAGCACCCATCTAGGATCTGTTCCCTGGGCTGCTCCTGACCCCACGCCCTCTGTCAGCCAGGGTCAGCCACTTGGTGGGACAGACTTTTACACGAAGAATAGGTCAGAGAGCTACCTGAGGATTGCGGGGGCACGGGGTGGGAGGCCCCTCAGGGGCAAAGAGGAGAGCTGAGGCCACCAGACCCCAGCAGCCGGGAGGGTGCCAGGCCTTCAGGGTCCAGGCCTCCAGCCAGTGCCTCTGGAGCTCAGAGAAGGGGCTCCACAGAGCAGGGACTTATCAACCTCTGAGGGGTGCAGAAGGTTCTGGAATCACCAAGAAAGCAAGGTGAGCTGTTCTGAGGGTGCAGGAAAGACCTGGCAAGCGGAGCTGGTGTCGTGCCAGGATGCAGGATAGCTGCTGGGTGACGTCCCCTACCCGCCAGCCCTGCAGCTCCTCTGACGTGCCCTGAAGAGCCTGCTGTGGTTCGCACCCAGCACCCCGCAGACAACTCAGGGGTGGGGCTGGGGCTGGTAAAACCACTCGTGGACCAGGACACGGTGTCCAGGCCACTCGGGGGGTCGCAGTGAGGTGCACCTCACTGCTGCAGGTCTCTGTGTCCCCAAGGACACTCCACATCAGGACAGAGCACACCAGGTGGCGGGGCGGGATGTGGGGCTGGAGGCGGGTGTGCAGGCTGGACAGACGGGGGCCCAAAGCCTGCCCAAGTGGCCACAGGCGCCCTGTTCCCGGGGAACCCGGAGCTCACCGAGTGCATTTGTGATACATTAACATGCAAAATTTGCCACGATTCTAAAAGTCTCCTGTTAGAACAAAATCAAACAAAAACCTAAGGACAGTGGAGGCTGGTTGTATCCAACCAATACCTTTGAAAGCACAAGGGAAAGAAAATCAGTCCGCTGACGCCATGGCACACGCTGGGGACGAGAGACAGCCACAAACTAGCCTCTGAGGCACAGCAGTCGGACACAGATGCCTCCCGGGCGCCTCAGAGGAGAAGGTCAGAAAGAAGCTTGCAGGCCGTGACTCCTGCTGCTGAGAGCAGCCTACCTTGCGGGGTCAGCGGTGCAGGGCTGGGGGCGCCGGCGGGGGGCTTGCTTCCCAGGGTGCCGTGCACGGCGCCCGCCTGCGGCACGGTCTGCATCACCACGGGGCCGGGGGCTCGCAGGTAGGGCTGCCCGGGGGCGGACACGATCTGGAGGACGCTGCCTGCAAGCACAGGTCCGCGGGCACGTCAACTGCAGCAGGTGTGCCACCGCCACGCACCGCGCCACTGCCACCCACCACGCCACCGTCACGCACCACGTCACAGCCACCCACCGCATCACCGTGCCACCGCCACCCACCGCGGCACCGCCACCCACCGCGGCACCGCCACCCACCGCGTCACAGCCACGCACCGCGCCACCGCCACCCACCGCACCACCGCCACGCACCGCGTCACAGACACCCACCACGTCACAGCCCCGTGGTGCCAAGGGCAACGAGGTGGTGAACTGAAAACCCAAAATCAAGGCTACGCAAACAAGTCAAGGCAAAGTTCAGTTACTTTGAGAATTATGACAGCGTGTCACCCACAGTGAATGAACCAGCTAAGGAACAAAGTCTGTTTCTCTTAATGTCAAGAAAAGGCTTGTCTTCCCCTCACAGTCCCTGCCGGAGGGTGCTGTGATCAGGGCCTGCAGTTCCAGGCACCGTGCCAGTCACAGGGACATCCCCGTGCCCAGATCCCAGAACGTGGGCATTTCCAACTGCTGCCACATAGGATGAAGAATACCCCCCAAAACTGATATGAGCCCTGGCGCCTGTGGATTTACTGCCGCTCCTTAAGGAGCTGCCACTGTCCACCCTCTGTGCCACTCAATCTCCCCAGCTTCCTTCACCCTGAGGCAGGCTCCCCAGAGGTGCTCACGCACTGCCTGGCCTCTGTGCTCCAGGGCACTGGAGAAACAGCATTAAACTAAATTCAGCGGTTCCTCTGCTGCAGGCCTTGCTGGCCTCTCCAGGAGCGCTCCCCAGGCCGGGGACAGCACAGCCTTCCATCCCGACAAGAGCCGTGGCCGCAACTGGTGGGGGAGCTGCGGGGGAAGAGGGTCGGCCAAGGCTGCCGTGGCCCCTGCTTTTGAATTCTAACCGGAAAGATGGGAAGCAAACAATTATCTACCACGGAGAGGAACTGAAAGGGCTACCTTGTTGCCATGTAGCCATTTAAGATTAATTTTAAGTTGCCACTCAAGTTCCATTCCCTCGTTTTCTTTAAAAAGTAGTTACTAGAGAAACACATTGCTCTTAGCCAAAGGTCTGGAAGGTTTTTGTCTGGGAGTTGAAATTAAAAATTGTATATATAAGAGAAAATAATTTCTCATACATAAATTCCTAATCCTTTGGCATCTTTATGACAATTCATCTCACATTTGTACTAGATAGCAACATTCATTTATTTATTATGTATTTTTGAGATAGAGTCTCACTCTGTTGCTTGGGCTGGAGTGCAGCCTCAAACTCCTAGGCTCAGCTGATCCTCCTGCCTCAGCCTCCCAAGTAGCTGGGACTACAGGTGTGCACCACCACACCCAGCTAATTTTTCTCTTTTTTGTAGAGACGGGTCTCACTACGTTGCCCAGGCTGGTTTCAAGCTCCTGGGCTCAAGTGATCCTCCCACCTTGGGCTCCCAAAGTGATGGGATTACAGGCGTGAGCCACACTATACCCGGCCAATAAGCAGAAAATATTTCTATTTTGATGTATAAAATAGGAAACTCTTTTCAAAGGGCAGGTACTGTTAAAAACAAATGAGTATGGTTTACCAAGCACGTATCAAGTAGCAGGCAACCAGGCGGTTCACAAACGTTACCTCACTGGTCCTCTAAACCCCTATGAGGTAAGACTCATTAATGCACTTGGAAGCCAAGAACCTGAGCTGCAAAGAGGCCAAATAACCTGCCCGCGTCACCCAGTGCGGCGGGACAGGGCACAGGGACGCACTCAGGCGAAGTGCTTCTCCTGTCACCGCAGCGCCAGCGTGAGCCCCGCCCCTACCTTGCAGCTGCAGCGGCTGGCCCGCCGTGAGCTGCCGGAGCTGGCTGTGCGACAGCGTGAACTTGCTCCCCTGGAACTGCAGTGTCACCGGTGTCTCTGGCTGGGCCACTCGGCTCTGCGGGCCCGCGATGGACGCCAGCTGAGCTATTTTCACAACCTCGCCACCTGTGGAAAGGTTGGGGAAAGGTGAGTTAACACCCTTTTGGGGTAAGTTGGGATCGTCACAGTGACGATAATTCGTTATCTATAATGACCAACTACAGCAAACTGAGGTGTCACAGAAGTATTTATGAGATAGTGCTTTCTACCACTTTAAGAAAATAATTATCTTAATACAAAAGAGAAAAGAAAATATCAGACTTTAATGGTTAACTTTATTTAACCATAACTGGTAGGAATTTTAGATATCAGACACTAATATTATTAACCAAACTACTAAAGAGCACTTTAGTTTTCTCACCAAACAATCAAAAAGCAATCATCAAAAGTAGCAAAAATGTATTTGTAATACCCCTGGAAACTTGCCTCTCAACCTGCTCCTTTAAAGAACTTTTAAAATTTGAAAAAGTATATGTCCAATTTAGCTCACAGAGAGGATTTTGTAGAACTAGCTTCGATTACATTCATAACTCTTTCAAAATCTACGCAGGTATTTACATACATCCATAAATAAATCACATACATAAATAAAGCTTTAAAATATAAAGTTTCATACTAACTTGAATTAGATGGTAGGACTCAATCTATAACATTTACTGTAAAAAAAAAATATGAAACTTAACGTTCCCTAAAACATTTTTTAAACATAACTCAGATGTACTCATATGTCTCCAACTCAAAAAGGTACTACCTTCAGGAGATAATTACACAATCAGTTTAAAGGTTTTTTTCACCCAGTGGGAGTCTGAATGCTCCTCCCAAGAAAATCCATGCCAGAATTATTAGTGACATCATAAAGAGAACAGTTAGTAAAAGACTAGAAACATACTAAAGACATCTTGCCACAGAACAACTGTGAACAAGGAGGGGAAATGAAATAGGAGACACAGAGATGTGTGCGTAGAGACGTCACGCTCCTGCTGGGCCTCCTTGTCCCCACACGGGGCAACCGACCGACAGGAGGAGCGACCCTGCTCACTCGCACGCCCCCGGGCACAGCTCCCTGGCACACCCAACACCACTCTCCCCCCAAGCCAGGCAGGGTCTAGTCCCACAAAAACGCAAACACGCAGTGCTGCTCCCCTCGGGCAGTGAACTAGGACGGCTTCTCTCTGCCTGTGGGCAGCGGAGGACAGACTTGTGACGGGGAAAGCTCGTCGGAACCCTGAGTCCCCCTCACACCACCACCGCTCCCGCTTCCGTCTTTCCAGAAAGGCCTCAACACGGTTTCGTTATGTCAACAAGTAAAACAGTTGAGGTGGCATTTGAGAAATGATATAACCCGTAATAATTTACGTTAGGATAATTTCCACAACAGAATGAACAGGGTCCATACAGAATTTGAAAACACACTAATCCTACTGGCTGCAGTAAGAAGTCTATATTAAAAAAAAATTAAAAGTGTGATTTTTTTTTTTTTAGTCACTAAATTATTACAAAATATATGGTTGAACAATTATTTATTCCAAGTTTAAATCTGGTAATAAGTGAGACACTAAAAAGAACTAATGGTTTCTAGAAACCTACAGCTCGTTCCCCCAGCTGGCAAGGAGGTCACCTTTCTGGAAGCAGTGCCTGTCACCCTGTTCCCCCAGAGTGGGCCCGTGGGGGTGACAGAACAAGACCTCGGCTGACACAAGGTCAAGTGCCATAAACAGCACCCCAAGCAGTGCAGTGAACGCAGCAGGAAAGCAGAGTCGGACGAGGGTCAGGAGAGAGAGCAGAAAGCAGGGAGGCCCTGCCGCCGGCCTCTGGAGAGGCCCCCGCCGGACAGCACGGCCGGGCCAGGCAGCACAAGGGCTGGGGATGGGGACAGACAAGGGAGTGGACAGCAAGGTGCTTCCCGCGACCCGCGTTCTCGGCACACCCCGGGGCAGAGGTGGCGGAGACCTGGAGAGGCGAGGCCACTTACTGGGCAGGCGGGCCTGGGCCTGCGAGGTGAGCACCAGCCTCTGAGGCAGCGGGCTCTGCCCGGCCGCGTGCGAGGGGCTCTGCCCGGCCGCGCGCGCGGGGGCCGGGGGCGGGGGCAGGGGCGGGCCTGGGGCCGAGGCCTGTGCGGCGGTCTGAGCCCGCAGTTTCGCAGGATGGGCTGGGCTAGCGGCTGTGCCGAAGGTCGCGGCGGGCTGGTGTCTTGGAGCACTGGTGGAAGCCTGAGAGGTCTGAAACGGGGCTGCTGCCACTGCAATCGATAAGGTTGGTTTGTGCAAAGCCGTTAGAGGTTCTTCATAAAATGCAATATCTTAAACCCGAATTTTAAAGAAATAAAATAAACATTATCTCACACTATCTCTCAAAAAGGAGCCCTCTCTTTGTGGGGGAGAAAAAGAAGGGGCCGATATAGTCTACGGAGTGAGAGAAATATAACTTTATATCTACTGTTAGTTATTTTCTCTTGGAGCAAATCAGTACGCTACATGGTATGTGTCAGAGTAAACAGAAAAGTACTCAAAGTCAGCCCAATCAAGCATTAATATTAATTAGAAACTACTTCCCAAACACACAAAAAAGCATCAATAGAGTTTCCATTCTTATCTTTACAAAGAACTCCTGCAACAATGCAGTTCTGAACTTTCTCTCTCTCAGAAAACCACACGGAAACGATGCGGAGGCCCCTTTGATCAGACGGTGGACGCTTTTTAACTCTCTCAATACCTTCTGTGCTGTGTTACCTGCCCTTCATTCAAAGGAATCAAGTTCCGTTGAAATGACGGCACAAAATCTAACAAGAACAGACTTTCTCAGAAGTTTCCTAAACAAGCCGGGCACAGTGACACAAACCTGTAGTCCCAGCTAGTCAGAGGCGGAGGCGGGCGGATCGCTTGAGGCCAGGAGTTCAAGACCAGCCTGGGCAACATAGCGAGACCCCGTCTCTTTAAAAAAAAAAAAAAAACTACAACAACAATAAAAGTTTCAAATGACTTTGATATACACATACCTATGTATGTAAAAGAAAATGTTCTGCCAAGGTGTACACATCACCATCAGATCAACAAGTACCTGACTAAGAATGAAATTTCTTGAATGGAGGAAAAAAATCCATTTTAAGAAAAAAAGTCTGAAACTCATCCAGAACGACACGCGGCATCTTCGGAGAGCCAGGGACGGTTTCTGTTCCCACTCAGAGGAGGGGTTACAACGTGCAGAGGGGCAAGAGGAAAGAGAGCACCATGAACTACTTCCACAAAGCTGTGGTAGCACTGGGAGTAGACAGCTACGTGAAGTCTACCTTTTGCCTCCGGATTTGCAGAGAATGTGGCAACAGGTGGCCGTCCTCGAAGCTGGCCCTGTGGAGCAGCGGTGGCCGCGGCGGTGGCCGCCGTCCGGGGCGGGTGGGTGCTGGGGAGAGCCACGGTGCGGCCCTCGGGCTTCTGGCCATACTGCACAGGCTGGAACAACCTAGACGCCGTCGGCCCAGGCAGGAAGACACGAAGCATCACCAGGCCGCCGAGAGGGAGCCGGGGACACAGGGCCAGCCCGCCAGGCCGGCTAGTGGCTCCTGGCCCCAGGAGAGCAGCTTCATCAAGAGGGCAGGGGGGAGAGTCCTAAGCGCTGCCCGACGCGGCCCACCGCGGGGCCAGGGCAGTGGCTGCCCAGACTCGGCACGCAAAGGTGGTACAGCTACCCTGGCTCTCGGTGACGTGTCGATGAACCTTACCTCGTTTTCAATTTCACATTAATGTGGATTAGAAAAAACACATGTAGCACGTAAGTCTGTGACACAAAACCATCTGATAACATGGCGGTTCAGGTGACGGATGTGGAGCGTGCTCTGTGACCTGGACGCCTGCAGTGGCAGCTCCCAAAGCACACACACCAACCACAGGCAGGGACGGCCACAGAAAGCCGTGGACACACTGACTGCCAAACTAGGAAAAAATGCTCCCTTGGGGCCACGGTGTGTTATTATGAAAATAGAAAACAAAATGATCCTACCTAATTTAATGAAAAATTGTTGTTTTTCAGTTTTCTGTGTGTGAGTTATATGCAACTTGAAAAACAGTTCACGTGGCTCCCAAGGCAAAGAGACGTGTGAGTTACATATGCTTCACAAGGCCCCAGGCTCAAAACCAGTGAGAGTTAAATACAACTCACATAGTAGTTAGTGTGTTAAATGAAGCCAGACTGGCACCAAGAGGAGTGGCCGCCATCTGTTTATCTAACTGAGGGCTGTGGGCTCCCTGAGGAGCAGCCTGCTGGCTCGGGGCTGGGGAGGAGGGGCGAGTGGCTCACAGTCCCCGAGGTGGCCAGGGACACAGCAGCAAGCACAGGCTGCCAGTCTACAGGGCGGGCCTCTATCTCTAAAATACCCACTTTCTCTTTCCTTTTTAACCCAAGTCTAGGATTTCGCATATTTCCAATTGCTGGATTTGGCCTGTCTTGAATCATTTACACTTTGACTTCATCTAACATGTCTGCCCTCCCCCACTCACCTTGTGGCACCTGCACAGCATCACGTCAGAGGTGACTCAGGTGGCGCAGGAGGGAAGTGACACCACTGCCGTCTGGGGCGGAGCCCTCTGCCTGCCCCTGCCACCACCCCACCAGCGCGACCCACATCTGCTCTGGCTGCGCCAGCTGCCACCACAGCAGGCACCAGGTTGGATTCACCCCTGAAGCCCCCACAAACCCCCAAGCTGGCTTCGAGATGGACGAGAGGGGCCAGTTCTTCCGGGCAGGTGAGTGGCCCTAGCTAGCTGCCTCCCAAACCCAGGACCAGGACATCTGGGAAATTCCCCATCTCGGGTTAACAGCCTTTCTCTCCACCACACACAGTCCGGGGTCAGCTGGGCCCTCACCCCAGGCCACCAGAAGCCGCCCGCCGTTTCTGGCCACATCACACACCTGCTGGCCTTCAGCTTCACTGCCACCGGCCGGGCTGACGGGGGTGGGGAGGTGGAGATCTCCTCCAGGAGCTTCCGCGTGACCTTCTTCCTAGACAGCAATTCTGCCTCATGGTGAGTGATTTTGTTTTCTAACCCAATCAGATCAAACATAGAAAGATCCGTTTCCTAAGTATAAAGAGAAAAAAAAAAAATCTTACTATATGAAGCGGTAGAAAAAGGACTTGACTTAGAATGAAAACCTATTTCAGTGGGGCAGCCGGGCCCCAAAGCGGGCGTCTTCCCCGAGGGGTTTCCCTGACCCGCCCTCGGGCCCCGGCAAGGGCAGGCCAGAGCCCCGCGTGCCCGCTTCCCAGTCTCCCCAACAGCAGTGGTGGCGCCTGGTGCTCCAGGGGCAGGGAGACGGAGCAGGCAGCACCGGGAGACGCGCTGGATCTGACAGAAGAGGGAGCACAGAGTCCAGGCAGTGTCCGGCCTGCACAGCCAGGAGAGGACAGGCTTCCCGAGGAGCAGGGAGAAGCTGTGTGCGGGTCGGTGTGGGAGCATGGCGCCGCCTAGCTGTGACCCCTGCAAGGCTGGCTGCAGAGACGGAGGAGGCAGCCGGCTCAGGCCTCAGTGACACACGGGCACACGGGGCGGGAGGGAGCCTGCAGCACAGGCACGGGCCTGGCCGGTCACAGATGCTGTGACATAGAACGATGGAGGCAGAGGCGTGGCCGAGGCCCCCAAGCACACATCCTCCTTGCCAGCACCACCCACCCGTGCTGCTCTTGGGACCTGAAACTCCGACAACGCAGCCTCACAACACCGGGAGGATGAGGGCGTGCAGGACGGGAAACCCCACACCCCCCGGTGGGGGCGCAAACTGGCACAGCCTCTGGGGAGCACAGCCGGGCAGGTCCTGCCGCCCCACCCCCAGGGACACACCCGGGAGTAACGACAACCTGTGCGCACACAAAGCTGTGCACACGCATGTTCACAGCAACGTTGTTTCTAACAGCCAGAAAGTGGAGACCACCCAGGTGACCATCAGCTGTGAATCCACAGAGACAGAAAGTAGGTTACCATCTGCCAGGGACTGGGGACAGAGAGTGGGGGGTGACTACTTTCACGCGTGGGATTTCCTTTCGGGGTGACGGAATATTCTCCAATTAGTGGTGAGGGCTGCGTGACTCTGTGACTGTAATAAAACCAACCAATTGCACAGTGGAGAAAGGAGAGTTGTATGGCTCATGAATTACCTCAATAACGCAGTTCTAAAATAAAGGCACACTATAAAACTACTACACGCTAACCCGTGACATCTCTCCTCTGACACCTTGAGGTATCTGCCTCTGGTTCACGTTTATTTCTACATGGCTCAATTTTTCTTTAATTCAGTAAAAATGTTCTCTGGAAAATGAAAGGAAACAACAAAAAAGCAGCGGGCACTGAGCTCCCGGGCACCACTGGCTGCCTGAGGCTGTCCCTGTGAAGCGTGCGGCACGCACAGCCCCGTGGCGCATGAGCACCCCCGTCTCACAGAGCAGGAAACTCCCTCTGCCCAAAGGAGCGCCCTTGCCCAGACGCACCCAGCGGGTGCCTGGCGGAGGGCGGAGCCACGCACGCACTCGGGGTCCATGGGGCCTGACCACCACACCCACCGACTCCACAGAGGGCGTGCGGAGGGACGCGCCCTCCACGATGCCACTCTGCGCTGGGCAAGACGCTTCTCCGTGCCAGTGAACAGGTCTCGCTACAGCCCTGGGCAAAGCTCTACTCTGTGCCACGGAGGTTGCTTCTTGGTGGAGACCCTCCCTCTGCCCGCGAGCCTGTCTCCACGGGCAGATTTCCAGAGGTGGCAGAAGTGACCACGAACATTGCCAGACAGTGCCCAGTGCCAGGCAGTTTCAAAATGCGGGACAGCAGCTTGCTGCAAACCAATGTCTAAGAGTGGCTGTATCTATAATGTGCCCGAGAAGCCCTCGAACACCAGCAGCTTTCCGAGTCCTCCACTCACCTTCCACAGCTCTCTCTCCAGAGCCTTCAGGGTCAGGGAGGCCGACCGATACTCCAGAGGTGCTGCCACGTAGGACGAGTCCGGGAGCCGGGGCTCCACCAGCCCAGGGTGGTTGCAGATCCGCTGCAGCCGCATCAGAATGCTCAGGACGTTGACAAAGTGCCCGCTCTTCAACGCTTCCTGAGTCCTGCTCGTGGAAGAAGACACGAGACGTGGCATTCTGAGTGGTCACTGCGTGCTGCCGTGAGCCTGCGCACGCACAGCCCCAAACCCTCGCAAACCAGGTGGGGCCTCCCGCTGCAGACGCGGGGATCGCGTGGCAGGCGTAACCCGAGCCTCGCGGTGGGGGCTCAGCCCAGTGTTCACAAGCCACGGCTCTGCCCACACTGTCTCTGCCCCACTGCCAGCCACAGGCTCACACCATCGCCTCAAACCCACCTCTGCCACGGTGCCTCCCTGGGACCCCCACATTCTTTTCCCACAAGGAGAGGAACACGTGAGGCAGGTGACCAGGCCAGGAGAGGCGGCCAGTTGCCACACGGGAGGGTCTGGAACACGGGGCCCCCTGCAGGCTGTGCAGTGGCATCGGGTCAGACCCGTGAGCACACCACGTGTGACTCTTCTCAGCTCCGTGAAAGCAGACACACAGCGGGGCGTCATTGCCAAGTACAAATAAATTTAAAATCTTGCAAAACTTGATTTCCATGGTTTTTGTTTTTTCTGTAATCTGAACTCAGGAAAATAGAGAGCATGGCAGAAAGAACCAAAACCGCCAGAGAGAGGACTGTGGGGCCGTTCTCGGGGGCCCCACACTGTGTCGACTGAGTCACAGAGGGACAGCAAGCACGTGGCGCTGGCACTGCACCCTAAGACGTGCTCCCTGTGCTGCTGGACTGCCCAACCCCAGCAGGCTGCCCCCCTCCTGGGCCAGCGCCGACCTGGGCCCTGGGTCCTGTGGCTGGATAAGAAAGGCCAGCTGGCCCAGCAGAGTGTCGCTCCTGGGAGAATCTAAACTCAGTGTCGTGAGACTGAGCCGGTGGATGAAGGAGCGGGGACGGATGTCATGTTACACGCGGGCAGCTAGGCAGGAGCAGAACCTGAGACGGCCAGTGGAGCAGCCAGAGGGGGCCAGGCCAGAGTGGGCCTGAGAGAACTGGGAACATGAGAGCCCGCAGAGCCCTCCTGACCCCAGGGGACACCCTGGCCCCCAGCCCCACAGCCTGGTCCTCCCAGGAGGGAGCCTGCGACTGAGCTCACAGGAAGGGCTCTGCCCCCCAGCCGGGGGGCGAAGGGGCCCAGACCCCACGCGTACCCGGGCTGCAGGATGACGTCCTCATACAAGGCTTTTTGCCGATTAGAAAGGCGGCATTTCAAAACATGCTCGTATTTCTTTGTCAGCTGCTTTTCCACGTCTCTCTTAGTTCTCCTCAAAATAAACGGCTGTGTCACCTGCAAAGAAACATCTATTGTTCCCTTCCCAGAAACAGCACGGGACCACACTGACAAGGCATGCGCATGTCTTGTCAGCGCGCTGGAAGCGTCAGGGCAGAGACACACCCTGTGCAGCCTGATCACTACTTTGTGGTAGTAGTCCTGGCTCTCGGGGCTGGGGGCGCGCGGCGGGGAGCTCAGGTAGGGCCTGGAGATGCCGGGGATGAGGAAGTGCACCACGGTCCAGAGCTCCAGGAAGGTGTTGTGCAGCGGCGCGTCAATCAGAAGCAGCCGCTGCTGACTGCAAAGGAGACAAGAGACGCCTGTGAGACGCTGGGACACACTGCTGGGCGCGGGAGCAGGCACGGCAAGGACTTTGCAAGCTGACACAGACGGACGCATGTCTTGCAGCAAGGGACCGGACTGAATGAACCCTGTGGGTCCCTGTGGCCCCACGTGCTACGATAAAGCTGAAAGGTGATCCTCTGTATGTCTGCAACCGCCTAAACTTCTTCAAAAGAATCCCCTACATCAACAACAACACAGACACCCAGGGGTGACCGCGGCACGCAGCACTGAGGGGCAGGCCAGACCTCTGCAGGGTGAAGACGGCTTCCCAGTGCCGCTCGGTCATGCCCTTCACACGCTGCATCTCGTCGATGACCAGGCACTTCCAGCGCACGCGCGCCAGGGCAGCGTGGCCCCTGAAGAACTGCGTGTAGGACGTGAGGCAGACATGGAAGCTGTTGGGCGTGGCCCACTCCTGCGGCACAGAAAGATGACACCTCAGCGTGGTCCTGGTCCTCGTCCTGCCACCAGTCACCTCGACGGCAGCGACTTCCCAGAGCTGTCACCGCACGTTAAATAGCAATAGTTCCCACATGTAATAATTCTACTCGGTTTTCTCAACAACTTGCTATTCTTGCACAGAAAATGGCTGAGTGTATATTTTTATCTTTTCCTCTGGGAGTCTAAAGCACTTTGGCTGACAAATTAATAAGCTGCTTGGGAGGCGCTGACAATCATTATTTGGAAAATAAAGAGATTATCATAGAGGATCCTGAAGATCCTTCTGTTTCTACTAGAAAAGGGACAAGCTTTTACAGTATACGATCTGAATACGGGAAAGATGTGGTGATAAGAAATGTGCAGCTGAGGCCGGGCGCGGTGGCTCACACCTGTAACCCCAGCACTCTGGGAGGCCGAGGCGGGAGGATCACTTGAGGTCAGGAGTCCGAGACCAGCCTGAGCAAGAGCAAGAGCAAGACCCCATCGCTATTAAAAATAGAAAGAAAATTAGCCGGGCGTGCTGGTGGCACCTGTACCCCCCAGCTACTCGGGAGGCTGAGGCAGGAGGATCGCTTGAGCCCAAAAGTTTGAGGTTGCTGTGAGCTAGGCTGACGCCACGGCACTCTAGCCCAGGTGACAGAGCGAGACTATGTCTCAAAAAAAAACAAAAGTGAATACCTACGTTGCAATGGACCACACTGCAAGCTTTTAAAAAACAAATTAAAGACTAGAAACAGTGCTATAGCTCGAACATGTCTCCTCCAAAACTCAGTAGCATCAAGAGGTGGGGACTTCTCTGCTCTCATGAACAGATCAGGCCCTTACACAAGGCTGGAGGGACCTGGCCCAGGCCCTCTTGCCCTTGTGGACCATCCCCATGTCACGTGTCACACAGCATTTGACCCTCCCGAGGACACAGCAACAAGGCCCCGTCTTGGAAGCAGAAACTGGGCCCTCCCCAGACACTGACCCTGCTGGCACCTGGACTGCCGGCCTACAGAACGGAGACATAAATGCTACTGTTACGGATGACCCAGTCTGTGATGTTTTATTATAGCAGCACAAATAGACTCAGACAGAGAGTTAAAAAAAATACACCTCAAGGCACTATTTCAGCAGACGCAATAACACAGTAACGTCTAAGGGTAAACCAAAGTTGTATATTCAGTGAAAATCTGTCATCAATGTACACTTACTTAGTGACCTGGTACTAGAAACTACCGGGTGGACAGGAGAAAAGAAGTCCAAATTTCCCCCAGCAACTTACCTGCACATTACAAATATTCCGTAGAAAACATTTTCATGGAAATTACTTGATGAATTTGTAATTCAGAACTCAGGATGCACCACTCTCTCTCATCCACGCCTGCGAAAACCAGGGGCCCACGGGGCAAAGGACTGCGGGGTCTCCAGAGCACACACTGGTTCTGGAGGGAAAGCCCCTCCCTGGCTGGGGAGCGAAGCTGAGCCCTGCACACACCTGCCCTGTCTACACAGGTCCCCCTGCAGGGAAGGCTGACGGGGCCTCGTCTACGCTGCCGAGGGTTTCAAGATCTAGAAACAACCTCAACGTCTGGTATCTCACGAATAAATGATTTGTAGTAATTACATTGATAAGTATGTCTTCACATTTTTAAATCTGTCTTCTATAAAAGTTAAGACGGTTTTCAGTTTAGCTTTATTTTATGTTTTTAAAAAACATACCTGTCTCTTTGCTTTGAGCTCTCTGTGGCTGCCAACATACGAGAGGGTTTTGAGCCCAGGACACCAGCGTTTCAATTCAAGTTCCCACTTGAGTATGTTACAGCTTCTCACAACAACAAGGTGAGGGCCCCAGTTACCTATAATGAAAAACACACACAGAATTTCCCAAAGGAAAACAGAACATTTTCCCCTTTGTCAAGTTCAGGCACACAGCACCACGTTCGACCAGACAAGCTTAATATGCACGTGTCAAACGAGCCACTGCACAACTGGAGCAGACATCGGGACACCAGCATAGGCCTCTAGTGCCATCAGAGTGCATGGCACCTGCCCCGTGGCTCCCACAGTGACACTGCAGGGACGCGACGCCTGACCCGGAGGAGGTCCTTCACACATGCGTGTTGAAGGTGTCATCACTGAATGAAATTCGTGTTTATTGGAACCACAGTGGACCCTCTGAGAGCCCGGGGAAGACTCCTCTCTGCAGGGAGCGGCCCTCCGGAACAGGCGGCAGGCACACAGGCTGCAGGTTCAAACCCAGCGCCCAGGCCCTGCCCAGGCCCACCGCGGGCCAGGCATCCCGGCCGTGAGCCCCCAGCTGTGCTTCGCTGGCTCAGGGGCTCCTGCCAACCCTAAACTCCTGCCCTCCAGTCAGAGCACACCCAAACCACTCCCAGAGAAGTAGTTTTAATTTTGTTCTTTGGAAAACTAAGGTTTTTTTTAAACTACTAGAGAAATATACACGTAACAAACTTCAATTTCTAAGCCATAAATGAAACATAAACCAAGTTAAATGACAGAAATGGTAGACTTTGAAAAAATATCAGCAAAACACGTATCTGTGGCCATTACTGCTAATTCACAAACCATTCCTGATTCTGAAAAAAAAACCCACCCAATAGAAAAATGAACCAAGAATATGAACAGAAATTTCTCACACACACACACACACACACACACAAATACAAGAGGACAATAAACTCCTTAAAAGACAAAACCTCATGAGTAAAGAAACGCAAATCAAACCCAGATGGCACGTTTCCCCCAATGAAAAACAAGACTGAAAATAAAACTAAGGCAGGCGTGGTGGTGCAGGCCTGTAGTCCCCGCTGCTCAGGAGGCCAAGGTGGGAGGATCATTTGGGCATAGGAGTCTGAGACCAGCCTGGGCAACATAGTGAGATCCTGTCACTTAAAAAAAAATTTAGGCCGGGTGCGGTGGCTCACGCCTGTAATCCTAGCACTCTGGGAGGCCGAGGCAGGTGGATTGGTTGAGCTCAGGAGTTCGAGACCAGCCTGAGCAAGAGGGAGACTCCGTCTCTACTGAAAAAAAAAAAAAAAAAAAGAAATTATCTGGACAACTAAAATATATATATAGAAAAAATTAGCTGGGCATGGTGGCGCATGACTGTAGTCCCAGCTACTTGGGAGGCTGAGGCAGGAGGATCGCTTGAGCCCAGGAGTTTGAGGTTGCTGTGAGCTAGGCTGATGCCACAGTACTCTAGCCCAGGCAAGAGAGTAAGACTCTGTCTCAAATAAAATAAAATAAAATAAAAAATTTAAAAATTACAACTTAGCAGATAACTCCATTCTTTGAAAGGGAAAACAGGTTTATGTACGCCTATCTAAATGTGTCTGGATAAGTTTAGGAGAAGGCTGGGCAGGACATACCACATTGTCCTGTGGTCACCACACCCCCCTCCCATCAGGTACACTGGCCTAGTGTTAAGTCTTAGCAAATAGGTGCTGTTCAAAAAACAGAACTCTTACCTTCATTACAAGCAAGGTGTGCAAAAAAAGCAATGATCTGCACCGTTTTGCCAAGCCCAGCTTCATCGGCCAAGATGCCATTGAGATTCTTTCGGTAGAGCTTGGCCAGCCAGTCCAGGCCAATCTTCTGATAATCTCTGAGAGCCCCATACAGTAAAGACGGAGCGTTAAACTTCACCTGCAGCGACAGACCAGCCAGAGAACGACTGCTTGTCAACTCGACCACCAGTACATTTTCTTAAAACCAACATCACCACAGTCACATGATAAGCTGAGTGGAAAGCCATAAAAATGGTCTATAGAAAACAGGAAGAGAAAGATCTAGAATTGCTTTTTCTGACAGCTTCTGCAGTTGGGATACAGTGCTTCTGTGGAAGCAGAAAGAGCTTTCCTGGTGAGTCATGAAGATACGTGTGCTTAGTCACAAAGACCCGCCCCGCACGTGCAAGTCTCACCGAGGTGGAGACCCGCGCGCTGCCCTTGGGCAGGACAGCCTCAGCCACGGCAGTGACCTCCGCGACGTCCTTGGTGTTTGGTTTCCCGACGTTCGTTCTCTCGGCAGCTTTAAACTGATCCATGATGAAAAGGGAGTCGATGAGAACCAAATCCTTCCGACACTCCCTGTCACCTGGATAGTCTTCCACGTCTACAACAGTGAAACACAGGGAGCTGGGTGGGGGCTGCTGGGATAGTTTTATGAACGTAAACATTAAAACAAAAAAGGGAAAAAGTTTATAAAACCCAAATACTTCAAACATAGAATTAAGTAGTAATTTTTAGTTTGTAATCCATTTTATCTATCTAAGCAGTGCAATGTGGATAAATGGGCAAGAATTCTCATGAAACTATAAAATCTAGGACCATTCTGGAAAGCTCTCAGAGTATAATTTGCCCCAGACAGCCTGGTGTCTGGAAAACGTCTCTATAGAGATTAGGTGCCAGCATCATGGATGGACTGACGGGGATCTCAGGGTTCAGTGATCTCCCCTCCACCATCAAGAAAGGAAAACTTAGAAACGTTTCCTAAATGTGGGAAACAAGGAAGAGGCTACCTCTCCCGCCCTGGGTCCCGCTACCAGCAAGAGGTCCTGAAAGGCCCCGGGGTCCCCGAGGAGGCCCAGCGGACGTCCACCCCGGGAATGAGAACAGAAGGGCAGACTCTGTCTGGTGTACTGTGTGTGCCTGTGTGGAATGTCTGATGACAAGTAAAATAAACCACTCAGAACTGGTATGTTAGATAAACTTGGCACAGCCTGAAACAATAGGATCCATAAAACAATGAGTTTTATAAATCTAGAGAAAAATACTTCTACATCCTTCACAACTTGATCAAGCGTTCTGATAACTCTACCAAGTTAATAAATAAAAAGCATAGGATTTAATAAAATTCTATTCAATATAAAATTCACATGTTAAACATATTTCCAATTTTTTCTTTCAGCAAACTAAAAGAAATTTTTTAAACTTTACGTTAAGCTTTCACCTGCGTTTTGGCTTTTGTTTTCCAGTCTGGATTCTTTAAAAATGCTACAAACTTACCTTCTTCTTCGCTTGTCTCCTCGCTGTCAGGCCTTGGCTGGGGCCACTGGAAACCCGGCAGGAAGGCCCCTTCGTACAGCTTCACCAGGTCCACCAAGGGCAGCTCGGCTGCGGAGGGCGGCAGAAAGGCCATTACTCCCTGACAGCAGCGTCCTCTAACCAGGAGAGCCCATGGCAGGAGTACAAAGGGGATTCTTCCCACACACATCCCTTTTCCTGCCTCTAGATCAGTCCTTGGAAAAAGAATTTATTTTCTAAATGCATAATTTTTTTTCTAAAAACTTAAAACTTTTGTCCATTACTGATAACTTTGTAAAAAAAAAAAAAAAATTTAGACTTTGTAAGATGAGAATCTCTGAAATGAAAAAACTTAACTTTATTCATAAAAAAACAAAAAAAAAAAATCTGAAATCACCTAATAAGTGAACAGTAAGTGACACTACAGACTAAGCAATGAAAATCTAAAAATGAGTATCGCTGATAGAGAATAACCAGTGGACGTGATACCAAAAAACAAAGAAAAAATGTTCAAACAGTATGATAAAAGACTGGTAAGGTTTCTGTATAAATCACTGACCCTAACTGCCTAAAAAAATACCACATTATCACATGGGAAAAGGGCTGAAGCTGTTTCACGAAAACCACAGCACGAAGGGCCAAGGCAGCTTTAACTGAGCACCTCCAGAAATCAGACGTTTTCTACCAAATCAGCAACCATCTTAGAACCATAATATCAGAAAAACGTAATGAATCAGACACTCTTGAACACTGCTGATAATGGTACATAAACTGGCTTCATTTTTCTGGAAAAATTTTCCTACAGAAAGCTGAGAAACTTTGGAACTACGGCCTTGACCTCATTCTTTCCCACGTGACGCATCTCCCCAGAGGGGTCACAGAAACCTGGACCCAGATTCTTGGTCAAAGAGTTTCCACCGTGCCAGCTGCAACGGGGGGGAAGCACGTGCACTGGGCTGTGTGCTTGTCATGTGGGAGCCTTCGACACGTGCAGCCGTGGGGCGGTGAAGACTGCAGACTCAAACAACGAGCGCCCCACGTCCTAGCAGAGCCGTGGTAAAGGCACTGTCCACTCAAGACAAGCAAGGATCCCTGCGAATCCATTTGCTCACGATTTAGAAAACTCGTGACACTGGACTGATGGACAGATATGCGATAAAGGAAAGTAAAATTAGGATGTGAGGGTGACCGGGCTGCAACATCTGCCCCAACTGGGGGCTGGGGTGGACTCGGCTGACTTGGCTGGCTAGGTGGGTGTCCCCTTCCTCCCTCCCCGCTCCATGTGTGTCCCTCGTGTCCCTCCCACAGCGGCTCGATCAGTCACAGCAGACGACCTGCCCCGAGGGAAGAGGACCGTTCTTCAGTCCAGGGTATACGAGTAGCTGCGCTCCCCTGCTGGAACCTCCAAACAAGCTCTCAAGAAAAGTAAAATTCAATGTTAACTGCAGAATCTAGGTGGTGGGCATACAGTGTTCACATCAAGGTTCTTCCAACCTTCCTGTATGTCTCAATGTTTCCATAAAAAATGTACATATACATCATATAATGGCTACGTAAGTATGAAAAAACAGAAGAAACAACTGAAAACCTGTTACAATAATAAGATAATTCTGGGCCGGGCACGGTGGCTCAAGCCTGTAATCCTAGCACTCTGGGAGGCCCAGGGTGAGTGGATCGTTTGAGCTCAGGAGTTCGAGACCAGCCTGAGCAAGAGCGAGACCCTGTCTCTACTAAAAACAGAAAGAAATTAGCCAGACAACTAAAATTATATACATACAAAAAAAAATTAGCCGGGCATGGTGGCGCATGCCTGTAGTCCCAGCTACTCGGGAGGCTGAGGCAGGAGGATTGCTTGAGCCCAGGAGTTTGAGGTTGCTGTGAGCGAGGCTGATGCCACGGCACTCACTCTAGCCCGGGCAACAGAGCGAGACTCTGTCTCAAAAAAAAAAAGAAAAGAAAAACAGAAAACAAGAACACCTCTCATCAAAAGGAACCACAAAGAGAAAAGAATGACACATCACCAAGTGGGACAAGGTCACTGCAACATGGAACTGACAAAGAATCACATCCAGAGCATATAAACACCATCCACAGTTGATAAGGAAAAGAACACCCAATATCAAATGGTTAAAAGACAAAGGAGGAAACACAAAAAGATGCTCCACCTCATTAATTACCAGAGAAATGCAACTTAAAACCACAAGGACACACCACCTGTCAGCAGACTGGCAAAAACTTCCAAGGAAGCAGCAGCAAGCGTTCCTGAGATGCGGAACTCAGCACGCTCACCCTAAAAAGCTGGCAATATTCTGCGAAGCTGGACAAGCCCCAGCTCTGCTCTCCCGCTCCTGAGCACACACAGGGCCCCTCGAGCACCCCAGCCTGGGGGAAGCTCCCGGCAGCACGGCCCCAAGGCAAGCACAGGGAACAAGCCCAACACCCGCTAAACGGCACAAAAGTAACTGGTGACGTATTTACACAGGGACTACTGTTTGGCAGTGAAAACTGACACAAACACACCACCACACAACGTGACGGGAACTCAGAACGTAATGGCCGAGTGGCAAGGGCAAGGCGTAGCCTGCGTGTGACTCCGTCCCTACGGAGTTCTGACACCAGACAGACGTGCGCAGGCAGCAGGGAGGGCAGGGGTGGGCAGCGCACGACCCAGGCAGCCGTGGCCTCCCGGGCAGAGGACAGCGGCAGCAGGAGGGACGTGGGGACTGTGGTTCTCCAACGGGGCAGTGCTACAGTGCTACTGGCCACACTGGTGCCTGATGGGTTATTACTTATGTCCGACACATCATTTTTAAATGTTTTTATACCCACTTCATGCTTAGCAAAAGCAGTTCTTAGCAAGATGCTGAAAGCCTACCTTCTTTGGCTAAGTTAGAGAGCTCTGCCTGGTGGTCTACAGCCCCTTCGCCGGCTTCCTCCTCCTCGATGGTCTCCTCCTCGTCCTCCACTGAAACGGGTACCACAGGCGTCAGGGAGGGAGCAACGGGGCCTCCGCGCAGTGACCACGCACAGCGCAGCTTCGCAGCTGTGAGTAACCTGAAGACACTAAAACTGAGTTGTTCAATGTCTCAGGTTACATCTGGAAATGGCAGTTTAACTAAATGAGCAGGAAACTGAGACCACATTTCCCCTTCCTTTTCAGGCTGGGTTACAGCCCTGGCTTTTCAGTGCACGACAGACCCACACACAGCGATGTCAACTCTCCACCCGCCCACCGAGCCCCACAGCAAAAACCCACCAGCGTGCTGCTCAGGACCACCGTGGGCAACCCCTGCCCGGCCCGCGCGCCCCGGCTCTCCTGCCCTCCACGACCACAGCCCAGACCAGCGCCCTCTCCTGACTCCAACCCGAACCTCGAATGTGACTCGCAGCAGGTCTTGGCTCTCGGTAGAGAAGAGAATCTACCCGCAACTCAGCAGCACAACGCCTGCCGACGGACAACCTCTCCACCTGGGGACCTGGCCAGCTGAGCTGCACCTTCGCTCCCTCCCACCAACACTCGCCCAGTCCCTGCTTCCCTTCCCTGACAACACACCGCTGCCACCGTCCAGCCGAACTCCTTGTTCCTTCACTGCGAGACCCCCACTGCCCACGGGGTGGGCCAAGACACCCGACCCCACCACACCAGTCCCTGGAGCCCCCAAGGCTTCCACTCCTGTCTCCGCGCCCTGGCAGTGAGGGTGGGACCAGGCCTCCCTTGCCCTGGAAAGGCCTTCGCCCCTCTGCCCCCATGGCTTCCAGACGTGAGAGCTCTGGAAAGGAACAGTCAAGAGGAGGCAGGGTGGTTAATGTGTTTTCTGAGTTACACTAAGACATCCTTAAACCTTAAATGAAAGTCAGTCAAATAAGCCAAGTCTGTTTCAATAGTCACGGGCCGCATAACATCATTTAGGGCAAACGGACGCTACGTACAACAGTGGTGCCGTAAGATCACAACGCTGCATTTTCACTGCGCCTTTCCGTGATCAGACACACGCTCACCACTGCTACAGCGGCCTGTGGTCCCCAGCACGAAGCACACTGCACAGGTCTGCAGCCTGGCAGCAGGAGGCCGTGCCCCCCAGCCCAGGTACACAGCAGGCTGCACCATCCAGGTCTGTGTGGGACAGTCGCCCAACTGCGTTTCTCAGCACGTCCCCTCGTCGCGCCACGAGTGACTGCAGGCAGGCCCGCCCCTGAACGCGCAGGCAACGCGGCTGCGGGCAGGCCCGCCCCTGAGCGCGCAGGCAACGCGGCTGCGGGCAGGCCCGCCCCTGAGCGCGCAGGCAACGCGGAAGCGGAGAGGCGCATCTGCACAGGCCCAGCCGCAGCTCCTGCAGTCCAGGGCAGGGAGAACGTGTTCCTCGTGAAAAGATGATCTGAGTAGTTTCCAGATGACAAGAAACAGACAAACCTATTGTGTCCACTGTGTTTCTCCTGTCGCCTAAAAGCTCAGCATTAACTTCCTCCACAAGCGCAGGCGGAAGTTACTGGGAATTCTGGCCCCGGCCCTCAGGGCACACGGGCACCCCGTGTGGGGAGACGCCCCTCTGTCCTTCACTGCAGGCGTCAATCTAAGCTGTGCTGTGTTTGGTGCGTCAGCTGCCCCTGTCACTGCCAGCCGTTTGCATAGTGATACGTGTTTGGGGGGAGACAGAGAAGGGGACAGGACTGCTCAGCTTCACACCTTAAAGTTATAAACTGTGCTGTTATTTATAAGACCCAGAGATAAAGAGAATATGAATCTAACAGTGTCAGCAAAGACAAGAATGGAATCTCCCTCAAAACAAGTTAGACCAACAACACCACCCCAAGCACACTATGCAGGGCAGTTACTACTAAGCCTCCAACTTCCCCAAACTAACTCATCCCCCTTGGGTGCTCCCTGGCCACTTAAATACCTACAAAGAAAATCATTTCAAATCATGTGTGCAGCCAAGACTGCCAGCTGCCCCAAAGTATCTTCTCTCTACTTTCCCCCAAGCCCACTGCTACTTGCACTGAGTCACACGCCCGAGGCTCCCCAGGGCAGCAGCCGGCCAGGGGCAGCAGGCAGAGGCACTGCTGGTCCTCCCAGGAGGGGCTTCAGCACACCGGCTGGTCCCGACTTGCTCTTGCCTCAGAGAGTAGCTGGAGCTGCAGGAGCCACTGCCCAGGAGAGAAGCTGGAGCTGCAGGAGCCACTGCCCAGGACAGTAGCTGGAGCTGCAGGAGCCACTGCCCAGGACAGTAGCTGGAGCTGCAGGAGCCACTGCCCAGGACAGTAGCTGGAGCTGCAGGAGCCACCCGCCTGGGACAGTAGCTGGAGCTGCAGGAGCCACCCGCCTGGGACAGTAGCTGGAGCTGCAGGAGCCACCCGCCTGGGACAGTAGCTGGAGCTGCAGGAGCCACCCGCCTGGGACAGTAGCTGGAGCTGCAGGAGCCACCCGCCTGGGACAGTAGCTGGAGCGCTAGGAGCCACCCGCCTGGGACAGTAGCTGGAGCTGCAGGAGCCACCCGCCTGGGACAGTAGCTGGAGCTGCAGGAGCCACTGCCCAGGACAGTAGCTGGAGCTGCAGGAGCCACCCGCCTGGGACAGTAGCTGGAGCGCTAGGAGCCACCCGCCTGGGACAGTAGCTGGAGCTGCAGGAGCCACTGCCCAGGACAGTAGCTGGAGCGCTAGGAGCCACCCGCCTGGGACAGTAGCTGAACAAGGAGCCTGGGCACCGGGACAGAGGAGCTAACAGACAGGAGAAGCAGAGACCCCTGGGAACATAGCCAGGATGGCAAACCAGAGCCGGGCTGTGTTCCCCCAGGGTTCTAGCTCATCTGAGCCACTGTTGCTGATATTTTATTTTTCCTGTCGTGGACAGCAGAACTTAATCCTGACAGAGTTTCATGCCAAGAATCTGGCCAAACTCCCCCTGACTTTCAAATAAGAATCAATATACACTGAAACATCGACCCTTCAGAATCTGGACAAGTTACCACACTTTGCCAAATCAAGCCAATAACCCCACCATGATGCTGGCCAAAGAGCTGCCAGGGGAGTGCAGGCCTCCCCGGCACCTGACCGGCACCACCACCGTATCAGACAGGTGTCCTCCAACACGCTGCTCCTGCTCCTTCCCTGTCCCTGAGCCCAGGACCCAGCCCTGAGGCTGCTGCCCCACAGTCCACCGGGTCTGGAAAGAGGTTGTCATCAGCTGACGGCCACCGGCTGTCCCCAGCTCACACACACCCAGCAGTCATGCGTCTGTTCTCATCCGAGTAAGGCACCAACACCTAAAATTCATGTGAGCTTGTCCTGATGAGCTGGGCCTGGCGACCACGGGCCACCACCCGACCACCAGGGCCGCCCTCAGGGCAGGAACACTCGACTGACACCACCGAGTGTGGCCCCAAAACGCTTGCGAAGACGCGCCTGATTCCCGAACCTCACAAAGGCAGATACCACCATGTTGCTCCAGAAAACATCCCAAGTCCTCTAGAGACACTAAAAAATACTCTGTACTGACAGAAGTGTGGTCCAACTGGTTTAAAACGATAAGACTAAAGCCAAAGTCACCGCAGCTGGGAGGTTCCGGCAGCACCGAGTGAGTGTTCTGCGCGCGATGGCAGCGAGAGCCCTGCAGACAGTAAAGACAGCACGGGGGGGAGGGGCACAGACCTTCGTCGTCAGTTAACGATGTGCTAGCTTTTCTTTTTCTTCCAGACATTCCTGAATCCTGAAACACAGAAAAATCACAAACGTGAGATCTAAACACACAGGAAGGGAAACCAAGCCAGGAACGCCTGTTCAGGACGTTTGGCCACGGGACAGCCAGAGCCCCATGGCAAGCTCACCGGCCCTCCCCAGCCGCCACCCAGGGTACTGGCGGGGTGAGGACGTGAGTCTGCAATCGCTGCGTTCAGCAGCTGTGTCTTCCCAAATCACGGAATTAACACCCATGTGAGACAAAAGCTATAAAGTACCAGTTTACTTTCAAAGTAGACTGATTTTATAACGAAAGGGAATACTATCCATAACCTATGCATTTCTGCAGATGAACACAAGTAGCTCTATTTTACTAGAGCATTGTATTTTATTTTCATTGCTCCCATTCTTTCTTACAGAATGCAATAATAATCCTGAACTTACCAGAAAATTTTCTGGTAATGCATCAAATCCTTTAGGTCTCAACTCTTTTCCTAAAGACAAAAAGTACATGATTAGTTTTCACCAAAGCTGTGGAGGTGACATTCTTCACCATCAGCAGGGCATCTCTGCTCACCTAAGTCACGTCCTGCTGCCACCACCTACGTGCCAGGAAAGACAGGAAACACAAGATCTGTCTCCTCCCTCTAGTGACCCAAGGCAGTGGTTTGGGGGGTTTTGTTTTGTTTTTCAGAGACAGGGTCTTGCTATGTTGCCCAGGCTGGACTCGAACTCCTGGGCTCAAGCAATCCTCCCGTCTCAGCCTCCAGAGTAGCTGAGACTACAGACACACACCACTGTGCCCAGGGGGCAGCGGTTTTTATTATCTTATATTCTGTGACTTTCAGCACTGGCCACCTCACCCTCAAGTTTCCTCATCAATAACAGCATTACGCCCACCCCTCCCAGGGACATCCTGAGAATCCAATGAGATAGCGAATGCTGCCTCCATCGGTGCCTGGCACATACCACGGTGCCCATTTCGTGGGGACAGCTACCGCAGAAATAGCTGAGGGAAGAAACATTCGGACGCCCTGCAAAGGAAGATGCCCAGGGGGTCCTCAGCCTGGCAGAGGTCTCAGTGAGTTCACTCACTGTCCAGGGACTGAGTTCAGGGCACAGGCTCAGAACCTCAAGTCTGAGCATCCCAGAGGTGATCAACTCGGGGGGTTCTGACTCATCCTGGCACATCTCAAAACAACTGGGACATAAACTAGAAGGGGCTGCACGAAGAGAAAGGCAGACCCGCTGTGCACAGACGACCCCCAGGGCAGGCTCCACGGTGAGCTGTGATGCCGGGAAGCCGCCTGGTGAGCAGAGACGCTGAACCAACACAATTCAGAAAACGTTAAGGCTTTTTTAAAAGTATCATACCTCTCCTGGAAACTTTCTGTAAATTTAAGGCCTTTTTTCTTTTCTCTTCTAATTCTACTTGTAGTTTTATCTCCACAACCTAAATACAAAGAGTTAAATAAATGAGCATGTCATTAAGGATGTAAATTATAGAAGCACTGCATAGAAAAACATTAAAAATCATAGTCTGAAAGCACAGTTGTCCTGTCTCATTTCAAATTACTTCAAAAAGAAATTTTCAGTTTGGTGCTTTTGCATTTGTCTTGTGTCTAACTACATCCTGCCCAAATTCTATTAGGTGGTGAGTTAAGAATTAAAGTTTTACAAAACGCGAGTGAGTGAGCGAGCAGGCATTCTGGAGAGAAGCCGCCTCCAGCGACTCACACGAATACGAGGAAGGACCTGGAGGCCCCGACCACGGCTCTCACACGTCTCCAACGGAGCACGTGGGTAACAGGTGACCGTGTATTTCCATGCGCAAGGTAAGAATGGGCGTATCCTGAACCTTATGATGGTCTAACAGCCCGGAAGGTACAGATGGGGCCTGAGACCTCACGTCCACGACCCTCCTAAACGACAGTGCCGGTGCCACCTGCCTCGAACCTCCCCAGCTGGGAGACCCTCGGATTCTCGTGACCCCATTAAAACTGCAGAATTTACCTGTTCAATATTTGACCAAAAATATTCTATCTCTCGGGCAGTTGAGGCAGCTATGCGTCTTAATCTGTTCTGTTCTTCTTTCTTTCCTCTCTCCTCTCGAAGCTTCTTTTCTTCATGATGGCGTGCCACCGTCCTAACCAGCTAGTAAGTAACAGGGCAAGAATTTTATGTTGTACTCTATGTCATGCTAAGAAAAAAGTATAAAGTGTTTTTAAAATCTTCTCAGCCTAAAATTACATATAAGTCGCTGTCAGATACACCCTCATATCCTCTGAGTGCTCTAAGAGAAACAAAGTAAGCAAAAATCACCATCAACATTCTGCTTGATTTTTCTAGAAAGTGTTGTTACTAATACATATATTATTCTCAAAAATTGAAATAGCATACTATGCTACAATCTTCCTTTCCCATTTAATATATGATTAACATCTTTCCATTCAATAAACATTCATCACCACCAGCCTTAGTGGACTAAACAGTATTTCATTTCATGAATGCTGCAAAATTTAGTTAATTCCTAGGTATAAAAATCATTGGATTAGGATAATTCACATTTTTAAGACTTTTGCTTTAAATTGCAAAACTGCTTTCCAGAAGTTTATACTCTTTACACACCCAGGAGCAGAACCTCAAAGACACAGTGAGAACTAAGTTAAAAACGAGAATGTGGGCAGAGCCCTGAGCATGTAACCTCTGCTGCCCAGCACGGTTCTAGCAGCAGAAATGCGCTCGACTTTGGGGGCACTGCATGTGGTACCCACACACGCCCCCGACGGGCTTCACCATCCTCAACACAGGCCCTCCCCTGGGGGGCCACCGCGTGCGCCCCCTGAGCCCGGCAAGAAGGGCAGGCACAGGGAAGGGCAGGTCTTGCTGCAGGCGGGCACTCAGCGTCCAGAGCAGGCCCAGCCTGCGTCCCGCGGGTGCCCAGCTGCTCCCCAGCCCCAGCCCCCCCCCCGGACCCCACCCCACCCCCAGCAACCAGCCCAGCCGTGCCCAGCACACTGCCCACACGCCCGGCCCCCCACCCTGCCCAGCTCAGTGTCCACATGGTCAGGCCATCTCCTGTGAGGAAACGGAAAAGCTTAAGGAACCTGAGCTTTTTCTGAAATGCCTGTGAATGACTCCAGACCCTGCACTCTGAGCCCACTGCTCCCCTGCGTGGAGTCGGCTGTTCTTTGCCACCTCAGTGGGGACAATGAGGGGAGAATTCAGGGGAGCGAAGCAGACAGGGCAGGGGACAAAGGGTCAACCCCCAATCTTCAGCATCCAGGAAGCATGAAGAGTGAGCCTAGGGCCCTCGACACAGAGGCAGTGACGTGGTGACAAAGCGGGAACAGCAGGGCTCGTGGCTACTCCCACACGGAAAGGACAGCTGCTCCCACTCTGAGGCCTGAGCGTCCTAGAACCTGTCACGTGTTCTCCCTTGCTCGTGTTAGCAGTGGGACCTCAGAGTCCCCCCCAGGACTGTGCCTGTGTAGGAACAGAAAGGAGCAAACGCTCGAGCAGAACTGGAAAGAGCAGACCGGAGCCCCACAGGGAAGAGCAGGCGGGCGGCAGGCGGCAGGAAGTCCGGGAACAGCCCCTGCTGCCTTCTCACTCTCAGCCTCCTCAGCCCTGGCTAGCCCTGGGCCCACCCTGGGCCTTGGGCAGAGGCACCCTGATCCTACCTGCCTGGCAGGAAAAGGAACCCGAACCCCTCACCAGAGCTGCAGGGGGAACGTGCTTGCTCCCGTCTCAGAAGTCGGTTACCCGGCACCCTCACTCTCCAGGCAGCAGGGACACGTTGCTCCCCAACACCAGGAGTCAAAAGCCTTCAGACGGCTGCTCTGCAGGCCCACCCACCCGCAGCACTCCAACTCCACCCACCGGCAGCGATGCGGAACAGTGGCTGCCTGCACTGCAAACCCACCTTCTTGGCGGCGGCCACCTTCCACCTGCGCTCCTGGGCGAAGTCCGTGGCCATCCACTGCGCCTCCTCCAGCAGGTAGTCCCAGTGTGACCGTGGCCGCGGGGCCTCCTGCAGCTTCGGCAGCCGCCGCGCCGACCACAGGCCTTCCTTCCTCAGCTCCGCTATGCGCTGGTGGACCTGGTTCTCCTGCGAGCAGCGTGCAGGGGCGCAGGGTCAGCCTGTGCCGACTGAGTGCGCCCACAAGTCAGACCCCAAACGCGGGAGACGCTGCTGTGAGCAGCGCCCGGCTGGACGCTGAGGGGAGCGTGCTCGCGGAGGTCACGTTCCGTAACAGACGGTGCTCGGAGAGCACACAGGAAAGAGCGTGCGGCTCTCCCAGAAGCCTCAAGCCGGAGCGACAATCCCGCCCCACCTCTAGCACTGAAACGTAAAGATGAGGTTTATGCCAGTCTGTGAAAGGGGAGCACGAGACGCCCGGAATCTGCTTCTAGACAACACGGAGAAGAGCAGACAAACGAGTGCTGCACAGGGATCGCTGCGCTAGAGCTGGACGAGGAGGTGCACTGGCCACGACATCCGTCTGTACCGACAGATGGTTCTTTTCAGTCCCCTGATGAAGCTGAGCAACTAAATGCTAAGTGCCGGGCAGTGGCCCTGGGACAGCGAACAGGCCTGGCGATGCAGGGGCCTCGCGACCCGAACTCCCAGCCCGACCGACCGCCACATCTGCTGGCCTGCGCTGCCCCTGGGCCCCGCCCCGCCAGGAAGGCAGCGCCACCCAGACTGCTTGCTGACCGCATCTCAGGAGAACGGACTTTCTCCACAGTCTGCTGCCACCACAAGAGGCTAAACCGCGTGGTTTTAGTGTTGTCTCTACTGGCCACAAACCACGTCCACTCGTCCTTACTCTCCGGTGTTCAGCTGTAAACCATCGCATTCTTACAAATCACAAACGTGCGCCACCAACGGGAGCACGTCTGCCACTCTCTTGGGCTTGCTTACCAGCGCTATCTGCTCCGCCAGCTTGTCCTGGGGACCGTCCTGGGAGGAGGTGGCACTCTGCGCAGGGCTCTGTGGTTTCGGGGGAGCCGATGCCGCCGCCCCTGGCACCCGGGAGGAGACTGGAGATAGAGCTTTGCTGGCGGCTGAGGAGGGTCTGCTCACGGGAGAGGAGCGGGCAGGCAAGGGGCCCGGGCCCGAGCCGCTCACAGGCGCCAGGGCTGAGGTAGAAGAGGCGGGCAGAGACCGCGGGCAGGGCGGGGCAGGGTCCGCAGGTGGCCTTGTGGACGCCGCCGTCTAGCAGGCAGAGGACAAGCGGGGCAGGGTGAGGACAGGGCTCCAGGACAGGACTCACACCAGAGCACTCACACCACCAGGGACACGTGCAGCCAGGGCCACACCCCCACATGCCACAAGGAAGGCCACACACCAAACTGTCCACACAAAAACAGCATCGTTTTCTCTCCACAAAACCAAACAAGAGCTCTTTATAAAGTCTTCATGTGTTGTCTTAATGAGTGTTTTCTTTTTTTTGCTTTTTCTCTATTTTTAAATTTTTTAACTTTTAATTGTTTAAGCTTTTTCCTAATTGAAAAATACCCAGTGCTCATCCAGCATCTTTTCTCTGAAGCGCAAACTAATTCCGTGTGCCTCTCACGGCAGGCAGGCTGTAAGGGCAGAAACCCTCGTACGAGCCGGGATCCCAGACCGACTGGAACCCACGGGGCACCCCACGGGGAGGGGCCGGGGCGCAGGGCGGTGCAGCTGGAACGGGAGGGCCGAGTGCCCACTGTGGGCAGCAGGCACAGTGTCATCCCCTGGCGCAGAGAGAAGGCGCAGCGAGAACTCCCACCCTCCAAGTCACTCCGTCGTCTTCTCCCCCTGCCCCAGGGCTGGGTTGGAAACAAGCGTTTGCGGGGCCGTAGCTGCGTCCCCCACTCATCGCCCTCCGCGGCGGCATCTCCATCCCTCCACAGACCCCGCGAGAGCGACAGCCGCACACTCACTGCCCGGCCCACGACAGGGGACTCTACCAACCCCGCCCGAATCACAAGTAACACGCTCCTAAAAATTTTGTGAAGAGCTCCTCTAAAATCATTTTCCACGGCTGATCTTTTCAACAACACAGGCAGGTAAATTAACCTAAGAAAACCCGCTAAGCTGCTTTAAGTCAATGAGAGACAGTGCTAAAAAAAGAATCGCTTCCATGAAAACCTAAAGCAAGCGACGGCCTGAGGAGCTCAGCTGCCGCACGGACCTGCACGCAGGCTCCAACCTCAACCCAGGGCCCATCACAGCCCTCCAGCTACTGGCTGTTCTCGCCTCAGTTTTTTCCATCCATAAAATGGGGATAATAAAGATTTCACCTCACAGGTTTGCTAGGTAGAAAAAATAAAATAATGTCAATAAATTCTTCATCACATCGCAGCTCACAAGTGACCAGTAAGTGACAGCTAATACCGACTGTTATTCTTTTATCATTATATACTCCAGACTTTGCCTTAAATCTCAAATAATCATACAGAACTTGAACTCAAAGCCCACCGAGGAACTCCCTTGTCAGTGAGGGAGGGCGAGAGGCAAGGGGGGTTTCTGAAACGACTGCCACACGCTGACAGAGTGGAACAACGGACACAGATGATTCTCTGAGCACCCTCCCCTGCAGTGCCTGACAGGCGGCTCAGCCCAGGCTGCAGTACTTCACTGCTCTTCAGGAACCAAAACCACTTTCCGTGTATGTTCCAAAAACACACCTGGGTAAAATTAATCAGGGTGCAGGAGGGCCATTTTAAATCCCAGAAATGTGTATCAAGCCAGAGAGTAAGGACTCACACACGTTTGTCGAGCGTGTGGTAAAGCAACAGAAGGCCCCCAGCGAGGACGTCCGGCGGGTGGTGAGGAGCACGGTTCTGCACTCGGACAGAGCTGGCACCAGGCTCTCCTCACCTCACCGCCATGTGGCCTGGGGCCAGGCCCACAGTCTCTGGGCCTTCGTCTCCACACTGGTAAAATGGGCCACCTGCCTGGGAGCTACTGGGCAGACTGGAGGGATGACTGACACTTGCCTTCCACGGTGTGGGTCAGCAGGTGCAGGCTCCCTGTGCTAAGAGCAACACAGCAGCTTCCCATTATTTTAATAATGATAACTGTTATTACACCGCCAAATACAATTATGTTGCAACTACTGAATTAACCATTGTTCTAAAGCAGGGGAGTAAACTGCTAAGGAAAAAATGTACAAATACAATGTTGCGCACCACCCTGTCAAACACACAGATGGCGAGCCAACTCTGCAGACCGTTTTTCCTTCCTGTCCCACGTCTAACAAAACACCCACTGGCCAGAGTACCTGCGGCAGGGACGGAAGCTGGGCGGCCTGCACCTGCGCCTTCCCGGGCGTGGGGACATGGAGGGTCAGCTGCGCGGGCTGCGGGGGAGCAGAGGGCTGGCTGGGTGGGGGCGCCGGCACAGGCGTGTTCGGCTGCTGAGTCTTCACCGGGATGTGGAGCTGTGTCTGAGCTTCCACCGCCTGCGGCTGCTGAGCCAACTGCAACGCGGAGGGAAGGGCCGAGGCGGGGACGCTGGCCGGGGGCAGCCTCCCAGGCAGCTGCGGCGGCGGGGTGTGCAGGCTGGCAGCGTTCTGCACGGGAGGCCCCGTGGAGGGGTCGTACTGCTGCTGACTCTGTTTCTGTCCAGTGAGCTGCGCGGCCTGAGGGGTGGGGGGCATTCCTCCTGCAAAATAAGAAAAACCCCAAGAGAGCTGATTTCCAAGTGAGTCGCAAGGAAGCGCATGACATCCCAGTGACTGTCAAAGACCCATCATACACTCACATGGGAAATCAGCGTCATGTTAGATCTAATGTCACACATGAGCACACAAAAAGCAAAGAAAGGCACTTGACCTTTGCAAGTTAGCATCAAGCAAAACAAGTATCAAATAACCACAGGGTACCCCTACGACAGCAGCAATTAAGAAAAACGCAGGAGTAAAAACTGTTGAAAAGCACGATGACAATGTGATGTGTGGCTCCCATTCGAGTGACAGGAACGTGTCTCCGGGGGCTTTTCATGTAGTATTAACTGGGACTCAGAGAAATACCCCAATTTTAGAAACTTCAAGTGTACTACCTCCACTACACAAGTTTTGACACTGGTTTTTAAGATCTCTATGCACTCCACCTTCGCGTGCTGAAAGAGCCAGTTCTAACGCTAGGTCTTACCTTGTGCTGTCGGCATTAACTGCTGGAGAGGGACGCCCGCATTCACCCCCGGGTGCTGGAAAGCTGCCCCTTGAGGACCCACTTCAAGTCGAGGTCTCTTAGACTGCTCTAGAATAATTTTCAAAAAAGGTGCAGTTTGATGTAAAAATAAAATCACAAAAGTAGTAGAAAAAACATGTCTAAGTGTTTCCATAATCTTTGAACAGGGAGGCCTTTCTATGCATGAACTAAAATCCAGAAGCCATAAAGGATAAGGCTGATGGATATAATTTCTTTTCATTAAAAATTTGCCAAGATAAGAAAAACCATCATAAAAAGGCAAAGCATGAGCAGCAACCTGAGAGACGGCACCGCAACGCGTGTGGCAGAGGCTGACGTACTCGACACGCAGAGAGCACTGAACACTGAACACGGGGTTGGGCGGGGGAGGGGCGCAGGCAGGCAGGGAGGGTGCACAGCCGGCCACAGGGCAGATTCACAGACGGGCGGCACACACGGAACAACGCTGTGCGACCCTACTCAACACTAAAGAAATCCACACCAGAACAAAGATAAAACTTTTCACCCATTACATCAACAAATATTGGAAGATTTATCATACTTAATAAAATGATCAAAATGTCAGAGCAGGAATTGCTGATGGTAGTGAAATGCCCTTTTGGGGGGCAATTTAGCACCGTCAATATCCAACTGCACGTGCACTTTGACCCAGCAATTTCATTTCTAGGAGTTTTTCCTTCAGATATAATAAAAAACATGCAGAAAAAATACATGAGACTAGATGTTCAATCCTTTTCTGACTGTCACGGGAAACGGTGGCAGTAACAGACAGACACTGACACGGAGGGCACTGAGGAAGAAGGCGCACTCGCTCGGTGGAACACTACGCAGCCCTCAAGGAACGGGGCGTGTGGCTTGGAAGGATGCTTTTACGCACAGACAGAAGACCGTCTGTGAGAATGCACAAAACATTCACAGGGTGTGGGCAAGCACCAAACCAGAGGTAGACTTAAGTTACATCCTTCTGAACTGTCTGAATCATTTACATAAATAGGCATTAAGTTTGTAATCTGAAGAAAAAATTCAGTTTAAAAAATGACTTTAAAAAGCAGATTTTATATTTAATTATCATGATGACTAAAGAGCCTATACACAGAAAATCAAAACAGAGTACACCTGTTCCACTGAAAAACTTCTAACTTCTGTACACATAAACATTTACATAAATATTTTGTTCAGCTGATAATCACCAAAAGAAAAATAAACTTTCAAAGTAGTTCTTCGGCATTCGCTCTTTAGAAACACGCGGCAACTGCCCACGACAGCCCTGTGAGGAAGGACCCCTGGGCCACGTCCCCCAGGCTGCCCACGTACCTGTGGGGGGCACAGCCTGCTGCCTCTTGAATGGGTCCGTCTCCACTGCGCTTCCAACCCCTGCCACTAGGCTCCCCGCGAGGGCTTGCTGCTGGAAAAAAATGAAAAATATGCGATTACGATCATTTAAGGGCATTACAAGAATGAATATAAACTAGAACTATAATAACTACCCCAAACATTGACCTCATTCCTTTTTAATAAATGTTATCTACCCAAGGTCTTCAAATATACACATAGAATGTGTATTTATGTAGTATTTATGTATAATAAATATTGTGAAATTCTAACTTACCTCTGAAGGGGGAAAAAAGACTTATATGTAAAACATGTATTATTCTGGTTTTAATGGAATTTCAAATAAATGCAAATCTATAGTCCTTCAGAAACTAATTGGCTTTGCATGTCGAATGACAACACATGGCTAATTTGGGGAACATCAGTCTCAGTTCTAAGACAAAATCAGTCACACTGCCTAGCATAACCTCACACAAACAGAAAGGTTAAATTGCATTCCTATTGGAAAATGACACAAAAACCCCAATTAATAACAATCTAACTTGGATCTTCAAAATGATATTTCTATAATTAGCACCCTATTGATACATGGATATGTGAAATTATATATATGTTACTTAAAATGCTTGAAGTGAAAGCAGCCGATCTGAAGAGGCTACATGCTACATGATTCCAACTCCATGACATTCTGGAAAAGGCAGAGCTATGGAGACAGTAAAAAGGTCAGGGGTTGCCGGGGGCAAGGTGGGAGGAGGGAGGATGCACAGGCAGAGCACAGGCAGTCGTTAGGGTGGTGACACTGCTCTGCACGATGCTATCATGGTGGGTACATGTCATCCTACATTTGTCCAAAGCCACAGAACGCACCCCACCAGGACTGAACTCCACTGTGAAGCACAGTCTCTGGGTGATCACGATGTGTCCGTGTGGGTTCGAGCGTCACAAACACACGCTCTGGCTGGGACGCTGCTAAGGGAGGAGGCCACGCAGGTGTGCGGGCGGGCTGTGGGGGCAAGGTCTGCACCTTCCTCTCAATTCTGCTGTGAACCTAACACTGCTCTAAAAAAAATAAAATCTTTTAAAAAAGGTTTACGTGAGAAGCTGCTGGCATGTTATTTTACAAAGACAGAAACTGGCGCAGTCTTGGTCAGCACGGATTTAACCCTAACACTTTTCCGTCTGGTCACCATTCTTGCAATTACAGCAAATGCCGAGCATGGTACATCACAATCGCTAGTTGCTAAATTATTCTTTAATTAATTCCAACTACATCTACTCTACTCAGCCATTTTGAATGCAAAAAATTACAGATACCTAAACAAAGTAACTGTTGGATGAGACTGTCCTGCAGCCATACACAGCCATTACAAACCAGGCTGTGGGTTAGTCCCATGAGGAAAGGCTTAATAAGAGTTATTAAAAGGAAAAATAAGCAACCAAACAGTGTATGTAGCATGATGACACACCATTTACATTTAACAGACATGGGGGAGGAAAGAAAAGAGAAGGGGACAGAGGGATGGACAAAGAGAGGGAGGAAGGAAAGAGGAACAGTTTGAAAATAGGCAACGTGTTGTTAACAGTGGCATCTCAGGGCAGGGTTACAGGTAACATGATTCATGTGTGTGCTTCTCTAGATTTTCCAGATGTTCTATAATGAACATGCATTACTTATATAATCAAAAGAAGAGTTATTTTTTAATAAAAGAAATTGACAAAGGGTTGCAGTAATGGCCAAGTACTTCCTAGCAGACCAAATGTACTCCAGATAAAATAGAAAAAATATGAAAAGGTAGGCGGATGATACAGGAAGGGAAGTGGTAGTTCCAAGAAGAGACAGGCAGTCTCCCTGGCTTGAAGAACAAGGACAGAGAGCAGGAGACCCCACGTTCTCTCCCTGGTCTCTGCCACCTCTCTGCTGACTCCTACACCAGGCACACACCCAGTCCCAGCAAAGGCCGGGATACCGAACTGAGACCTCAGGTGCCACCTGCCAGAGGAGGGTTGGCAGTTTCAATTCAATAAAGTAAACAAGTGTTAAAGCAAAACAATCAATACTCTTTAGAAGAACACAACAGAACCCAGGGTTTCTACGTGTCTTTCACAATCGTCCAAAATCCAATTCAAAAATTACTCCAAAATACAAACAAGAGAACACGAGCCATCCTAAAAGACAATCAGTGGACACTACCCCCAAGAGGACCCCCAGACTGGAATTAGCGGACAAGGATTTCAAAGAGGCTTTAATAAGTATGCCCAAGGTCATAAGGAAAAATATATTTTTCTACAAATAAAGGACAAGAGGAAATCTTGACAGAAATATAGAAACTGTTTTTAAAGAGAGCCAAATGGAGATTCTAGAGCTGAAAAATAAAACATTTGAAATACAGAACTCATTGGAGAGGCTTAACAGCAAGCAGTGCAGGGGTGGAGAGAGACGGGGAACTGGAAAACACAGAAGAGCCGAGGGAAGGACCTGACTTCGATGCACCCCACGGCTCCCAAAAGCGGGACGTGTGGCGCTGCCATAAGGACCAGCAGTCAGATGGAAAGAACGGAACAGAGTGCCGCGAAACAGACCCAGCCTCACACAGCCACGTGATTTTCAAAAGGCTCCAAAGCAATTCGATTCCATGGGAAATGGAAAGTCTTTTCAACAAAGGATGCTGGAAAACTAGACATCCATATGAAAAACTGATGCACTGGACTTCATCAAAAGGCCTGGGAGGAAGGCCCATGCTCCCCTCTCCTCCCCCCAACTGTGGCTGGCGCTGCGGCCTCTCCCAGGGGACTTGGGAGGCGCCCGTCACACCTGCCACTGCGCCTGCCCCGTGGAAGACACGGGGACCCCTCCGGGTGCGGTGGACACCCACCTCTGGTTTTCAAAGTGACTTTGAGTTTTTTCTTATTCTGTCTTCATGAATATTTTATTGGTAAAGATACTGTTTTTAAAATGTAAACTTGATTTTAACTAAAATCCATTATTATAACTCTTTTAAAAAGAAAAATTCCTACAGCGAAAAGAGATGCTCTGATAGGAATCTAATTCTGTGTGCCCGTTTTAACAGGAACAATGTCAAAATGGAGCTTGTCCACAGAAGATTTAATCTAATTTACAAAGATTCTAGAAATTACACCAAGAAAAAGAACAGTGGAAGGAAGTAGAGATATAGTTCACAGAAAAGACAACTCTGAATGTTTGCCATCTATACATTCTGAGAAATGTGCTCAAAAAAAAAAAAAAGAAAAATGAAAAAAATTAAAAATATGTTAAAAAAGAAAAAAGTAAAAGTAGAATGTTTACCACCACAAGAGGAATACACTTATGCTATTGTCAACAGGAAAAAAAGCCAAACTCTGTAAAATAATTTTAAGGAGATTTATTCTGAACCAAATTTGAGGCTCATGACCCGGAGCCACGCCCAAGAGGCCTTGAGCAAGTGGACTCGCAGTGGCTGGTGTGTCACAGTTTGGTTTTATACATTTCAGGGAGACAGGGGTTACAGGTAAAGTCATAAATCAATATGTGGGACTCAGACATTGGTTTGGCCAGAAAAGGTGGGCCATCTTGAAGGTGGGGGGGGGCTTGCAAGTTATAGGTGAGTTTAAAGATTCTTTGGCTTGTAACTGGTTAAAGACAAGAAGCTTTGTCTAAAGGCTTGGAATGTTTTAACATAGTTGCTGTTTATCAGAGATAAGCCATCGGACATAGCTTTGTTGTGTAAACTGAGGGCCTGCAGGTTTGTCTTGCATACCCTTAGGCTTGTTAATGGGTTACAAAGGATGTCCCCAAGAAGGGAGGGGGCATGATGAGGCACCTCTGACCTCCCTCCTCCAGGCAGGCAATTTAGTTTTAGGATATTTCTTTGGCCACGAGGGGGTCCATTCAGTCTGCTGGTGGAGGGGGGGGGTGGTGAGCCTTAAAATTTTATTTTAGTTCACACTATTTTGGAGGAAGAAACTGAGACCAGCAGTAGTTAGCGGTTACTAGAAGGCAAATTTCTGCCCAATTAAAATAAACAAATAATTAAATAAACTAACTTTAATCTCGCTGGAACCACGCCCTTTGTAAGCCTGGGCACTCAGTCACTGCAAGGACAGGATGGAGTCGAGGTCCTCCCTGAATACCTGGAAAGGACACACCTCTGAGTGGAGGGGCCAGAGACCTAGGGTCTCTCTTAACTCAAGATCCTAAAAGAAGTCCTCCCACACTTAACCTTGGAAGAGGGTAACTGAGGAAAGTACAAAAAAAATTGTGCTTTGTCTTTTAAAAAGTATGTATACTTAAACAAGCCAAGATGCCATTTTATACCTATAAACTTTTAACTGTACACAGAAAGATATGAACACATATTCAACATCACTTTTATTCAGCATCACACTGGAGGCCCTTCCCAGTGCAATACAGCAAGAAAAAGAAATAAAAGGCATATAGATTAGAAGAGAAAAAATAAACATTATCTATTTGCAGACATGATTCTCTAGGCAAAAAATCGATGGAATCTACAAAAAACAATAGTTGATATAAATGTTTATTAATTAGGTCTAGTTGGTTTATAGTGTTGTTCGAGTCTCTATTTCCTTGTTGATCTTCTGCCTAGTTGTTCTATCCATAATTGAAAATAAAACATTAAAGACTTGAAAAAAAACAAACCAATAACTGGGTTAGGATCACAGAACCATAAATAATTATTTATTTTCTCTAACATTATAGTCACTGAAGAAAACTCTCCAAATCAGGATAGTTTTATAAAATATAAATAACTGTAATAATATCAGTATTATGTGTACAATAGCTGCACTCAATAATGCCACCCCAGAACCTTGTTTTTGTTTTTTTTTTTTTTTATTTTTATTTTTTGAGACAGAGTCTCGTTTTGTTGCCCGGGCTAGAGTGAGTGCCGTGGCGTCAGCCTAGCTCACAGCAACCTCAAACTCCTGGGCTTAAGCAATCCTACTGCCTCAGCCTCCCAAGTAGCTGGGACTACAGGCATGTGCCACCATGCCCGGCTAATTTTTTTTATATATATTTTTTAGTTGACCAGGTAATTTCTTTCTATTTTTAGTAGAGACGGGGTCTCGCTCTTACTGGTCTTGAACTCCTGACCTCAAGCGATCCACCCACCTTGGCCTCCCAGAGTGCTAGGATTACAGGCGTGAGCCACCTCGCCCGGCCTTACCCCAGAACCTTTTGGAAACAGAGAGAAAATATTAATAATACCTGCAATACTGAGCACTCTAGATTTATATCTAGAGTTTGATTTGCATAATTAGTTGATCATAAAAATCCTACAGTTCTTTGCGAATAACAAAACTCATCCTGAAACTATGTGTTACTCTTCTTAGAATACTTACCAGGGACGGCAAAACCACAATGACACGACTGAGACCATGTGCCTATGTCTAGCAGCAATTTTAGCTAAACGCAAAGGGATGCATGGTGAGCTCCGTGAAGGCACATGTGCCCTGACTCACCAGCGCTGCTCCTAAGAATCATTTCTAAATAGGAAAGACGCAGCCAGGATCAGAGAAATGGCTAAGTGAGTCACAGTCCTCCAGTTCCTGGCGTATTCGCAGCTGTTACACTGACTATTAAAACTGCATGAAACATAAAAGCATATTTGTTAAACAAAGTAACAAAACAAAAAAGTGTAAACACACTTGTTTCAACTGGCATATATGTAATATAATATAAAATGTCACCATGTTAGGAAGATGGAATTATGGGTAATTATTTTCTCTAACAGGAAAATGACTGAAAAAAACTCAATTCAGAATGGTTCTTTTATAAATAAATGTGCATATGTCTGTCTGTATTTTGTGTACAACAGCTCTGCTCTCAATACTACCGCCTGAAAATCTTTTGGAACTAGAAATTAATAGATATATAAAACAGAGAATTCTGAATTTATTTCTGGAATTTCACTAGTCAATATTAGTCAATTAAAAAATTCTACAATTGGCTGTAAATAATAAAACTCATACTGAGTTTTTTTTTCCCCAAAGAAAGGATATGTTTTTCATTTCAACTCTTACTTCCTTAGACATTCACCAGTATTTGCCTCAAAAATCTGTAACTCAAAATGGAGCCTCCTTGGTTTTCCTCTTTCAGTCGTATAATTTATTATGAAATATACATACAAAATAAATTATAAAAGATACGTATGTGACTTCAAAGTCATAATAAAATTAATCACAGAATTGAAATAGTAGGATATCATTCCCTGAAAAATTTATTCAACTTTTTGTTTGAAAATTTTCATAATACAATGTTGAGAAGGAAAATGGAAAAATACATACATACAATTTAAAATAATAATAATAAAGCAACCACTATGTACTGATCACATAAAATATAAAAATAAAGCATAAAAATATTACTCATGCCTTAAAAACTCCACTCACCCCTTGCCCGCTAAGGCACTCACTACCAGACTGCGTTAAGCATCTCCCTGCAGAACCCTCGTGCGCCGCTGGGGGAGTGTAAATTAACACAGCCGTTACAGAAAACAGCATTGAGGTTCCTCAAAAAATTAAAAGTAGTGTCTGGAAGAAGTGCCTGCACCCCACGTTCTTGCAGCACTATCCCAACAGCCAAGATACCGAATCCACACTGATGACCGGATAAAGAAAACGTACACATGGTATATATGCAATGGAATATTCCTCAGTCAATTAAAGAAAAGGAAATCCCGCCAATGGCACGGACAAGCCTGGAGGGCATTATGCTCAGTAAAGTGAGTGAGAGAAATACAAATGCTGCATGATATCACTCACATGTGGAATCTTAAAAAAAAAAAAAAAAAAAAGGTTGAACTCATAGAAGCAGACCAGAACAGTGGCTGCCAGGGGCTGGGGAGCAAGGAGTGGAGAGACGTTGGTCAAAGGGCACAACTTTCAGCCACAAGTTCTGGAGATGTAACGCACAGCATGGTAACCATAGTTAATAATACTGCAGTGTACATTTGGAATTTGCTAAGAGAGACCTTAACCATTCTCACCAAAAATAAGGGGAGGCACTGGATGTTACTTAACTATAGTAATCATTTCACTATATCAAATCACTTTGTACAATTTACTTACACACAGCTTTGTCAACTAAACCTCAGTAGAGCTGAAAAAAGCCATCTCCTTATAGTGTCACCACCTGTGGATTTAACGCTACCCAACCTCTGGTTTTGCTCACTAGTGACCGTGACATGAAAGGAGCCTACATCTGTTCCTCTGTAACCTCTGCCCTCCACATCATGCTGCTGAGTCACCCGCACAGATGTGCACGTGGCCAGCGACCACTCTGATCCGTCCTCCTCTGTGTGAATGCACACAGGCCACTGACCCACTCCACTGCCAAGGGACACTTTGCCTCTTTCCAGTTTGGGGCTCTCACAAACGTGCTGCTAGGAGCGTTACTACACGTGTGCTCTGGTGCACGAACACAGGAGCACGAATACCTCTAGCACGCACTGCTGGGCCAAAGGCTCACTGCTCACCTTTTCCAGATGATGCCAAGCGCTTCCAAGTAAGTGACTGAACAAACTACAGTCTCATCGAAAGTGGACGAGACCCTCATGGATCTGCATCAGCAGATTCCACCCAATTTAATTCCCAGCGATCAGGTTCGTGTCATAGTAAGTCTGAGTGGCTTCACTTGCACTGTGGAGACGGTGCCTCTTTTTCACGTGTTTATAGGCACTCCTGGCCTTCTACCGTCCCCCTGCTCTTATGCAGGTATTTATTAGTGTGGCCTATAAATGCATTAACATATTACAGTACATTACTCCAAGCAGTAACAGGAAAGATGCCCCCCTAACAAATTTTCTGACAATCTCTAACTTAAGAGTTATCTTCAATTGTATCAAACTCATTACAACAAGTGCCTAAATAACAGAATCAAATTATTATTCCCCACTAAAAGAAACCAGGCTCCTGGAAGAAAAGGGTGATTCCAGGGTTGGATCAGGGCATACAGAAGATGAACCTTAAACATCTTATGCCAGAAAGTAAGGAAGTGACAGGGACACGTCAAAAGTATACTAGAGCCAGCTTGAAGTGGCTCCAATTGGTCAATCACAGATAACGTGAGCATCAGAATAAGTACAAGAACAGTGAGGGGAGGGGGCTGGGCAGCAGACACCTGGCAAGAAGCACCAGGAAACTCCATGGTGTGGGGGAGACGGACGTCCCGACCACGCGGGTCACATGGTGTACGCACGTGTCAAAACCCAGCAGACTGCAACACTGAAGATCTCTGTAGTCCCTGTTTTCAGAATATATCTCAATGTAATGTACTTCACCATTTTTACAGATTAAAGAAGAAAAATCACTTGTCATGTCAATAGATGCAGAAATAGTATTTGACAAAATTCAATACTCATTCACGATAAATACTAGGAATCAAAGGGAATCTCCTTGACCTGAGAAAGGACAGCTGCAAAATCTGCAGCTAACATGACACTCACTGGTGAGACTAAACACTTCCCCCAAGACAGGAAGGAGGTGAGGATGTCTGTCCTCTCCACTTTTACTCAACATCACACTGGAGGCCCCTCCCAGTGCCATAAAGCAAGAAAAAGAAATAAAAGGCATATAGATTACAAAAGAAAAAATAAACCTTATCTATTTGCAGACATGATTCTCTTGGTAGAAAATCAATGGAATCTACAAAAAGCTCCTAAAACAAATGAATTTAGCAAGGTTGCAACTGTATGTCTATATACTTGCAATGAACAACTGGAAAAAAAATTTTAAGTATTATTTATAATACTATAGGAAAATAGGAATACTCAGGTATAGATCTAATAAGATATATACATGATTAGTATGCCAAAAATTACAAAATGCTGGAGAAAGAAATCAAAGAAGACCTAAATAAATGGAGAGATATACCACATTCAGGGACTGGAAGACTCAATATTTGTCAAGATATCACTTCTCCCCAAACTGGTTGACAGATTCCATGCAATCCCAATCAAAATTCCAGCAGGATGTTTTGTAGACATCAACAAGCTGATTCTAAAATTTATACGAAAAGGGAAAGGAATCAGAATGACCAAAATAATTTTGACAAAGAAGAGCAAAGTTGGAGAACTCTCACTACCTGACTTGAAAACATACCATAAAGCGCTAGTAATCGGGACAGTGTGGCACTGGCAGAAAGACAGACACACAGCTCAGTGGAAAAGAAGCGAATCCAGAAATAGAACCAAACAAATAGGATCGACTGGTTTTGACAAAGCTGCAAAGTCAATTCAACATATATAGGACGGTCTTTCCAAAAACGGTGCTTCAACAACTGAGTATTCACGTGCACATGCAAATCAATGTTCCCATGTTTGTCGTGTTATACAACACTGTGCTCAAAATGGATCATAGATCTAAATGGAAAACTATGAAGCTTCCAGAAAAAAACATAGGGGAACATCTTTGTGACTCTTTGTGACCTTGGAATGAGCAAAGAGTTTTAGATGCGATATCAAAAGCACAATCCATAAAAGAAAAAAATTGATAAACTGCACTTCACCAAAATTTAAAACTTTTGCTCTGCAAAAAATAATGTTGATAGAAGAAAAAGACAAGTCAAAGACTGGGAAAACATATTTGCAAATCATACAGCTAACAAAAAACACATCTATATCATGCAAAGAACTTTCAAATGCAACAATAATAAAACTCAATGAAAAACTGGGAGCAACATGAACACGTATTTCACCAAAGAAGATACGCAAACAGCACATGAAAAGATGTGCAACTTCATTAATCTTTAAAGACATACAAACTAAAACCACCACATACCTATCAGAGTGACTAAAAAAGAAAACTGACGATGACAAGTGCTAAAGAGGAAGCAGAACAGGCACTGCCACACCTTGCTGCTGGGAACACAAACCAGCAGCACAGGCGCTTTGGGAAAGTTTGGCAGTTTCATAACAAAGTTGAACATATACTTAAAATACAACCCAGCAATCTCACTCCTAGGTATTTACCTAACTGAAACGAATGGCTGTGTTCACACAAAAAACTACATGTGAACATTCCTAGCAGCTTTATTCGTAAGTTCCCCAAACAGAAAACAACCCAAACATCACTAAAAGGCTGAATGGATAAACAAACTGGGGTCCATTCACACAACAGGATATCGCTCAGCAACAAAAGGAACTATCGGTACATTCAACAAAGTGGACAAACCTCCAGTGCATTCTGCTAAGTCAAAGAAGCCATACCGAGGTAACACACACTTGATGACACTTGCTTATTCCAGAAGTGGCAAAGTCACAGGGACGGAGAACGGGGGTGGGGTGGTGTGACTAAAGACAGGCAGCAAGAGGGAATTTTGGGGGGCTGATAGAACTGTTTCCTGTGATGGTGGCTACACAACCCTATGGATTTGTCAAAACTTATAAAAGTATAGGCCAAAAAAGAGTGAATTTTACTGAAAGTAAACCAAATAAGTTTAAATAAATATAAGCAAATACTGATAGTGACATATTATTGAAATAAGAATCCATACATGAATGAATATAAAAATGGAACAAAAAAGGTTAAGATCATTACAATAGATACCAATCAATAAATGCAGAAGGATGACAGAGTTAGAAAATCTGTTTTGGAATCTTTACAGTAATAACTGATTCAGGCACGATTCATCAACAGATGCTAGAATTAGGGGGTCGAAGTTTAAAGATACAGGATATTTACATAGTCTCAAAGTATCTTCCCCAAATTGGTCACTGTTTACAAAAGGAAAAATAACTAAATTTCCACTGCACAAGCCTGGTAGAAACCGGCTTAAGCAAGTGGTCAAAGTTAACATTACCAGTTATGGGACAAAATGACACCATGGCCTCCTGATACGATGTTCTGAGATGGACACATTGTCACTTCTGTGTTATTCTTCTCAAAAGTACGTGATCCCAACATGGCACAAGAAAACATCAGACAATCCCCTATCGAAGGAAATTCTACAGAACAACTGGTCTGACCCTTCAAAAATGTCAAGGTCATGAAAGACTGAGAAATAGGCCCGGATTCAAGAAGACCAGAGGGGCATGAAACTAAACACAGTGGGTGACCATGGACTGGGTCTTGGACTGGGGGAAACGCTATAAAGGACATCATCGGGTCAAAGACAAAATTTGAATATAAACTGTGGATTAGAATATATTACCATATTACAGTAAAACTTCCTAATTTTGATCCCTGTACTGCAGGTAGGTAAGACACCACCCTCACCTGCTGTGTGTTGATGTATCTGGGATAAAGGGGTATGATGTGATGTCATGTATTTACACCAGAGAGAATGAAAATAATGCAAATGGGGCACAAAGCTGAGTTGGTAAATTTGGGTGAAGGGTATAAGGGGAGTTTTTAACATAATTATTGCAACTTTTATGTACATTTGAAATTATATCAAAATTAAAAACAAAAAAACCCATAAGGATGAAACTTTCAGAACCCAGCACAATTTATTTCAAAGCTAGTAGAATTTGACCTATACTTTTAAATTCTTGGCATTACTGATGTACACTGAGCGATTCTGAAAAAAAATTAAGAACATGGTTTGCATTCACTTATCCATTTAGAAACCGATGGTCCTAGCGATTTCAGGAGTGTATTTCACCTCAGTATTTCCTCTAGCTATGGAAAATACCAAGTTATCATTGGCTTAAATCGTTTTTTGTTCTGTTTTGCACTGTTCTCAATATACAGATAAAAGACACAAGAAGGAACCAACATTTACAACACAGACACGAGGAACCCCGAGCACACATCCAACAGGACTTTAAGCATTAGATGACATGCATGCTAAAAGCTACCAGCGCACTGCAAGTACATGAAAACAAAATGCACTAAGATCTGTGTTGTCATTTACTCATGCAATTTAACTTTGCAATTTTATATGCAGGAAGACTTTTTTACTATTTAAAAATAAGGAATGGGCTCTGGAAAAAAAAATGCTGAAGAGCAAGTAGTAAATCGAAGGTTAAAATATCTGGATGAAGGAAAAGTTTGGGATGAAACTACATTTGAGAACCACGGACAAGTACCTGAAACGGTTGCTGCTGGGATGAAAAAGCAGCAGAAACCTTTGGCGGAAGCTGGGTTGCTATAGCAACGGGGGTCCCAGTCTGCCCATCCTTTCCTGTCACAACCTTTACCTGAGAGGAAATATTTTGAGAAAAAAAGGCAACATAATTTTTAAGACTGCTCAAAATTTTGTTAGAATTTTATTGCTGATAGCTGACTGCTGTTTGGTGTTTAAAAACGGAATGTGGCTGCATCAAATCCTGTGAAAGGACACTGAGCTGACAGAGTCCTAACACGACCTGACTCAGCTGCGAATCTCTCGGGAACTCCAATTTACGTCAAAGTGCAATAGCCCTGGACTCGGCTGCTTCAAGTATTTAAAATGGGAATGGCAGACAGGCTTCAAGCACACTTCACAGGCAGCGCACGACAGCCCTCGGCCGTGTGCAGGGTCAGATAAAGGTCTGTTTCGGCAGGGGGTTGCGAGGACTTACTCTTCTCTGTGAGCACAGATGAGGGGGCTGAGCTTACAGACAACATTGGTGTGACAAACAGAATAGCATTTTTCTATTTCAGGACAATAGGAATGAAATCTTCAAAATAATCATATGCACATTCTGAAAAACAAAAACGGTCCATCCTGGAAAGGATGCTAAGAAAACACAAATGGCCAAGCCAGACAGATATATTCGTAACTGTCACTGAGGACTGCTTGAGCAGAGAGACCAGCTTTTGTTCACCAAAAGCTGATTTCTTTGCAGAAGAGCTGACAAAGATTCATTTTAGCTACATTGTTAAACAAAGTAAGCTCCACTGACAAAGTATACACTACACGACACAGAGGCACAAAATACAGTGCACCACAGTACAACTCATCACTGCCCTGATTTTTAGGAAGTGCAAATAAAAGGATCTTGGGTATGGAGAAACCTCAGGGGACTGATTATGCACCCATTCCAGGCACCCAAAAAGTACACTGTCTAAAAAGGATCCCATCTGAAATACCACTCAATAGGTATTTGCAAGTTTAAAATGTAATCTCAAAACTAAGACATCTAAAAATTGAAAACATTCTCATAGTTTTTTGCCATAACTGTATTTTAATCATGAAGATTTCATACAAATATATCTAGCGGTTTATAATTATGGCTGGCATATTATAAAAAGCTGGTGATTTAAAAAATAAATCTGTTTGAAAACTGTGTTGGTATTATTTTTATGCAGAGACCTATACTAGTAAAATGTGACACTGGGGAAACCGGCCGAAAGGCGCTAAGCCTCACGTGTGGGGCTTCGGCCCAGGCAGGGCTCGAACGTCGGCCTGCTGCAGCATCACCAGCGCCCACAGGCGCAGACGCGGGAGAGCCTGGCCAGGCCGGCGGAGCTCGCTGCAGCCGAGAGGAGCCCTCGGTTCTCAAGGCAAACCTGGGTGCTGAACGAGCACGAATCGCAGCACCGGTCTGCTCCTGCGACACACGGCTGTGCTCAGCAGCTCCTCCCCTCCACGAGGGAAGAAAGCACAAGACAGTCTTCAGTTTTACTCATGAATCAAACCCTTATAACACCAAAACCTTAAAAATACCCCAAGTTCACAAGTTACTTTTTAATTTACTGTTACAGAGACTCCAATTTGCTTCATGCAGGTCTTCTAAGTCATCAAACTACTGTTTCTTACCTCATCATTGATGACCTCAGACTTTTCTTCCTCCTCTTCCTCCTCCTCCTCCTCCTCCTCCTCTTCGATGTCCAAATCATTCTGCCTAAGATAGGCTTGTAACGGGGCATAATGTTTCTTCTTGAAAGCTAAGAAATCCATCATATTCCCTTGAAGATGCTGCAGGAAAAACAGTTCGATCAAGTATTCCTTGAAGACCTCCTTCAGAGCCTCCATCTCTCTGTAGTGGTAATCCAGGCACTGCTTCCTCATCTGCGCCATCTCCTGAGAAGCTGGTGGGATCTCCTCCAACTTCTTGGGGGCCTTCCTCACTCCGGCACTCCCCGAGGACGACAGTGGAAGGCTGGAAAGGCCTGGGGGCATGGTGGTCCTGGAAGGACTGGTGGGCGGGGGCGGGGACGTCATCCCGAACCCAGACGTGCCCCCGACTCCCGGAAGCAGCACGCCGGGGGTCCTGTCGAAGCCCAGCGGTCTGGCCAGCGGCTGCCCCTGCAGCACCTGCTGCTGCTGGATCAGCTGCCCCTGGATGATGCTGCTGATCTGGGGGGGCAAGCTGGCCGTGGCGATGTGGCCCGAGCCCGCCAGGGGCTGCAGCCCGGCCCCACCAGCGGCCGCAGGGCTCTGGGGTCCCAGGTGGTGGATGGTGCCACCCGGCTGTGCGTGAGGCTGTGACAGTCTCCGCTCTCGCGCCGCCATGGGGGTTCCCGCGTGCTGGAGCTGCACCTGGGCTCCCTGGGCAATCTGGGTGAGTCCCGAGCCCTCCTGAAACACGAAGTGTCCCCCACTGGACGGGCTCAAGCTGATCTGTCTCACGAGCACGCTGGCGTCCACGAACCCTCCCGTGGGACTGCTGCTGCAGATGCCCAGCCCGGGGCCGGGGGCGCCCGCGCGCACGCTCGGCAGGGCCTGTCCCGGCCCCGGGCTGGGCTGCGTGGGGCTCTGCGTCTGGACCTGCTGGGACAGGGGTGAAGTGACTTGAATGTACGACGGAGACCCATGCTCAAACCGTCTCGGCTGCGCACTGAACTGGAACCCTGGGGAGGTGGGGCTGGGGAGCGGCAGAGGGGCCAGTGTGATCTGCTGGTTTCCTGCGACGACGGGGCCCACGCTCTGCAGGGTGATGTTCACGTTCTGCCCAGCCACGGGACTGCGACTCATCAGCTGCTGGATCTGGTACCCGGGGGACTGGGGTGCAGAGGGGCTGGCCGAGGGGGCGAAGGGTGTGGCAGGGGACGGGGGTAGATTTGGGTGGGCCGGCTGCTCCTCTCCCTCACTGCCGGCGAAGGTCCTGGGCCTCTGCAGCTGGTGCTGGACATTCTGAGGGCCACTGCCATGGTGCATTGTTGCCTCCCTTTTTTATCCAATGGGATATTCTCCTAAAAACCAAAATTAAAACCAAGTTACTTAAAGGCAGATATAATCGCTAGACGACCACTTAGCACGATTACCATCTAATGGCACTGAAAAAGCGCCGTGAAGCCAGTTCCCACCAGCATCTGAGTCAAACGCCAGAGCGTCTTATCGACTCACACCAAACGAAGCCGGGAAGGTTACTGGAGACACCTCCGTCCGTACAGACAGAAAGCCTGCCTCCTCAGTCACTGCTGCGCCGCCGGCCTAGGACACGGCCTGGCAGGGCGGGCGGGTGAGCCAAACCAGCCGCTGCAGGACGTCCTGAGCATCACTGGTGACGGCTAATCTGTGCGGGCCGAGCCTCGTCCCTGGAGTCCCCACACACCGCCAGTGACACAGACACTGCTCCTGCCCCACTTGAGGGGTCAGGAGCCTGAGCCACAGAGCAGGGTCTGAAACCAGACCCACATTCTGGACCAGGAGGCCCTTCCCTGGCCCCTCTGCAGCAGAGCCTTCTGTCTGCCTCTCTGGTGCAGGGATGGCTTCCTGCCCACTGCCACCCGGCGCCCAGCAGGCATTCGCGACTACTGCTGCGTGGAGGTGGGCAGGGCTGCCTCGCCAGAAGCGAACGCCCGAGCCTCCCTCGCTGGCAGTTCTCACCAACGTCCAGGCTTTGAGCCTATGCCACTGCGGAGAGTGGAGAGAGGAGGGCTGAGACAGTCCTTGCCCCAAGAGGCTGCCGGCCTATGCCCGGAGCTGGGATAAAACATGAAATGAAGTCCTGGAGCAGAAGGCAGGGAATGGCCTCAGACCTCAATGTTCTAAACAAGAGCACAGGAAAAGGAGAAACTTCCAGAAGAAGGTCTCAAAGGCAGAGAGAAGAGAAACGACCAGGGCCTGGCTCTCACTGGGAGAGTGCCCTTCAGGGGTCTGCAAACTCCCTGGGAGGTCGCAGCACGATTTCAAAGAAGCTCTTAACTCAAACCCTGCTTAGCACACGTGGACAACAGACAGGGGTGGGCGAGTGGAAGGGACCCCTGCGGAAAGTGAGCGCCCAGGACAGCGCGGCGTGAGGCCAGGTCAGACCTGGGCGAGAAGCACAGTGTCTGCAGGGAGGGGAGGCGCTGGAGGCTGAGGACAACCACCACTGCAGCCCCCTCCATCTGCTGTCCCCACTGTGGCCAGCACGAAGTCGTGCAAACGCAATGGCACCAACACTGGCTCAGGGCCAGGGCTCCAAGAAAAGGGGGACAATGTCCCTTGCGAACAGTGCAGCTGCTGCTCAGATCCAGCTGATTTCTACCATAAAGGAGCAAAAACCCCATTCAGGTTTTCTAGAGAAGCAGACGGAGAAAACAGCACAACTTAGCACCTGGCCAGCAGGCTGGATGCCACACCACCCCAATGTTCCAGTCCACACTGAGTCCCACTGCGGACACCAGCCCGTCACTGAGACACACCCAGCTGCCTGTCTCCTTGGGGCTCCTCCCACCCCGATTCTGGCGCCTGCGGGGACAGGGATGGAAGCCTCTTCCTGTTCCCTCCAAGACAAGGAGCAGCTCCTTTTTGTCGCAAGGGCATCATTGGTTGTCTCTATGAGAAATGGACAAGGGGTAAAAAAATCATGAACCTAAAGAAGTTACAAAACTTCCAAGGCTCTTACAGTCCTGGCTGAAATACAAGTACACGTGAAATCAAAAACTACAGAATTTATCAATGCACAAGTATATTTCTGACATTAACATATAAGTGCATATTTAAACTGGCAGGACAAAGGCATGTTCTGCTCGGATGGTCAGTCTCCGAACATAGAGTCAGAAGACAAGGGGCAAAGCCACAGCAAAAAGATGTTAAGGGGAAATAGAAGACCACAGAGAGGAGCAGCTTTAATTGCAAACCCATGTACACACACACACACACCCGCAGAGGGTGGGGGGTGCCGTGCGGCAAACACCAGGTGTGGAGACTCTTAGCTACGTTCATTACTTTCAAAACAAGCTTTTGATCCTGATCTTTTTAAACAAGCATTATGACAGGAGATCAGGGTGTAACCGGCACAAAGATAGAATTAACATTTGCAGGCTATATTCAGGGTTATTTCCTTAGAACACATTCCTAGAGGCCTGGCACGGTGGCTCACGCCTGTAATCCTAGCACTCTGGAAGACCGAGGCAGGAGGATAACTTGAGGTCAGGAGTTCGAGACCAGCCTGAGCAAGAGCAAAACCCCGTTTCTACAAAAACAAAAAGAAGAAGAAGAAGAAAGAAAAGAAATATTAAAAAAAATAAAAAAAAAACCTCAAAATTTAAAACCAAATATCTTGGAAGATATTTGAAGTAATTGTGACAAAGAGCTATTACCAGTACTATAAAAAGCAAAGCACTCACACAAACTGATAAGGAAAACACTAAAATCCTAGCATAAAAATGAATTAAAGACAAAAAGAAAGAGTTCACAAAAGAAAAACATCTACTTAACCAACTTAGAGGAAAATGACCAGCCTTGCTACTAAAAAATGCAATACAGACTAAAATAAACATTTCCCCAGACCCACGTAGCCAAGATACTAAATCAGACAACTGGTACTGACACTGCTGCAGGGAATCGGGGAGCAATCTGGAAAGACCTAGGAAGATTTCCAAGGGGTTCATAACCCAAAAACTGCCCAGAGGGCGTGGACCACTACAGACAGTGGTGGGAGAGTGGAAGGAACCATCTGACCCCATAACCTTTGACCTAGTCATCTTACTTCTGGAAATCTATCCTAAGGAAATTAACTAACTTAAAAAAATGGGCATAAAAAATACTCATTGGAGAATAGTACAATAAAAATGGAAAGCATAACCAGAAATACCCAATGTTCAAATTCTAGATGGAAAATACGTAACAAAAACAGAAAGAAGTATGCAGATATATTATTATGCAAAAAAAAGCAGAATACCAATTGTACAACATAATCACTGTTAAAAATATAAATAGGGCTGGGAACGGTGGCTCACGCCTGTAATCCTAGCACTCTGGGAGGCCGAGGTGGGAGGATCGCCCGAGGTCAGGAGTTCGAGACCAGCCTGAGCAAGAGTGAGACCTTGTCTCTACTAAAAGTAGAAAAAAATTAGATGGACAGCTAAAATATATATAGAAAAAAATTGAGCCGGGCATGGTGGTGCATCCCTGTAGTCCCAGCTACTCGGGAGGCTGAGGCAGGAGGATCGCTTGAGCCCAGGAGTTGGAGGTTGCTGTGAGCGAGGCTGACGCCACTGTACTCTAGCCTGGGCAACAGTGCGAGCCTCTGTCATACACACACACACACAAAGATCAGGACAAGAGGAAATGGTGACAGATGAAAAACCCTTTCCAATCCTGGTACAAAAGGAAGCTAAGACCTCAACAGGGCAGCTGGAAGAGCACGCAGGGTCAAGGGCAGGTTTGTGCATGGATGAGAACGCTCTGGAGAGAGGACAAACCGAGGCCAAGACGGAAGAGACCCACAGAGACCAACGCCCCAGGACGGCACCTCGCCCGAGGGTGAACAGGCGACGCTTCCCAGGCGCGGCAGGTGTTAACGGAGAGGTGGTAACGCCTGTGATCTTGCTAACTGTGTTTTTAAAGTACACAAAATTACCTAATATGGTCCCAATTATACTTCAAAAATTACGCGGACAGAAAGAACAAGGGGCCAGGAGGACAGTGGTGACCGTGCTTATCTCTGGGTGACACAATGATCCAGACTTCTTAAAACCCACGTTTGTTCACTGCTGCCATCCCAAGCGTGCGCACCCCACCGAGAAACTGCAAACACCCCTTTATTCCGTAAAACACCAGCAACTACCCAGGAAGCCCGTCCCCGACGCAGAGAGAAGCCCTACGAACGTCCTGGCGCTGCTTTTCTCTCAGGACGCGGACGCCCGAGGGAAAGTGCCCGGCGGCCGCAGCCGGGTCTGTGCCCCCGGGCGGCCCGCACGCCCGCAGCTGCCGCGCGACGACCGAGCGGCGGCGACTTCCTTCCGCTCCGCCGAGCTCGGTCGGAAGGTCGAGAGGGTCCCGGGCGCTCCCGGGACGACGAGGGAGGCGCCGGGTCCGCGAGGGCGCCAGGCCCGGGGGAGCGCCCCCGGCGGCGCGACGGACCCGCCCAGCAACGGCCGCGGAAGCGACTCCCGCCGCCCCCGGGCGCCCGACCAGCCGCCGCGGCTCGGAACCAAACGGCGGGCGAGCGCCGCCCCCGACCACCGGCCCCGGCCCCGGCCTCCGACTCCGGCGCGGGGCGCTCGGCAGCCGCCCCCCGGCCCGCCCGGCCGCGCACAAAGCCGCCGCGGCCTGGTCCCCACGCGGCGCGCCGGGCCGGCGGGCGGGGGTCCGGGCTGCGGACCGTGCGCCCCGGCGCGCCCGCCCCGCGCCCCGCTTCCCGCCGGCCCGCGGCGCCCCCCACTCACCCCGGGCCTCGGGCCGCGCTCGGCCGCGTCGGGAGGGCGGCGGGCTCCAGCGGCGCCGCGGCGGCTCGGCGCATCCGGGACCGCGCGCAGGAAGCGGCCGCGCTACGGCGAGCCGGAGGGGACGCGCGCCGCCCGTTCGCAGCTGCGCCTTCGCGCCCGGAGCGCCCGAGCTGCCGCGCCGCCCCTGGCCGCACGAGGGCGCCGGAGGACCGCGGGGGCGGATCGCCGCGGACCGTGGGGAGGCCACGCCGCGCGCGGAGACCGAGACGCGCAGTCGGCCCCGGGGTGGCCCGCACCGCGGCTGGATGGGCCTTCAGACCGAGACGACGCAGCCTGTCACGGGAGAACCGAAAGATGCCGGTAACGGGCTGCTTTTCGCCATGGAAGCGATTTACGAGTCCTGCCTGTCGCGGGTGGAACTAGCCTGAAACCCGCCGCGCCGCGTCCCCCGCACGCTCCCGGCCCGTGGCCCTGCAGCGCTCGAACCCACAGCCCAGGGCGCCCTCGTCCGCCGCCGCCGGCTCCAGCGAGCCGCTTCCTGTTTCAAGGTTTCCGCCACGCCCTCCCTCAGGCCAGTGTCCTCCCGACCGGCTCTGCCACCCAGTCCCTCGCACAGGGGCACAGGGCCGTCCCCACTGCCCGCCCCCACGCACGTGCGCGCACGCGAGCACAGCACACGCTTCCCCACCCGCGGCTCCCGCGGCTCCCGCGGCGCCGTGCCCGTTGCCTGCCCGCCTCCCGCTGCCCTCGTCCTTGCTAACAGAACGTGCACTTTGCGCCCCGTGTCACTCTGTGCCACTTCTAAAGCAGCACCTCCCAGCCTCCCTTGCAGCTGGAGATGGCCGCTGAGGTGAAGTTGCTGGTGGGTCTTCTGGGGACACGCACCAAGGGGCATATTCAACCACGCGCCCCTTCCTCTGCCCTCTCCCCCACCTGGAACGTGGACGCGGATGGTGCCAGGGGCAGAGCCACTGTCTGCGACCAGGAGGAAGGCCAGGTGCTCAAGAGAGACAGGAAGAGAGAAGGCTCCAGGTCCAACACCACCGGGGACCACCGCTCCAGCCCGACGGCCATCCTCGTCTGTGTGCCCGTCGGGCTCTCCGCTCGCAGCCAGGCGCTTTCTGACGCCGGACACTTCCAGCTTCCTACCCGGCTCCCGGGCGCCCCGGCCTGCCCCGCTCTGGCTTCCCCACCACTCTGCTGTCCCTCAGCCCAGGGAGGACAGGGCCGTGCCTGTTTTATTCGGCAGTGCCTATTCCTAACACAGCAGAGCTCATCCCTCTGGGGAAAGAAAAGTGTACAAGAAAAAGGCAAAAGCAGGATTCACTAAGCAAAATTTATATTTATTTAATAAGAAAATCACTTATTTAAAAAAATACTGTCTTTACATGCTGAGGAGTACGTATGTAACCCGTGAGCTGAAAATAGATTAGAAGCAGGTTATTCCCGTGATGAAAACTGAGAAGGTTCTGGGTGTCGAGACCCTGAGGTTATGAAGCCAGGCACGGCTGACAGGCCCAGGCATCCCTGGCTCTGGGCCACAGGTGAGACTCGCGGCTGCAGCAACCCCGGCAGTGCCTGCTGCGTGCACGTCGCGGGCAGCTCCCACGGCCTCAGTCGGTGTCTTCGTCCCCTCCGCTGCCCTCCTGGGGGCTGGAGACCTGCAGAAGAGGACCAGACGGGAAAATGACTGAGGCGACCCCCGCTACTTGCCGGTGCTTCCTTCCCGCCAGGGGGGACCCCACCCACCGGGCATCTGCTTCTCCCCTGCCTGGAGCCTGGGGCCGGGTGCCCGCGGTGCCGCACTCTGCAGCCGTGTCCTCCGCACCAGGAGGAAGGGTAAGCGCTTTTCTCCTGTGTTCTCTGAACCGGCTCAAGAACCACACAGGGAAAGCTTGGGGCTGGGGACAGGAGGGAGGCGTTTATGGGGGCTGCTTCAAATCCCCACGGGGGAAATAAACTTGGGTCGTTCCTAAGCTTGACAAGTGCAGACACTTCAGTATCTAAAGACGGCAACTGGTCAGAAGCCTCCTTAGCGGGAATCCAGAAGTCCAATCGGCCCCGATCACACCGGCACCTGTGCTTTATTTAGCCTGCACGGTGCCTGAGAAAATTAATAACCGTCAACACTTTAGTCTGTCTTAAAAAAATTAAGCTCGCTATCAGATGTCCCTTCCGACGAGGCCACCACCGCTGTGGCGGAGCTGCAACAGGACACGGCAGGTGGGACAAGATGCTCCTGGCTGCCACAGCCCCCGAAACCCCCACAGCTCTGTCGTCTCAAGGGTGGGAGCTGCTTACCGCCCACCGCACGCCTGTGTCCCCCACCCCCCTGGGTCCTGCCCGCACGTGGGTTACAACCTGGGGTGCAGGAAGGACGTTTTCATGGGGGCCTGGACGACAGGACGGCATCTCCCCAAGCTCCAGGTGGGACCCTCACCCTTTGAAAACCCACTGGACCACCATGAGAGAACACAGGCTTTAGGGACATCTCTCACTCCAGGGCAAAGAACTGAGAACGAAAGTGGCATTTCAACTTCAGACTGCACGTAGCTCTCCACCTCTGGGCACGTTATGTTTCTGTTCTAAACTACACTTGGTGGCTGTGCATGGTGGCTCACACCTGAAATCCCAGCACTTGGAGCAGCTGAGGCAGGAGGATCCCTTGAGCCCAGGAGTTCAAGACTCGCCTGGGCAACACAGGGAGACCCTGTCTCCAAAAATAAATTTTTTTAAAAAACAAACCACGCGTGGTGTTGTGCACCTATAATCCTAGCTACTCAGGAGGCTGAGGCGGGAGGGAGGACTGCTCGAACCTAGAAGTTCAAGGTCATAGTGAACTATGATTGCGACACTGCAAGACGCTGTCTCTGAAAACATAACCTATACCTGGCAACTGTCTACCTGCTGAGTCACACTTCCTGCCGGGTCCCTAGCGGGTGTACAGCAGCAAGCCTGACCCTGGCTGGCCCTTACAGGGGGGGTGGACGGCGGCCAGGGGCACTCCTGGGCACGGCACGAAGCGCTTGCGCCCTGTACCCAGGCGGCTTCCAGACGGAGGGAGCAGGGCGGGCCTGGACAGGAACGTCGTCGAGAGGAGCAGCCGCAGCCCCACGACTGGAGCGGGAGGGACCCCGGACGTGCACAGACATGGTTCCTGCCCGAGAGCCAGCGAGCCGTGCCCGGAAAGGCCTGCTGCTGCGTGGGTCGTGCCAACAGCCTCATCGTGCACTCAGAGGCCCAGGAGGCCCAGGCAGGCAGTGAGGCACATCTACCTCATGGCCGCCAACCGCCTGGCCCACCACCCTGGCCCTGCTCCTCCAATGCTGTGTGACTCTGGGGGAAGTGATGCACCTCTCTGTGCCTCAGCCTGCTCTTCTGTACAATGGGAACAAGGACAAGGACTCGGCCTGGCCTCCATGAGGGCACGTGCTCCAGCCCAGCACCGCTGTGACCCAGCCCCTACCTTGGCACCTGTGCCAGCTGCCGCCAGGGCAGTGGCGTTGAAGTCGTGGACGGGCAGCGTGCTGAGCCACTGGGCCATGGAGCGCTCGTCCCGCTCGGTGCTGACGATGGTGGGGTAGATGTGCTCCTCCTTGAAGGCCGCCACCTTGCCCTCCTCCTGCGCCCAGTCCAGAGGCTCGTGCAGCCCGTCGTTGCCGAAGCGCTGGTTGTACTTCTCGAAGTGCACCCTCTCCAGCACCAGCCCGAGCCCCGGCGCCTTGGGCACGTCCACCTTCTCCTCGCCCCAGCTGCGCTCCAACGCGCTCTCGGGCGCGTAGCCCTTCACAATGGCCACCACCAGGCCGACCATCTTCCGGATCTGGTGCGTCATGAAGCTCTGGCCCTTCACCCTGATCACCGCGAACTCCAGGCCCTCCCGCACGAAGGGCTCTTCGCAGAGCATCTCCAGGATGTAGCGCCGCGCGCTGGGCTCCTGCGGCCCCTTCTGCGAGGTGAAGTTGTGGAAGTTGTGGGTGCCCTTGTAGCAGGCCAGGAGCCTGTTGACCTGCTGCAGCGTCTCGGGGCTCAGGCGGTAGGTCTCGTCCTGCACGTCCCGGTCCTTGTGGGCAAAGGCGAAGGTGGGCAGCATGTAGCAGTACGTCCTGGCGTCACACTTGTTCTTGGAGTTGAACCCGCCCGTGACCCTCTTCAGTCCTGGGCAGGGGCGGGAAACGGGAAGAGAGAGAGGCAGGTGAGCAGAGCACGTGTGAGGACGGCCCCTCCCCACCCACGTCGGTGCGAAGGCCTAGCAGGGGGGACGGCTGGGGAGGGGGGCTCGCCGAGCCGGTCAGCAGGCACAGGCGTGCGGCTCGGCCGCGGGGAGGGGCTCCAGGGCTCTGCGGCGCTAGGGGCGGCTGTAATTCACAATTTATGGTGTATTTTCAAATAGCCAGAATAGAGGATTTTAAATGTTCCCAGCAGAAAGACACAGTAAACGTCTGCGTGACAGTATGCTAATGACTCGGACTTGATCACTCCACATTATCTACATGTGTAGAAATACGTCACCGTACCCCAAAATGTGTACAGTTATTATGTGTCAATTAAACATAATTAAAGCAAAACAAAAAGAAACATTGTTAAAAAAGAATCGGACTTTTGTGCATTAAACTCTAAATCCACACAACGCTTAATCTCAGGACTAAACACAAATCCAAACAACACAAACGTAAGGGTCTGTGGAAACCCGGCGTTGGCAAAAGTCGGGGGAGATAAAACCCCACACTTCGCTGATCTCCGAGAGCAAGCTGCTACAGCCCCCCGGATTGAAATTCCAGACGTCTGGGGAGTGTGAACCCCGAAACGCACTCGTGAGAGCTGGTTCTGCAGAGAAGGCCACGTAGGCAACACTGTTTCGACAGTAAAAACACAAAACTGGAAACCACCTTAGAAGTCCAGCAATGGAAGACCGAGCAAATACATCCCAGAATATCCAAGGGACAGACAGGTACAAAGCTCCGGGAACTGAGGCCAGTCTCCGAGACGCCCAGCGCCCGGGCACGAGGGGCACCCGGCGGGCGCTTGGTGAGCATCTGGGAGCACTGACCAAGTGCTGATTGAGTGCAGACACTGAGCGGCATCGGCTGAGCACGACTGTGTTTGCACAGACAATTTCTGGAAGAAAAAGCAAGAACTAGTGACAGTGATGACCTCGGCAGCTGGGGTGAGGAAGTCCCCTCGTCTCCGGACGTGCCTCTGCTGCGAGGCCCCTGCAGGGCTTCGGGCGAGACTGGGACAGGCAGGTCCCTGCGGGTCCCAGGAGCCGCCTCAGGAGGAGTCGGTCCAGCGCCCGACGGTGGGTTCTCATCTGCGAGGCCCGACCTGGGAGGCGGGAAGGCGGATCCGTGAGCGCCTGCACCTCGCTCCTTGTTCTTTTCTCTCCACTGTCCTGTTTGTTCTTTCAGTGACTTTATTTTTTGGTTTTTTGTCCTAAAGATTCAATGTCATAAACACTGAGCCTCGAAAGGATGGTTTCAAACACAGTTTTAGTTGTTCAGGACACGGCTGCTGGGAAGAGGCTGACAAGCGCTGGCAGACAGCCGCACCCTGGCCCGGGGACACGGCCTCGTTCTGTGCTCCGCAGGGGACGCCCACCAGAGCCGCTGTGCAGGGGACACGCTGTGCAGGGGACACGGCGGTGCTTTCGCATAACTGGGGTTAATCTATGGAACACACTGAAATAGCTTCCACGGGGATGAACGGTAAGAGACACGAAATGCGACTTTCAGAGGATTTACTCTGTGAGGAGTTTTACAGGAGGAAATAAATTATCCTCTCAAGTCAGAGAGAGACCACAGTATGAAAACGAAACTGTATTACAGTAAAAATAAAGTTAATAGAGGGTGAAATAATCAATAAGGATTACTGAACCCTGTTTATGACTCATACACACATGTGCATCGCAGCTCTACTCAAAACTGGAAACCACATGACTGTCCACATGCAGCTGCGTGTGTGAACAGTCTGTGGCAGAGCGTGTGTGACAGGACACCCGCAGGCGTGTGTGTGAACAGTCTGTGGCAGAGCGTGTGTGTGAACAGTCTGTGGCAGAGCGTGTGTGACGGGACACCCGCAGGCGTGTGTGTGAACAGTCTGTGGCAGGGCGTGTGTGACGGGACACCCGCAGGCGTGTGTGTGAACAGTCTGTGGCAGGGCGTGTGTGACGGGACACCCGCAGGCGTGTGTGTGAACAGTCTGTGGCAGGGCGTGTGTGACGGGACACCCGCAGGCGTGTGTGTGAACAGTCTGTGGCAGAGCGTGTGGGACGGGACACCCGCGGCAGCGAATAGAACCACTGTTATACGCAATGTGGCTGAATCTTAAAATAACCAGGCTGCGTGAAGACACCGGACAGAAACAGAGGAGGCAGTACACGACTCCGTCCACACACGTCTGCACACGCAGACTGACCTCTCGCGACAAAGCAGGTCGAAGGCTGCCTTGGGAGGAGGGCGAGGGGGGACGGGGCACAGGGGAGGGTGAGGGGGGACAGGGGAAGTGAGGATGGGCTCACAGGTGCTCACACACACGTCAGAACTTAACTATACACTTAAATACGCACAGTTTGTTGTATGTTAATTGTGCTTCAGTAAAAAAAAGCATTTAACATTTTTTAACATATTGGCTGTTTAAAGAAAAAATAATAACCGTAGGATTTGTAACATGTATACAAGTAAAATGCACATCGCCAAGGCAGAGGCCGGGAGGGCAGAGTGCGAGTGCTGCACGGCTTAGAGGCCTCAGGTGCTCCGTGAAGTCCAATCTCCACGGAGGGCGCCGTGGTGAACTAGAGAGTACGCTTTGAGCCAGGACCTGGCTCACCGCGGCCCAGAACCAGCCTGTTTCTGTACAGCCTGTGAGATAAGACCGAAGGGTGGTTAAAAAAAAAAAAAGACACAGACGCTGTAATCTGTGTGGCCACAAAGTCTAAAATATTTACTACTTGGCCCTTCACAAAAAAAATTTCCCAACCTTTGGCTTAAACCCCAAAGCAATCACTAAAAAAACAAGAGTTAGGCTGGGTACGGTGGCTCACGCCTGTAATCCCAGCACTCTGGGAGGCGGAGAGGGGAGGATCGCTTGAGGTCAGGAGTTCAAGACCAGCCTGAGCAAGAGCGAGACCCTGTCTCTACTAAAAATAGAAACATTAGCCAGGCATGGTTGCACATGCCTGTAGTCCCAGCTACGCGGGAGGCTGAGGCAGGAGGATTGCTTGAGCCCAGGAGTTTGAGGTTACAGTGAGCTATGATGATGCCACTGCACTCCAGCTTGGGCAACAGAGTGAAACTCTGTCTCAAAAAAAAAAAAAAAAAAAAAAAGGAAAGAAAGAAAAAAATGAATCCAAAAGAAGGAAGAAAAGGGGAACAAAGAACAGATGGGACAAAGTGGAAACAGCAAGATGGTAGGATTATACCCAGCCATGTCTATAATTATATTAAATATAAGTGGCATGTAGAGGCAAAGATAGGTTATTTTTTTAAAGGGGCCTAAAAATCCCCTTTCTTAGTCCTTCCATAAAAGGGAGTAATTGCCCCTGTTTTAACTGTCAATTCCGATTTTCACATCCAGTGTTTGCTTAAAACAAGGCACCCAGGTAGCAACAAGGCACTGCAAATGAGGGACCTCACTGTCCACCTCCGCTGTGCCCGTTTCTGGAGGACACAGGAATACTGAACTCTCAGGAAGATCTGCAGCCACACCTACCACCGGCAAAGCAACCGGACAGTTCTCTGACTCCCCTTCCGCACCAGACATGTTTGGTAGGAGGCGTGTGTAGCTCCAGCCTCTGCCAGACCGTCTAACACGACCAGGTGTACAGCTGCTGGCACCGCAAGGCTTACCCAAAATCCGAATGTGAGACGGAAGGTGGCTGTTGATCTTCTCCAAAATGTCGTCAATCAGCCACACCTTCAGGGACACTACCTGGCCAGCTGCAGACACACCCTGTGAAGAAAGCAGAACGGGCAGAGGAAGGGTGGGTCCAGCTGGGCCTCGCTCCTGGAGCACGAGACTCTGCGTGTCGGTCCTCTGGACAGCAGGCCTACGCCAATGTCAGCTTTCCATGCACAATTCTGCTTTTAGAAATGCGTCTGAAGGGAACAACCAGATATGAAAACAAAGGTCTGTGTACCAACGGGTGGGAGGATCACAGCAAAACTTGTGAACTATCACAAATGACTTCAAAGCCCGAGAGAAACACTCAATTAGGGAATGTAAATATAACACGATGCAGACAGGAAGCAAAGTCCCACGTGAGATCTGACTCCCAGTGATTTGGGAAAAAAGAAAACGCAACTTAGAACCACGAGCAGAGCAAGGAGGCCCCGGCTGGGTCAGAACAGCAGCGACCCGGCAGGAAAGGGAGGGGCCTTCTGGGGACGGGGTGCTGGGTGCACAGGTGTGTGCACAGGTGGGAACTGATCAGGCTCTACACGCTTTACTGTTTACATGTTATGCCTTTTTTAAAGCAAGTTTTAATAAAGGTCAGTATGGTAGTTAACCTGCGGGGAGCGGAGCTATGACAGGAAGCTGAGTGGGCTTCTGGGATGCCGCAGGTCACGCCTGTTGATGAGTGGTGACGACCCAGTATCCTTAAGGGTACTTGTCCTGATGCTACAGCCACCTTTCTGTGTATTACAGTCACAATTTCTAAAGGATTTTAAAAATACATGCAAAGAAAATAGAGTATAGTAGAACACATACAGCAGTGATCCCCAGCTTTTTTGGCACCAGGGACCAGTTTCATGGAAGAAAATTTTTCCATGGATTGGGGGAGCGGATGGTTTTGGGGTGATTCAAGCGCATTATATTTATTGTGCAGTCAAACCTCTCTGCTAATGATCATCTGTGTTTGCAGCTGCTCCCCGGCACCTGCATCGCCGCCTCAGCTCCGCCTCAAATCATCAGGCATTAGGTTCTCATAGGAAGCTGCAACCTAGACCCCTCGCGTGTGCTGTTTCCAGTAGGGTTCGTGCTCCTATGAGAATCTAATGCCGCCGAGCGATAGGGAGCGGCTGCAAATGCAGAGAAGCTTCCCTTGCTCACCTGCCGCCCACCTCCTGCCGTGCGGCCCGGTTCCTAACAGGCCACAGCCCGGGGGTTGGGAACCACGGTGTTCCTGCCACAAAAATTTTTATCCAAATCTAGTCACTAAGAACAATCAGAGAAATCCAGGTTGAGGACATTCTTTAAAATGACTGGCCTGAATCGTCCAAAAATGTCACATGATGAAGGACAGGAAGGAAGGAGGCAAAAAGATGATTGTAGATTAAAGGAAAGTCAGGCAACAAAACTACTCATGAAACAAAGGATCCTAGATTAGGTACTGGATCAAGTGAAAAAAGCCAGAGGCAGCCCCTGCTTCAGAAAGTGCGTTGGAATGCTCTCTGCATCAACCCAGGCAAATTTTTATTTTACTTCTGCCTTGAAAACAACCAGAGCTATAAATGGAAAAGAAAATGAAAAACAGTAAGAACCACAGAACTCTTTATTGTGAGTCATCAACCGTGTTACTGTCATCACCTGCTAGGAGTGGACCGTGGGTCCCTGTCTGTGACCCGACCTCCCCGTAGGATGGCTGCAGTCCCCGGGGTTCTGGCCCTGGATCCCAGGGACCTGTGTGCCTTTCAGACAGGACATCTGTGCGGACAAGAGCCATAGCTTAACTGAGATTCCTGGGGGGGCCCTGATCTGCAAACAGTTGTATCTATGACAGACCCCAACGCCCTCACGTGGCCTAAGAGATGAGTCAGGGGGCCAGGGCTTCAGAAAGCAAGGATGAGAGGGACCACATTTCACACGCGCTGCAGAAGGACCGTTGGTCCACGCAGGCCCTGCAGCACCTCCCTGGTGACACATCTCTGTTCTCCTGTGGCCAGCCTCCCTGCCACACCCACAAGCCTCCCTGCCACGCCAGTCCCACGGCTCAGTCCGGGCACAGGAACATGACGTGTTGTGACTACACAGCACATGCTGTCACGCTGGCTGATCAGGGAGAGAGGGACTCAGTCTTACAAGTCTCAGTGGACAGCACAGGGCCACCAGCCACACCTGGCTGTGAATCCACGTGACAGGAGGCGGACGGGCTGGCGGGGGATGGGGGGGTGTACCATGAGTACGGAATACAAAGTGGATTCCAAAGACTCAGCACACAAACAAAAGATGTAAAATAAACCCCATGAATAGACTTTTTATATTGACTACATGCTGAAATGAGGATAATATTTTGGCTATATTGAGTTTATAAATAAAGTTAATTATTAAAACTAAATTCACCTCTTTCCTTTTCCCTCACGAATGTGGCTACTAGAAAATGTAACACTACAAGTGGGGCTTGCCTTTGTGGCCACACAACCATATCGGCCCTGGACGGATCTAAGGCAGATGTCGCGGCCACTGTGCCACCTGCAGGGGTGAGTGTGCCTGAGGACAGAGTTGACAGAGGAGAAGGCGAAGACCAGAGAGGACAGGAAGCCCTGCTGGCAGTGAGCACCTGGATCCAGCCATCCCTGAGCTGGTGATGCTCCTGGGCTTCTTAGGGCAAAATATTCCCTTCTGTTCAGGCCAGTTTGACTGGTGCCTGCGTCATCTGTACCCAAAAGAGCCTGACAGACAAAGACACTAAGGGGGAAAATGGGCCAGGTGCTGCTCCTACCTGCCAGGTGAGGGGCAGAGACGGCTGCCACCCACCTTGTCTGTCCGGGCACACCGCTGGAAGGACATTTTCCTCATGTCTTCACCGTGATTTTCAGGGATACAGCCTGAGCGGACGAGGGCGGACACCAAGTCATCTTCAATTGTCTTAAACTGTGAGGACCCAACATTCCTCTGGAAAAAAGATGAAAACAGATTGTTTTCCTTCCGTCACTACCCCTGGGCCTGGGCTGCTCCGTGTCCAGGGCATGTGCAGTGCACACACAGCAGCACTGGGACTGCACCCGTGTCCCTGAGATCTGCCCCCCCACCCGGTCAGATCTGAAACCAGCCCCAGAATAGGCCAGCACCGCTTGCTGAGCAGGCCCACTTCTGTCTACAGCACCTGGCCACAAAGGGACGCCCCCCCCATCACCATCCTCTGCCAGGCGACACTGCCAGTCAGGGCCGGTAGGACATCCCTGGCTTTTCCTAATCCCTTCAGTTTACGGTGGTCCCTGCACCACTTGTCCAGGGATGAATGCACCCTCTGCTTTCAGGACCATGGCCAACGCTACGCCTCCCCCCCTGCTCCAGTGATAACACGGGGCCTGTGGGATCGCAGGACCTTGCTAGACCCTGCCCACCACTCTCACACAACACCTTTCCCACGTAGACCACAAGGGCCTGCAGGCACTTTGCCAAGGCTCACATGGGTGGAGAAGTTCTTCCCAAAGTCTACCTGACAGTTTCCCACTGAGATTTAAATCCAATCTCCTTACTCAGCATAAAATCGTAAGTGCTTCTCAAATAATGCAAACGAATACTCACAAACAGGAATAACCACCCTTCACTCAGCCTTGTGAGTTACTGTCAGTCTCCACATCCCATTTCCCTAATGGGGACACTGAGGCAATCGTATGCTGAGACAGGCAAAACTCTCAAGACAGCACCTCAAGCAAAAACCTTCCATAAGCAAAATCTCTCAAAAGACCATTTGAAGCCCCCACAAAGAGCAATAGACATGGTTTGTCTCTTCCTACTAATGCCTGAGGGTAAGTCAGACTAAGGCCACATTTCCCAACCTCTTGTCACAATCTACCTGCTGTCATGAAAGTAGTTTTGTGGGTGTAACTTATGCTTTTTAAAAATAAAATCGGATATAAAGCAATTCATTAATGACACCTGGCAAGGTTTAGCATTGTTTTCTTAAGCCCTTGTTTCAGCTGCATACTGCGCACACAGCAGCGAATTTCTTACTGTGGGTCATGCTTAAAGAACACGGGGCGGGCTCGGTGGCGCACACCTGTAGTCCCAGCGACTGGGGAGGCTAGGCGGGAGGATCGCTTGGGGGCAGGAGTTACGGAAGTTTAAAGAACTGGGTACGAAAGTGAGAGCCAGGCAGCTGCCAGGAGAAGGAACACGACCATCTACCTGCACTGGCTGGGGAGCCCTCACCCCACCTTCCAAGAAAGGATCCCACCCGTGCTCTGCGTAGAGACCCCTGAGGGGTGACTGCCGCCCACAGACGCACAGACCCGGCCCCTGAGCGACACCCAGCTGTGCCCTTAACACACACGACCAGCAACAGCCCCTCTTCTGAGCTGCCAGGTGCTGTCGCTGCACCTCCGCACCCTTCTTGGCAGGTAGGCAGGTGGGCGTCCCCACCCTAAAGACGAGGAAACCGAGGCACAGAGACACCTGCTCGCGGCAGGTCAAAGAGCTTCGGTGCGGGGCTGGGCCCCTGACTACCTGCCGTGGCCAGCACCGAATCCCGCGGGGCGCACTGAGTGCGCGGGGGGCGCGGGGGAGGGCCCAGCCGCACCTGCATGCCGTGGTAGCCCTTGCCCGCGTAGGCCACGAGCAGCACGATCTTGCGCTTGGGCAGCCGGCGCCGCTCGTCCTCGCTGCCCCTGGGCCTCTTGGCCTGGTGCTCCGCGTCCTCCCAGGCCCGGCCGCCCCGCGCCCTCCTGTCGGGCGGGTGTTGGGGCCCCGCGGGCGCGGGCGCCTCCACGTTCCCGGCCATGCGGGGCGAGCTGCAAAGACGGGGCGTGAGTGCGCGAGGCCGCGGGGCCGGCCGGGCCGGGGAGGGTCGGGAGTCGCGGCATTACCAGAGCGGGCGCGCGGTCCACGGTCCGCAGGCTGTCCGCCGCCACAGCGCCCCGGCCACGGCCCGCAGGCCGGGCAGGCCCATGCACGCCGCTGCCCTGACCCCTGACCCGCGGGCCCCGCTGCCCTGACCCCGACCCCTACCCGCCGACACCAGACCCGGGGGCCCCGCTACCCTGACCCCTGACCTATGGGCCCCGCTGCCCTGACCCTTGACCTATGGGCCCCGCTGCCCTGACCCCTGACCTCCCGGGCCCCGCCGCCCCCGACCCCGCTGACGCCTGACGTAGGGGCCCCGCCCCTGCTGGGACCCTGCCGCCAGGCCCTGGTGACTCTTGACCGTCCGGGACGTGGGGTCCCCGGCCCCGACCCTGATGACCCCTGACCTCCCAGGACCCCCGATGTCCCAACCTCGCTCCTGCTGACCCCTGACCTCCCAGGACCACTGATGTCCTAGCCCCTCCTGCTGACCCCTGACCTTCAGGGACACCCTCCCCCCCACCGCCCCGATGTCCCAGCACCGCTCCGGTTGACCCCTGACCTCCCCGGGATCCTCACGCTGCTGAACTCTGACCCTCCGGGACCCCGACGGCCCAGCCCCACCCCTATTGAACTCTAACCTCGCCGGGACCCAGACGCCCTTGCCCCACGGCTAGCCTCCAACGTCCCCTGACCCCCAGGCTGACCTCTGACCTCCCGAGTCCCACCCCTCCCGCCCCGCCCGTGGGCTTTCCTCAGGAGTCGGGGAGAACCGGGCCACCCGCGTCGGGACCAGAGGGGCGCGCCCCCCGCCTGGCCCCACTCACGGCGCCGCGGACCGAGTCGGAGCCGGACCACGTGGGCGAAGGCGGAAGCGGAGCGAGCGACGGACGGCGGCCGAGTGCAGACAAACGTCCTCGGAGGCGAAGGGGCGGGGCGGGCGCGGCGGGGGCGGGGCCTCCCTCTCGGCCGAGCGCGCCGCCGCGTCCGGCAGAGCGAGGCCGCGCGGCGAGGACGGCGCGCCGGGCACGCGCCCGCGCGCGGACGCGGAGAGTGAACAGCGGCGGCCGGGACGCTCGTTCGCTCGCGCAGTGCTCGCCCCCGCGCTACGCAGCACGCGCCGTTACCGTGCCCGTTTCTGAAGAAGAAACTGAGGAACAGAGAGGTTAAGCCCCTTGCCTGAAGTCACACAGCACCAGCTGGGCCCGGCGCTGCTCAGCCAGTCCCCCGGCAGCGCGGGCCAGCGCCTGCGCTCACGCGGGCAGCAGCCGACACTGCTGCTGCTGTCCCCTCGTGTCCCCCCGTACAGACGACAGCGCGCGGCGCCCGCACGGGCGCAGGGCCCTGGTGACAGGTGCTGAACACAGTGTGGCGAACCCCCCCGGGAGCAAGGTGCTCTCGCGAGAGCAGGCACCGGGCCCCCAGCTCGAGGCCCACCCTCTCCCCACGCTGGAAGGAGCCCCCCGCGCCCCCAGCCCTGCCCCGAGCCTCCCTGCGCGGCGCCCCCTGCCACGGCCCTGCTGGGGAAGGGGCCCGAGTACCGCGGCTGGCCCGGAAGGGGGACGGCAGATGCCGGGCGGGCACAGCCCTGGACCCTGCACCGCCCACTCGCAGGAGGGAGCTCAGCCCTGGGAGGCCCCTTGTGCCCAGGTCTGGGGGGCTGCCGGTCACCCAGGGCCTCGCTGAGAAGCTGAGATTTGAGCGACGGCTTTCCACTCATTTCCTGGGGCTGCCGTAACAAATGGCCACCAGCTTGGTGGCTTAAAACGACACACATGTTCCCTCAGATTCTGGAGTCCCAAATCAGCTTCGCTGGGCTAAAGTCAAGGTGTTTGCAGGGATGGCTCCTTCTGGCAGCTCGCGGAGAGTCCCTTTGCTTCCTTACCTTCCCGGCTTCTAGAGGCATCCGAGTTCCTTGGCCCCCAGTGGCACCACCACACCCTCTGCTTCCTCCTGTGCACTTCCTCTTGCACGGACCCTCCTGTCCTCGCAAAGGCTCATGTGATGACATTGGGCCCACCCAGACAATACTGTGTCATCCCCATCTCAAGATCCTTAATCCAGGCCCGGCGCGGTGGCGCGTGCCTGTAGTCCCAGCTACTCGGGAGGCTGAGGCAGGAGGATCGCTTGAGCCCAGGAGTTTGAGGTTGCTGTGAGCTAGGCTGACGCCACGGCACTCTAGCCCGGGCAACAGAGTGAGACTCTGTCTCAAACAAACAAACAAATCCTTAGTCCCATCTCTGGGGGCCATAATTCGGCCAACCACAAGCTTGCATTTGGGGAGCAAGTGAGCTATGCTTGCATCCAGGGGAAGAGTGTTCCAGGCACAGGCCCCCAGGCGGGAGCATGTCGGGCTGCAGCAGGTCACACCCGGCCCTCCTGCTGCGCCTCTTCCTGCAGGGGGGAGGGGGGAGGCGGCAGGCTGGGGGACATGCCCACCTGGAGTCTGCACGCAGGTAGGAAGCCTCTGGATGCTGATGATGAGAGACAGCAGCAGGAAATGAGCCCAGAGGAGCCAGGGCCAGGCTGTGGGGGGCTGTGAGCCACGGTGGGGGGGGGGACTTGGCTGTGGCTGAGTGATATGGGCGTCCCGGAAGGATTGATCAGATGCCCCTTTCCAGGGAGCACTTGGTGGGCTGTGGGCCTTGTGAGGGGCCGGTGGCCAAAGCAGTTAGACCCAGTGAGGCTCCATGAGACTCTGGGTCGTGCTATTGGAAAAGGGGTCAGCCTCTACCCACCCACCCGCCTGGACCAGGAAGCACCATGGTGCTGGCCAGGTGGAGGCTGGTCTGCAGGGCAGCCCCCCCGCCACCGTCACTGTGCTGAGTCCCCACCCTGAGCTCCCCGTGACAGGCCAACACACAGGTGTCAGGTAGGACGGGGCTCACACCAACCTGGGGCCCACTCGGCCAGCCACACCAGTTCCTGTGTATGGGGGTAAACTGAGACCTGGGGTGGGCCAGGCGCCCGGGGGCTGCAGTGCTGTGGTGGTGCAGGAGCCTAGTGCTCCTGGCTGAGCGCCTGCCCCCATGTGCCCGGCATGTGCAGAGGCGAGGTCCCCGGGAAGGGGCCAGCCCCTCCTGCGTGGTCACAGCCCCCCCGCCCCGGCCCACCCACACCATTAGGCTCCTGCACACGGAGGGCCACTCAGTTGTGTCTGTAACGGCCCACAGGAAGCAGCCACGCCGTCCCCCACAGGTGGGCGCAGGGACACTGCGGTCCACCCAGACGGATGCTGGTCAGCACCAGCAAGAGAGGCGCTATCGAGCCCCGAGAAGACACTGAGGAAACCTAAATACCCGTCGCGAGGTGAAGGAGCCGTCTGAAAAGGCCACGCGCTGCATGGCGCAGCCCCAGCTCTCTGGAGAGGGCTGCGTGGGGAGGGGGAAGCTTGGCGGGGCCGGGGCCGGGGCCAGGGCTGGGGCACGCCGCGTCTGCCAAAGCCCTAACGTGAACCGCGGCCTCTGGCTGGTGACAGCACCGGCCCTGCTTCAAGAGTGTGCCCGGCAGACCACACGCAGCGGTGCTGGGGACGGAGGCCGTGTATGGGACTCCCTGCTCAGCTCCGCTCAGCTCTCCCATAAACCCAGACCTGCCCCCAAAAGTGAAGTCCACTGATTTACCAGCACCCAAATGCCACAGGCACGGGAAGCCTGTTGGGGGCTTGGCTGTGCCTACAGGGCCAGGAGGCTGCGCGCGGGTGGGACCCTTCCTGCCTGAGGAAGCCGTCCCTCCTGGGACGCTGACTTCCCAGGTCTCCGCCTTCCACTTCCTCTGAAAGGCCAAACTCTCGATGAACTTTCATTTCTAATATTTGGGTTAGTGGTTTTTTGACGAGTTATTTTTATCTGATAAAAACATGTAGATTTGAAAATGCAAGCCCTGGGCAAACAACCCAATGTAGAAGTGGGCACAGTCCAGGCAGCGGCTCAGGCCTGTGATCCCAGCCCGTGGGGAGACCAAGCTGGGAAGGTTGTTTGAGGCCAGGAGTTCGAGACCAGACTGGGCAACACAGTGAGACCCTGTTTCTACCAAAAATTTTAAAACTTAGCCAGGCGTGGCAGTGCACACCTGTAGTCCCAGCTACTCGGGAGGCTGAGGCAGGAGGATCGCTTGAGCCCAGGAGTTTGAGGTTGCCGTGAGATACGACAGCACCAGTGCACTCCAGCCTGGGCAACACAGCAAGATCTTGTCTCAAAATAAAAAAAAAAAAAAAGGAACAGAAAACACGGGAAAGGATGTAGACATTCCTCCACAGAAGGCACACAAATGGCCAACACCGCAGGAAAAGATGCACAACACCTGCGGCCATCGGGGAGACAAGTCAGCACGACAAGTCACCATCTCAGGCCTCGAGGACCGCCACCACAGAAGCGAAAGGACTGGCAGTGCAGTGACCAGAGCGCTCAGACCACGGCAGGAGTGCACGCGGGATGACGGTGCCACCGCAGTCCCTGGAAGTTAAACACGGAGCTCCCCGTGACCCTGAGGGCCCCCCAAGTGTGTCCGAGGGTTGAAAGGTGTCCTCGGACGGCTGAGGCTCTGTGCCACCCCCACCTGCTCACCCTCCGAAGGGCCCTCAGCCCGTGTGAGCTGCTCCCCACTGGGCCTTGGGCTGGGGAAGGGCGCAGTGACAGACCCACCCTGCCGTCCCAGAACAGCCCCGGCTTTTGCGCGGAGTTTGCTCCCAAAGCTGCGCCCAGTGCTGTGGGCCCCTGTGCTGGGCCCCGGGGCTGCCTCGGCCGCAGGACACAGGCCCTCCCTGCGAGACGTCTGGGGAGGGAAGCGAAGGGACGCTGAGGACAGTGACAAGCCAACCGCGGCGATCGAAACACAGCTCAGTAATTCCAAAGGTTTATTTCCTTAAATTGATATTACACAATATAACGCAAAAGGGGGAGATCACACAGAATTCGTTTTAAAATAGACAAAGGGTCTCTCGTGGAGAACACACAACCAGGAGGCTCCGGACTCACGCACACGTGGGGCTCACACGGCCGCGACAGACGCAACTGGGCCCAGGAGGTGGCTCGGCCCCTCCCGCAGCGCCAGCCTCCCCGCGGCTCCAGCTTCCAGTCGCCATAAAGTAATAAATACGAACATGTCACGTGCAGCCAGGAAAAGTAAAGTCATCAAGTGATGAGGAAAGAAATAGGTCGGGGTAATTTTCTTCTTTTGTTTTGTAAGTCCAAGCACAGTGGCAATATTTCAAGTATTGCAAAGAAAACACGCGTGTGTCCCGTCTGTGTATGTGGCGTATGACCTCTGAGCCCCTCGTCCCGGGTGCGGGACCCAGCGCTGCCTCCCGCAGCCCCCTGGGGATACATTCAAGTAGACATGGGCAGGCTGGGGGCCTCTCCTGACCCCGTGGACGCAGCTGGGGGGGACGGGACCACACCAGCCCTACCTGCGGAGAGGACCCCCGCACGCCCCCGCCTGGGGCGACACGCATGCCTGTCCTTGCCGGCCCGTGCTCAGGCGCGACGGCTGCTGGGCACACGCCCACCCCACTGCCAAGACGGGGCAGGACTGAGCCAGGCGCTCGGCACGCGGCAGCCCGGAGGGCGGCCTCACACCCCCCCAGCACCATCTGCCTCCAAAACCGCTTCTGAAATACCTACGCGCTCTCCTTTAAAGAAAAAATGAGCTGCATGAAAATAAGACACGTCTCAGGAGTAAAGTGTGAAAGACTGTGATGTGTGTTCCGGGTTTAGAAGCACAGTGCTTCCGCTGTCTGTCCCTAAAAGAACATCTGAGCGAGGGGACCGTGTCTCCCCTCCGGGCGGTGGCCCCACGCACACGGAGCCTGCTTTCCCCCAAGGTCCACACACGCGCCGGACATGCCCAGCGCACCACTCGCACACGCCACACGCTCGGGGCTATCTACAGCTGTGTACACGTATGTGGATTTGTACAGTCACCTCGGGACGACCACCGGGAGTCACCTCCCAGCGGCCTGAGAGGAAGCCGAGGCTCAAGTCTCTAACTGCATAAAGTGCTCGTGATTCACAAAGCTGGGTGGGTGGTCTCAGAGAGGTCCGGGGAGGGGAGGCCAGGAGGCTGCAGCTCTTCCTGGCGGCGACTGGGCAGGTCTGGCTGGGAGGAAGAGCTTGCTTTGGCTTTGGGTCGGCAACGCTGTCGCGGGGCCTTGCCTGTCCTTGGCGGCTGCGCTAGGGTCTCCCGAGGTGGTGGGCGCCCAGGTACACCTGCCACCTCTTGGCACCGGTGCCGGCCGTGAGGCAGCTGGAGCGGAGAAGTTCTGAGACTCCCGCGTGCAGGGAGCGGCCGGCCCAGCGTCCTGCGGTCCACCGCCTGCCACAGCCACAGCCCAGGGGGCAGGGGCCGCTGTGTGGCCCCACTCGGTGCCCCGCAGGCCGGCTCGGCACTGGCCATCAGCCGCGCGCTGGGCAGAGCACGTCCGCCCCTGGGGCGCAGCGGCCGGGCCGAGGTCAGGCGCAGATGCCGCTCAGCAGGGCGGAGAGTCTGCGCTCGATGCACAGTTTGCCTGTGGGGGGAGGGGGGAGCGTGAGGCAGGTGCCCGGGCCCCGCCCCCGCCGCGGCCCCGCGCACTCACACTTGGCGACGTTCTCGATGTCCGCCTGGTCCGAGAGCATGTGCTGCAGCCCCTCCAGGAGCAGCAGGGCCTTGTGGTAGCGCGGCACACAGCCCTCCCGATGCTGGAACATCTCGTCCAGGGCGGCCGCCTGCACCTGCAGGGCGAGGGCCGAGGCTGGGCCTGGAGCCCCCCGCACCCCCCGCCGAGCGCTGGACCCTCAGCCAGCAGCCCAAGCGCGCAGCTGCTGGCGTTGGGACGGCTGCAGCACTGTCACCCCACCCTGGGGGGCCTGAGGCCACCCCCGTCAGGGGGGGCAGCGAGGCTGGGGGTCAAGGAGGGGCAGTCTCTCCCCTGCGTGTGGACTTTCCTAAAACAGAGGTGCTGCCTCCGGGGTGTTGCCCGTACCCCGCCTTAGTTGTTCTTTTGGAGGCTGAATTGCCTAAGAGTCCTTAAGACCAGGTCTCTGCTTTACATGTGGGGAAACTGAGTCTCAGGGAGGGATGCGGCCAGGACCCACCTGAGCCGTGCAGTGTGCAGCGGACGCCCCAGGCCCAGCCAAGGGGGTCAGAAGCCGAGCCGAGTGCCAGGTGCCTGCGGGGGCTGGAGGAAGCTGGGGCACCACGGCATCCCCGCGCCCCCCAGGTGCCAGCACAGAGCCAGGAGGGACACCCCGAAGTCCGAGCTGTGGGCACCCAGCCCCGCTCCCAGGGCGCCAGCGCCAGCCTGGGACTCCCGGGCCGCGCCCCCCGCCCCGTACCATCTGCACGGCGTGGCTGAAGATGAGCTTCTCGGCGGTGATGCTGTGGACGCGGTCCAGGAGCCGCTGCTTGTCCAGGAAGAAGCGCTGCAGCCGCAGGCTCAGGCCCTGGCAGGACACCACGCTGGCCTTGTACAGCTCGTTCAGCCTGCGCACCACTGTGGGGGACGGCCAGTCAGCGCCACCGGCAGGCAGGGGCTCAGGGCAGGGACACTGCCGGGGAGGCAGGCTCTGCCCGAGCCCAGCGTGCCAGAGCGTGGGCGTGTCAGAGCGTGAGCGTGTCAGAGCGCAGGAGAGAGCAGGGGGTGGCGGCGGAGGAGCAGAGAGTGAGCTAGTCCCTCCCCGTCACATCCCGGGCCCTAGGCTGGGCTTGGCACCTGGCTGGGTGCACTGCAGGCTGGGCCGTGCCTGGGGCCTGGTGGGGGCCTCCCTGTGGCCCACCTCCCCCCACGGCCACGGGCCCCGACCCCTCCCCTGCACCGCCTCCCCCGCCCTGGGTGGCCAGGCCTGCACCTGGGCCCACGTGCTGGGGCCACGCGGCCTCGGCCCTCACCCTGCTTCACGGTGGACGACGGGCAGAGCTTGCCGGCCCGGATCTGGTCGATGGCCGTCTGCAGGCCCGAGGACAGCAGCTCGGCCACCTTCAGGTACAGCACCAGTTGCTCTGCGCAGCTGGAGGGTGGCAGGCGCGTCAGAGGGCGCGGGACCGGGCCCCCCGCTGACGCCACCTGCCCCGCCCGGCCCACACGCACCCCCCACTCGCGGCTCAGCAGGCTGATCTGGTCGGCCACCACGCTCTCCTGAAGCTGGTACTCGGGGCCGCCCGCCGCCTCGCCGGCACTGCCCTTCAGGGCTGCGATCTCCAGGACGTGCTGCGCGAACAGCAGCGTGCCACGCAGGCTGCGCAGGGTCTCCGTGTGCTCTTGCTGGGGGGGGCGGGGTCAGGGGCTCGGCCCAGGCAGGGGGGCGGCCCCACACCCACCCCAGCAGGAACGGAACCCCCCCGGAGACCTGCCTCCCCCAGCCCAGCCTCACCTCCATGAGGGTCTCCTCGGGGAGGTCAGGGGCCTCGAAGGTCACGGCCCCCTCCAGGCTGGCGGCGATAGGGTCGGCAAAGGTGCAGCAGTGGCCGGGGAGCTCGGGGACAGCCTCGCCGCAGGCGCCGGGCACCAGGTGGCGGGCGGAAGAGGAGCCCGAGGAACCCACTGTGGGGAGAGGCCCGTGAGCACCAGCCCAGGGCCCTGCCCGACGCCCCGCGCGCTCCGGACGCCCACAGCGCCCAGGCAGGCCTCGGGCTCCGTGCTGCCGCAGCGAGGCCACAGCAGGAGACAGAGCAGCCGGGACCCTCGGGACGCCCCCCGCCTGACTGCCTTCCCACCAGGCCGAGGTCCCCGTGGCAGGGACACCCTGTGCTCCCAACACCTGGGCCCGATCTGCCTGGGTGAGGGCAGCTGGAGCCGCCCGACCCGGGGGAGGGGTGGGGGCCACGGGGGCGTCAGAGAGAGCAGCACAGCCCACCAGCCCCCTCCCGAGGTGGCAGGACCCCCGTGGCAGCCGCTGGCCAGGACCGGACCCTCCCACCCCTGCCAGGCCCTGGGCCCCCGTGAGCCACAGGCTGGGAACCGAGGGGGCACGTCTGCCCCCGCGGCTGTGCTCAGCCTGGGCCCCAACACACGCAGGGCTGCCTCCACGCAGCATGGCAGGGACCCTGCAGGGCCCAGTGCCCCGGCCCGTCCCGGCAAGGCCACGCCTCACGCTTAGAGACTGGCACAGGCACCCTGAGGTCCGGTGACAGGGCTGTACCCCGCTTCAGAGAAGTGGAGACTGAGCACGGACTGCTCGGGGGGCGGGTGCAGCGCCTGGCCCGGCCCATGCCCTGGGTGCGGCAGTGCAGCGACGCCAGCGCCAAGGAGCCCCCACTGCCCAGCTGCCGCCGACACCACCCAAAGGGACAGAGCCTCAGCCCCAAGCCGCCCTCACCTGAGAACATCCTGGCGCGGGGGCCCTGGGGCGGAGTGGTCCCGCTGGGGGGAGAGCCCACGGTGAAGACCACCGGGGAGGGGCTGCTGGCGCCCCCCGGCGCGGGCTCCCGGGTGCAGGCTCCCTCCGAAGCCGGCAGAGGGTGCTGCGAGGGCAAGGAAGGGCTCAGGCCGCATCCCCCCAGTCTCCTCCCCCACCCCCACTGCACACCCCATCCCCACCAGCTGCTCCCGCAGGCTGTCCTGGCTGCCCCCGTCCCACGCCAGCCCCCCACGCACCGATCTCCATGGGCCGCTCCTGCAGGCTGTCGGTGCTGCCCGAGTCCGGGGCCTGCGTCCCAAACGCCGCCTTCAGCAGCATGTCTGTCAGGCGGCTGGTGCTGAAGGACCTGGGGACACGGGGACCGCAGGGCTCTGGGACACGTGCCGCGGGCCTGGGCCCAGCCTGCACCCCCCGCCCTCCCTGGTGCTTCCTTGCAAGGAAGGCCCCACCGCGGCCCACCCCACGTGGCCCACCCCACCCACCGCCACCCACCTCACCCGGCCCACCTCACCCACCGCGGCCCACCTCACCCGGCCCACCCCACGTGGCCCACCCCACCCACCGCGGCCCACCTCACCCACCGCTGCCCACCTCACCCAGCCCACCCCACGTGGCCCACCCCACCCACCGCGGCGCAGAGGCCGGGAGGGAGTGAAGCCTGCGCCCGCAGAGCCAGCCAGGGTGCGCCCGGCTCTCCAGTGCCGTTTCCTCCCCCAGCCCCCGGGGCTCACAGTAGGACCGCACGGGGGCGGGTGGGGCAGAGTGGGGTGGGGTCACCCACCAGACACCCGGTGTCCGCAACCCCCGCCCCCACTCACCGGCCAAAGGGGCCCTTGGTGTCCTCACCGGGCCGCCCGCCGGGGCCCAGCTGCTGCCCCTGGAGAGGCCGCACGTCCGAGAGGTCGGGCAGCGTCCGGTTCCGGGTCGGCGTCACCGCCACGCCCTGCCGGGCCAGGAGGGTCAGCAGACTCTGGGAGCTGGGGGTCTTGGGGAAGTCGACCACGGGCACAGCCTAGGAGGGGGAGGCTCTGAGAGTCGCCCCCGCCCCGCAGCCCCTCAGCACACGAGGGCCGGGAAAGCGGAGTACCGGCCCGGCTGGGGGCCAGGAGGGGACCCACAGCAGAGGGAGCCCAGCACCCCAGGAGCCCACGCCCACCCACCCCTCTCCTGGCGCTCTGCGCCTCAGGCGAACGTGCCGCGGGTGCCCGCTACCTTGGTCGGGGAGCCCAGGATGGGAGGCAGGGGGTTCCGCTGCAGGAAGTCGGGCAGCTTGGGCGAGCCGCGCAGGGGCCGGCAGGACTGCAGCCCGTGGGGCGGCGGCGGAGGGCTGGCCTGCGGGGGGCCGAGCACGGCGCCCAGCGGGTCCGTGGGGGGCTTGGGCAGCTTGGGGCGGACGACGTGCAGGTCGGACAGGTTGGGGGCGCTGTGCAGGCGGCAGCCCAGGCCGGAGGAGCGGGGAGAGTGCTCGGGTGCAGAGGAGCCTGCAGACAGGGCAGCCTCGTCACGCCCGCCCCACGGGACACCACTGCCGCCGTGACTGCTGTGCGGAGGCCTCTCGGGACAGCACAGCCTGAACCTCAGTTAACCCTCTGACCCCCGGCCACCCCTACAGGGGACCCTACTCTCCACCAGCTAAGGCAACAGGCAGGGGACCACGAAACCCACCCCAGGCCCACGGCACAAGGTGGGGCACCTCAGGGCACCTCGTCTGTCCTTGTACGTGTGGGAAACAGGGACTACAGGACAGCAGGGCCTGGCGGAGGACGGGGGCACCTACCCGCACGGGGGGACCTGCCAGGCCGCATCTCGGCTCCTTGCGGGGAGGGTGCCCCGCTCCAGCCCGGCCGCTCGGGGATGGTCCCGACTTGGGGGAGAAAGGCCAGGGTCAGGCCAGGACAGGCACCGCCTCTGCCCCATCCCCAGCCCCCACCCCCAGCTTACCTTGCGGAGACGGCGTGTACGGCCGGCCCCCGCCCAAGGACGACTTCCTGGCCAGGACGGCTCCGTGTTCCGTGGGGGCTGGGGGCGACGGGCTGGCCCGGGCGAAGCCCAGGGGGCTGGTGCTGCCCGACCTGCGGATGGCAGAGGACCTGCGGACAAGGCGTGTGAGCAGCCCCACGCCCTGTGGCTAGCGTGACGCCAGGCACTGCTGTGCACTGCCCTGACAGCTTCGCCAAGGGCCACCTGGGAGGGGCCGAACCTTAGGTGTCCTGCCCGGGGCGACAACCAGGACTTGGGGCATTCAGCATTTCCCAAGGCACCGTCACCCTGAGGCCACAGCCCCTGCAAGGACAACCACGGGCCACACCCTTTCAAAACAGCTGTTCTTCCCACCGTTTACTTCTGTCTGTTGACATTTGCCAAAATACAGATTCTGTAAATTTAAGACACTTTGCTAGCATCTATCAGAAAGATGTCAAAATAAGTAGTATCCTGCTGTGTTGACAAAATGAACAGTGTTGCTGAGTTATGCAGTGCACAGCCTGCACAACTGTGCATGCACAATGGCCCTGCCCTTCTCCAAGGGGCAGCAGCAGGGGACGTGCCTGGCTTCCTGGGGCCCTGCACTCACCGGGGTGTCTGGTACTGGGCAGGTGACTGCAGGTTCTGCTCGATGCGCTGGTAGTTCTGCACCTGAGTGGGCACCGGGATGGGCACGGAGGCGCCGCACCTGCTGCTGGAGAACGGGCCGGCCCGGCTGTTGGGGGGAGGCTGAGGTCACGGCGACCGAGCCCGGGGTGAAGCCTGTGCCCGGCCCGCTAGGACACAGGCCACCCTGGGCCGCCCGCCAGCTCTGGAAAAGGCGACTTTCACACCTGCGCACGCGCTGCCCTCGCGGCCCTGGGGCCCGGCCTATGCCCACGGCAGCCTCGCCCAGCAGGCCAGCAGTGGCAACGCCGCCTCTGTCAACGTCCTTCACCCGCAGTCCCTTCCACAGGGCCCCCCACGTGGGCCCCTGGACACACAGGCCAGGGGTGGCCGTGACACTGACGGGGAGCCCCACCTCTCCGGGCCCCTTACCCTGAGGGGCTGGGGGAGCTGCTGCAGGGTGGGGACGGAGACGGGGTCCGGCCGTGGCTCTCCAGGCCGGCAGAGGCCACCAGCGAGCTCCTGGGGAGGAAGAGGCCAGGCAGGGGCCGTCAAGCCACGGGCGGCACAAGCCCCAGCCCTCCCTGCCCGGCCCACGGCGGGCGCTGTCACCTCAGCCCTCCCACTGCCGACGGCAGCAGGGGTGGGCCAGGCAGGTAACACGGTCACTTCCCAGGCCACCGCTTCTCACCCCTACAGCACAGGGCTCAGGGAGGGGCTCACCCGCTGCACATGAGGCTGTCCGGCGGGGGCTTGGCACCGGCCACCTCGGCCACCAGGTCACCTGCGGGTGGAAGACGACAGGGCTGGACCCCAGGTCCTCTCTGCCCACTCAGGCCTACCCACCCCACCAAGGTTCCTGGCTTTCTCCCCAGAGTGGGGGGTGCAGGCAGGCCAGCCCTGCACAGGGAGCAGCCTACGCTGGGGGTGTGGCAGCCCCTCCGAGTCCCCGGGAGGCCAGGGCACCGCCGTCCCTTCCCCGCCCCTCCCCACCCGCACTGTGCTCCTTCTCCTGGGACTTGCACCAAGAGACCCTGTGTCCCTGGCGCCCAGCCTGCGGCCAACTCCAGGCAGGAGGATGAGGCCAGGCGTCCACCGCCCCCAGTCTGGGCCCAGACCCCAGACCCCAGAACACCAGGCTCCTGCCCCCACCGTCCTGCCGTCCTGAGTGGTGGGGGCCCCTGAAGCTGGGCTGAGGCAGGTGCCCAGGGGCTCGGCGGGCACCACTCACTCCTGGCGGACACCAAGGCCAGCGCCAAGGGACCCCCAGTCCCTACAGTCTCAGGACGGCCAGGGACAGAGAGTGAGCTGCCAGCACGGAGCGCCCCGAGAGGCGCTGTGGACCCCCAGGCCTGGCCCGCTATGGCTGGGCACCTGCCTCCACCAAATGCCGAGTGGGCAGCGCCAAGCCGCCGTAGTGCAGAGGCTTCCAATAAGCAAGGCCGCGCAGAGGGGAGCGACAGCCACACCCTACGAGGAGCGGCCTGGCCCCGGGCGGCAGGAGCAGGGCCTGGGCCACTGACCACCCGACAACCACCGGGAGGACTTGGCTTTGCCTCTAGGAGTGGCGCGAGCACACGGCCTTCCCAGCCAAGCTCGGCTGCTGCCAGAAGCTCCGAGAAGCCCGTCCTGCCTGCCCACAGGTGGGGCCAGGTCTGGACCACACGCACAGTGTCTGTGTCCGACACGGTCACTGTGTTCCCCGCCACAGACACCACGCAGGCCTCTCCCCGCCCGGCGGGCCCCTCACCTGGAAACTGGGCTGGGACCATGACGAAGTCATCCGTGTCGCAGGAGGAGTCCTTGCTGCCACCCGAGTCCCGGGAGCCGTGCAGGAAGCCGGTGGCATCGGCAGGGGAGGTCAGGGTCTTCTGCAGCTGCTGCATCTCCCCCAGGGACTGGGGATCAGAGGAGGGGCTGGTGAGCCAGGTCCCGGGTACCCCCGACACCTTGGGGCGGAAACCCGACTCCTCCAGGGCGGCGCGGGCCCTCGGCCAGCACCAGGGACCACCGCGGGCCAAGGAAAGGGGCCCGGTGCGTATTCTTCCCACAAGATACTCCTTCCTCTTCTCTAAATTTCCAAAGCCAACACCAAGGCCAGCCTCGACTCGCCGGGAACAGTCACCAGCACGGACCTCCACCACCCCAGCCAGCGTGGCAGGAAGCCCCTGAGTCACGGCTCCAGGGGAGGCCCTGTGTCTGGGGGTGTCCACCGCCCGCCCCTCTGCCATCCGCCTCTCCTTTCCTGCGGCCACAGGAACGGGGTACCGTGGGGGTTTCCAGAAGCCGCCACGGGGGCCCTGCGCTGCGCCAGCACCCTGCTAAGGCCCAGCGTACACCGGCCTGATCGTGGCCCCAGAGCCCGCCACACTCGGGAGGCTCCAGGGCAGCTCTGGGGGGGGTCACAGCACAGGAGTGACCCTGCCCCTGGTTTCCAAGCACAGGGTGGGCCAGGAGGACTTGGAGACTCAGTGTCACCCAAACACTCCTGCGGGAGGAACTAGGTACTCGGACGGAGGGACGGACGGGGCTCGAGCCCTGGTCAGTTGCAGCATGAAACGCGGGGCTGTCACCGCCCACACCTGGAGCCCGACCGCAGCCGGGAGGGAGCCCACCCGAGCCCACCCGGCCCCACCCACAGCGCAGCCGCACCAGCCCCTGGGACGCGGGCGAGCACCAGTGCCAGAGGGGCCTCTGCCTACTGTAACGTTTGCACGTTCTACAAGAGGACATGGTCACCAGTGACTTTCAGGGCTCACACAGACAAAGATGTCACAGCAGGTGCCGGGGGGGCCGGGCTGAGACTCACCGGCGGGGAGGCCAGGTGGGACGTGGAGCTGCTGCTGGAGCTGCTGCCGGAGCCCGAGCTGGGCCGGGAGGGCACAGGCACCGGTGGGGCTGCGGGCGGGCGAGGGTCAGTGTGTGGCATCCTGCCACCCCTGTGGGGACGCTGCTGCCACAGAGCCAACCCAGACGCAGGATCCGCCGAACCACACCCCCACCCACCCACAGCCTGCCAGCGGGACCACCTCCCAGGCCACCACCCGGCTGTGACCCGCCAGACCCTGGGCAGCACCCCCCTCCCGAGCTGCCCAGCGGAGGATGAACAGGGGCAAGACCCGCACCCCCGCCCTGCAGCAGGGGCTGGGCCACAGAGGGTGGGACCCAGACACTCACACTTCTTGACCGAGGGGCTCGCCTCGAGGAACGGGTGATGGAAAAACTCGTCTGCAGGGAGGGGGTGAGGTCTTAGCAGGACCCGCCCACAGGGCCTGGGGGACCATGGGCCTCCCGGCCCAAGGTGGCACTGCAGCTGGCCGTGGCACCTGTCCCAGCCAGACAGCATTGCGCTGGGCAGAGACAGAACCCCCAGGCGGCTCCTGAGCACGTCTGGCCACCATCTCACCCCAGGCCCACCCGTCCCACCCGTCGGATGCTGGTCTTCCCCTCCCCGCCCCTGCAAACGCAGGGCCCAGCGGCCAAGAGCACTGGGGCGACTCACTGCTGTCCCTCGGGCTGAGGTGGCCGCTCCGGGGCCCACAGGAGTCGGGTGCCCAGGCTCAGACGGGCGAGGGGAGGGTGGCTGAAGCCTGTGTCCACGCCCCACGCTGGACTTAAGGGGGCCAGTGTCCCAGTGGGGCATGGGGGTGCAGGGGATGAAGCTGGATGCCCCCCGCCCAATAAGCAAACGCTGCATCAGCGGTCAGCGTGAGGGTGCATGGGGGGGTTGGGGGGGTCCCCCAATCTGCCCGGGAGGCCGGGCCAAGAGCGCTCACCGAAGTCCATGCGGTCTCTGTGGTTGCGCTGGAGCAGGGCCAGCAGCAGCTGCCTCAGCGGGGCCGAGGTCTCCCGCGGGATGCTGCGTGGGGTGAGAGCGTGAGGCTGACCGCGGAGCCTGCGCAGGCCCCTGGGGTGTGCGGGAGGGGCACTTACGTGGGGATCAGCGTCTTGTTCTTCTCGTAGAACAGGCGGAGGTCCTGGGGGCTGCTGGCCTGGTGGGCGAGGATAGCATGAGTGTCCCGGCCCCGGGGAGGCAGGGAGCAGCCAGACTGTCACTGTCTGGTCTCAGCCAACATCCTCGGCCAGCCCCGGGCCAGGACTGCTGGCCCAGACCACATGCCCCCTCCCCGGCCCCAGCCAGATGGGGGCCCATGCGGCACTCTTTGGCCCCCCGTGGGCTGGGAGGGGGCCAGCCGACCCGCCCTTCCCCCAGGGCAGGCTGGCTGGGTGCATCCAAGGGCTTTGGTGCCACCAGCTGTTGGCTCCTTGGAATCAGGAGCCACCCTTCCCCACCGTCACAGGGACCGGCCCCTCCTGGTGGGCCTGGGCCCAGCACATGCGCTCACAGTCCACCACCCGTCCACGCTGAGCACCGCCCCTGCCAGACACCCTCCAGGCCCGAGGACGCCACAGAGGGCCTCACAGGGCTGATGTCCCCTGGGTGCTCAGCTCTCCCCAGACAGGACAGGGTCGGGCGCTGCGGGGACCTGCAGGCAGCAACGCAGGCTCGGCCGCTCAGGTCGGCACAGGGGGCACAGCCCTGCCCTGCCGGCCACACGCAGCCTTGGCCTCTGGGGTCCCCCCACAGGGCAGGGCACAGCTTTCTGCACAGGGCCCGGCACTGGCAGGGAGGACAGGAGGAAGCCCAGGAGACCTGCCCCAGCACACGCGTGCACATGGCGCGAGCTGGTCTCCTCCGCGGCTCAAAGCGGACCAGTTACACTTAACTGGCCACCAAGGGGTGTGGCCTCGGCCAAGCAGGAGGCTGGCGCCGTGCCAGGGTTCCGGTGACTGCTGCCTGGCCACCCCGAGGAAGGACCGCGGGACCTCACAGTGGGTGGCGGCCAGGCAGGGCAGGAGCTGTCAGCGCAGCCACCCGCCGGCCACACCCCGCGGAGCGCCCGACCCGCCCTGCGAGCCGCGGCGGCTCCTCACCTGGAAGGGCGCCTTCCCCGTCAGGCACTGGTAGACGATGGTGCCGATGCTCCACAGGTCCGCCTTCCCGTCGTAGTGCTGGGACATGATGACCTCAGGAGCCTGCGCGACAGGGACTCGGTCAGCACCACGGTGCAGGGCGGCACTCGCACACGCCGACCGAGAACAGGTGCCAGCCAATCAGAGCACACGCCTGCCGGGCACCGGCCAATCAGCAGACGCCTGCCAAGCACCAACCAACCAGAGCAGCGCTGGCAGGAAACAGGCCACTCCCACCCGCGGGCCGCCCGCCGCCCGGGCCGCGCACCATGTACATCGGGGAGCCGCACAGCGTGGCCGCCATCATGTTGCTCTGCAGGTACCGCGCGAACCCGAAGTCGGCTGCGGAGAGACGGGCGTCAGGACGGCGCCTGCGGCCCGGGTCGCCCCCACGGGGCCACGCCCCCCGCAGCACGCACCGATCTTGACGCGGATGTTATTGGGGTTGGCCCGGCGCCCGCCGGGGTTGGACAGCAGGATGTTCTGGGGCTTCAGGTCGCGGTGGATGATGCCCTTGCTGTGCAGCAGCCGCATGGCGCCCGCGATCTGCTGCAGGAAGAGCCTGATGGTGTCCTCGCTCAGCGTGCGCATGGCTGCGGGGAGACGCGGCTCAGGGCTCACCCCGACACCCCTCACCCTGGGCGGGCACGGGGCACCACCGCCTGGCCAGACTGGTCCTGCCCGCCCAGCAGGCAGCGGGGGGACACCCGCAGACCACTCCTGTCACTCCTGCTGGCCACCTGCTGCAGCTCCCAGCCCGCTAGAGGTGCGGCCGGCCCCTCGGGGTCTCCCAGCACGGAGACACACACCCCAAGACTGAGCACGTGTTTACCTGATAGTAAGATCCAGACCCAGACTCCCAGGCCCCTCTGTCCCCTGAGCCAGGCTCACCCAGCCTGACAGTGCCCGGGCGGGCAGGCACAGCCTCACTGCCCACCCCGCCCCACGGCTAACCCCCTCCTCGGAGACTGGGAGGCCCATGCTCTCGCCTGTGCAGACACGCTCAGACGGACACACACACACACCCGGGACACGTGAGTGCCCCTTACAACCAGCCCCAGGGCAGACCAGCCCTCCAGCCGGGCCCCTGGGGCTCCCAAACCCCCCTCCCTGCCTCCACAGGCAGCGGCACCTGAAGCTGGCCTGGGGCCCACCTTACACCTGTGGAACCTGAAAACCAGTCAGGAACGGCCAGGCCACCGAAGGTCACAGCCCCACCCAGCAGGCAGCGTGCTGACCACGAGATCAACAGCAAACGCTGGGCTGCAGCGCCTAGCACGCCCCGGCCACGTGGTGGGCCAGGTGCAGCAGGCGGCCCAGAGCACCCGGGCCAGCACCTGTCAGCTCTGGCCACTGCCTGGGCCATGTCATGAGGGGCACTTCCAGCCCGAGTCTGCCCTGACGGCTCAGCCACAGCCAGTGTGTCCCCAACCAGGGCCCCCAGCTCAGAGGGCAGAGACACCAGGGCAGGAGCCAGGGGAGGAGCCCCACGCAGGCTCCAGAGCACCGTGCCCTGCCCGCTGCTCCCCTGCCCCGCCCGGCTCTGGCCACCCAGGCCCTGCCCCGGGTCCGCCTTCTCTCCTGACTCTAGACACAGCCCCCAGCACCTGGCTAACATGAAGCTCCGGCTGCCCGACCTCGGGAACAGTGCTACGGTCGGAAAGTGTCCCTCAGAATTCCTGTGTTGAGACCCTCACCCCCAGGGTGACAGTGTTAGGTGGGGCCTTTGGGGGTGACAGGTCAGTGGGCTCAGTGCCTTCATGGGCAAGGCCTGAGGGAGCCCCTCTGCCCCTCCCCAGGTCTGCAGAAGCTGCAGTCTGCCAGCTCCTTCAGCCTGGCCGTCCCAGCCCTCGGGGCTGAGCCGTGGACCTGCTTGTGGGCCACCTGGCCCGGGGCACTTTGCAACAACAGCTCCTGCGGACACCGACAGGGGCCACCCCATCCTTCCCCACTCGCAGGCCAAAGTCCCGGAATCATCCATCTCCCGCCACCCCCAGACCACCAGGACACCCCACTCGAAGGCTGTCCAGACACACCCCTCACCTCCAGGCCCCGCGAGCACCTGTCGCTCAGATGCACCTGGCAGGGCCCACCGGCTCCCTCTGCACCGACATCCTGCTCCCGTGTGGACCCAGCTCCACCCAGCTCACCGGACGCCGCCTTCCCCGCCACATGCAGCCCCCGCCGCCCCCCACACGTGCACCTGGCCATCCTGTTCCCGTGGCTCCCCGGACCAGAGACCTGGCAAGTGGGCCACGGATGGACGGACGGTGGCCGAAGGGCCCAAAACGGCTCAGGTCCCCCCTTCCACCCACCCCAGGAGGCACCGGGGGAGAAAGGCCCGGCGTGGCGCGCAGAGGCCGGGCCGGGGTGCCCGTGTCCACTCACTGTGCAGGTAGTCGGCCAGGTCCCCGCCGTTACAGTACTGCGGAAGACCAGAGACGCGTCATCAGTCCCGGCCAGGGGTCCCGGCCAACCCCCAGCCCCGTCTGTCTCCCAACCTTCACCGGGAGGCTGCTTCTCAGGCCCCCAGGCATGCGATGCCCCCCCCACGTGGCCCCGGCAATCCCTGCTGGGTGCTCATCGCCCACTCCAGCCACGTCCCTCCCTCCGTGTCTCTGAGCCCAGCCGTGGCCATTAGCCTGAGGACACAGGGGCCACCCCGAGCCACGTGTGTCCAGCCCCAGGCACTCACCTCCATGACCAGGTACACGGAATTGGCCATTTCCTAGGAGACAAACAAGAGGCCGTGAGAGATGGGAGCAAGTGCCATGCCGTGGGGGGCAAGGCATGGCCCCACAAGATGCACAGGTGCCCTCCACGCACCACTGGGCTCACAAGGCTTTGGGCGGAGCGGACACGGCCAGGCCTTGGCCAGCAGCCAGTGGCCGGAATGGAGGGCGGCCGCGGGCCACGTGGGCTGTGCAGTGGATGCCTGTCGTGGCCACGCAGGACTCCGTCGCAACTGGGGAAAGGCCCCCCGGGCCCCGGTTTCGAGGGGGCTCAGCCTGCCGTCCTGCAAGCAGCAGCTCCCGGCCGAAGGCACCACCCAGTGGGAAGGGCCGAGCCCAGGGGTGCGGGAGGCCTTGGCCCCAGACCTGGGCACTGCCAGCTCCTGACTCCGGAATCAGCGACGCCGACAGATTACAGGCTGGGGCTGCCAGGCTGACTCAGAGCCGAGGAGTCCTGCTCCCCGCCGGCCCGGCCGGCTGGGGGCTCAGGCTGCCACCCCGGCCTCCTCCCCCTCCACCGTGGGGCCCAGCCAGCTCCTGCTCAGCCTCAGCCCAGACACGGACCCCTGCCGGGAGCCACCCACATCCTCCCTCTGTGTCCCTGTGACATGGAGAAAGCCACAGCGGCAGCCCCCGCACCCAGACACACACAGCACCCGCCCTGCCAGCACCGAGCCGCTCACACTCCACAGCGGCAGCCGCCCCCCCACCCCCAGCGCGGGGCTGAGCCCGTGACCCCAACCGCCACCCTCCTGTCCCCACACGGTGCTGCACCTGAGCACGGGCAGCCTTGCAGCCTGAGCAGTGAGGTCCCCACACCCCAGGCCCCTCCCTGCCCCGCACACACCCCGTCCCCAGGAGCTGTCCCGGTGGCAGCTGCAATGCATACCCCAAGATGCAAGGGGGTGCGGCAGCTGTGCGCCAGCCCCAAAGCAAGGAGGGGCTGCTGCGCGAGGCAGGAGGAGGCCCCCACGCTGAGCCCAGCTCCCAAGCCTGTGTCTGCCGACCCCCCAAGACGTGCCCTGTCCCCTGCCCTGGCAGGACCGAGGAAAAGGAGGCCCAGGCCCGGATGGGGAGACACGGGGCTGCCGGGTGATGGCTGGTGTAGCAACCTGCCCCTGGAAACGTCCCCGTGTCTCCAGAGGTGCGACAGAGGAGGGGCAAGCCCGTGTGGCTGAGGCCCATGTTGCTAGGACGTGCCCCCCCCCCCACGCACCCAGGCCCCTCCGACACCGAGTGGCCCAAAGGGGGACTCTGAAGCCCAGGTATAGCCTGGGGGACCTGCCCACAAAGCAAGCCCCGCCTGGCTCATCACCTGCCTCAAGAGGGCGGCCTGGGACCCCAGGCCCCAGCCACCTCCCAGGCCAGCTGCAGGGAGAGATAAGCCCGGGGCAGGTCCCCACCCACCCTGGGCAGCAGGGAGGAGAAGGATGGGGACCCAGAAATAGCTGCAGAGGCACAACACCCACTCCCTGCTCCCAAGCCTGCTCCCACCCTCCCCGCAGCCCCCCCAGCCTCTCCTCCCTCCCACCTGCCCGGGGCCACCCTGCCAGCAGGAGGCAGCGCCTGTGGGCCCACCCCCAGGGCATGACCCTCTGCCAGGGCCCCAAACGCCCTCAGCAAAGCCAGGACCTGCAGAGACGAGGGACAAGGACAGCAGGGAGCCTGGGGACACACAGGCATGGGCACAGTGGGGGCCCGGGGAGGCACAGACTGAAGCCACCTCTCCCAGGAGACCCCAGGGCACTAGAGACAACCCAGTGCCCTCTGGCCCGGAGCCCCCAGGACCTGCCCACTCTGCAGCCTGGCCCCACCCCATCCCCGACTCCCTCCAGCCAGAACGCTCTGGCCCCTGGTCACCCCACGCTCTGGCCTTGTGCCCGAGTTCACAGATGTGGTCACCCCTCCCGGCCCTACACCGCCCTCATCTTCCCTGCAGCCCTGGTGGGTACCACTCCCGGGAAGGGGAGACCCTCAGTGGGCTCACAGCAGCCCGGGGCCGTGGGGTCCCAGCACTCCAGCCTCCTCGCTGCCCTCCGCCAGCTGGGCACTCCTGCCCGGTCAGTCACTCAGCGGAGACACGGCTGTCCCCTGGCCTGGGGACCATTCTCTGGAAGCCGCCGGCCTGCGCCCAGGGCCTGCCTCACAGATGCGCACGGAGGCCCGGCCGGCACCGGGTGGGGGCAGGGCCAGCCCGGGAGATGCTTGTGCCCCTCCCTCTGCCCCCACCCCCAACTGTGCCAAGGGAGGCCGAGCCAGCAGCTGGCTGTGACAGCATTGCCTGCCCAGGAGAGCCCAGCCGAGCTGCCTCCAGCCCTGGCAGGGACCAGAGAGAGAAGGTGCGGCCCGGCCAGGGCCAGCACTGGTGGGGACCTGGTCCAGGGAGGTGGCACACCCCACCTTTCCCCAAGACCCGTCCCCACGACCCCCTCCCTGCTGTCCACCCAGGGCAATCCCAACCTGCCTGCGGGCTCCCCCAGCCTGCCCCATGGGAAGGGCTCAGAGCTCTCTCTGGGGACCCTGGGGGGCAAAGGTCAGAGCACAGCTTCGGTGGTCAGAGCTGGGCCACCCTGCCGAGCCTTTGCCCACCCAGAAGCCAGAGGGGGCATCGGGTTCCACTCTGCCGCCTCTGCACGGCTAAATTTGGTTTTTACAAGCTCCCCTGGGGAGCAGGGGCCAGGCAGGCTCCAGGCACCAAGCCACCCTCCGCAGACACCGGAAGGCCAAGACGGCTTCCCGGCTCCTGTGAGAAGGGCTCAGCTCCGGGGGCAGGTCTGGGACTCCGACGGACACAGCCACACACAGCTTTGGGCAGACCCGCACCCCACCAGCAAGCGTGCCAGGCTCCCACGGCAGCAGCCCAGCCCGGGGGGCCCTGTCTCGCAGCCCGTGTAAAGGCAGATGTGGGGCAGGGAGGTGGCACACAGCTGGCCACGCGGCAGAGCTGGGCCCACACTGACTCCTGACCACTCCCGACCTCTCCGTGGGACCATCCCCTACAGAAGGTGACGAGTGATTGGACCCTGCACACGTGAGGCTCCCAGCCCACGGAACAAAATCGACACCATCTGTCTCTGGGCAGCGAGCCCGAGGGCCCTGGGGACAGAGCTGGCCCCCGCAAGCCGGCCTGCAGCCCCCACGTGCACGCACCGCTGGCATCAGGGCCAGGTGTCCCGGGCAGCAGGGCACGGGCGTCTGGGCACGTAGGAGGCTGCCCCACCCCTGGGGCAATAAGGTGCTTTACTTAATAGGATCCCAGCTCCCCACCCTCGGCCAGCCCCACTCCTGTCTGGTGATCCTGGGCTGGGCCTGGTGGGCAGGCGCTGACCTAGTTAACTCCTTCAGCGCCGTCCTTCTTGGCTCTAGAAGGTGGCAGAAGCCATAGCCACGGCCCAGACAGAACGGCTCTGCACACCAGGCTGGGTTCTTCTGGACGGCTGCCAGAGGGGAAGGGCGGCCCGGGCCCCCACAAAGGAAGGCCCACCCTCCTACGCTGGCAGCCACCTGCAGCCACCCAGCGTGTGCTGGCTCCCTGGGGGCTGGTGGCCCCGCCAACCTCTCCAGCCCCCTTCCCTGACCGGGGGCCTGCACCATCTGGGAGCCCAGCTGCAGGGGCCGAGGCAGGTCCCTGGGGCAGGTCCTGCTCAGCACTGGGGAGAGGGCGAGTGGCCTGACCCCTCTGCGGGTGTGACCCTGCCTGGCAAAAGCGGGGAAATGTCCAGCGCAGGGAGCGTGCGCTGCTGGGACCCCGTGGGGAGACGCAAACCACACACTGCTGAGACCACCTGCCTGCCCACCAGCCCAGGGAGGGGCACTTACGCCAGGAACGGTCCTGCCACGGGATGCCACACGGCAATGAAAAGGCAGCGCCGCCCGCGTGAGACTCCACTGCTGGGCCCGCCACAAGCCGACAGGGCTGTAGGTGTCGGGAGCCGGCTCCCACGGAAACAGAGCAGCTCCGGAGTGATCGCAGCGTGCGGGCTGGTGGTCCCCCAGGCAGGGAGGAAGCAGGCACCCAGGGGACAGAGGACAGCACTCTGTTCCACACAGGTGCCTGCTATGAGTATCAAGCACTTCGTCAACTACGCTTTCCAGTATATCAATTTTATTCCACGATTTAAAAAGTCTTAAAGAAACAAAATAACAACACAGAAACAACACACACAGAATGAACATACAACTTCCAGGACTGCCTGGACTCTGGCACCCACAGGTTTCGACACAGTCTGGCCCCTTGAGCAGCAGGCAGAGACCCTCCCAGCTCTGCCTGGCAGCTGCCCGTCCCGGTCCTGGGCTCACGATAGCCCCACTACCCAGAGCCAGGGGCTGGCACTGCCCTGAGAAGGCCAGTGGTTAGGGCACGCACTCCCTGGCTGGGGTCCCCACCAGCAGGTGGCCCTCAGGGGCTGCCTCTGTCCGCAGGGCCTGTGTGAGCCACATCTGGGCAGCCCAGCAAGGCCTTGGGCTGCAGGGAACTGGGTGGAAGGCGTGCTGGCCGGGGGAGGGGGCACTGCCAGCAGGGGGCCATCAAGCCCCTCCCAGGGCCCAGGGGACTGGGATCGGGCCTGGCTCCACGCTGTCCTGGGGCAAGAGCACGTCCAGACGCTGTGGGTCCCACCCTTGGTGAGAAGGCCAGGTGCTCTTGCTGCCGCCCACGGCCCTGGTGGGCTCAGAAAAGCACAACCCAAGAGACCCACCTTCCAGGCACTCATGCTAACCTGATAAATGTTACCAAAACTCTAACACAACAAAAATATAAATAACCTCAAAACCTCAGGACATACAAACAGAATAAACACACAACTTTACAAGCAATTTCCAGAACTCTCTGGACCCTGCTCTGGAGCCTGGTGCCAACAGGTTTCAACACGGCCTACATCCTGACCTCACTCAAGCCACAGGCAGAGCAAACAACCTGGGGGGAAATATCTGCAACCTCAAAAAAGAGCTGCTTTCCTTTATATATAAAGAGCTCCCACAAATCAATAATAGTCATATAGCAGTTACTAAGTCCCAGGCAGAGTTCTAAACACTTAACACACTGAATTTGTCACAACCGGAAAGTTTTGGGTTTCTTCCCCCTAGAGACAGGGGCTCACTATGTTGTCCAGCTCAATCTTAAACTCCTGGGCTCAAGCAATTCTCCTGCCTCAGCCTCCCCGAGTAGCCAGGACTACAGATGCATGCCACCACACTGAGCCTCCACTACCGTTCTTCACAAGAAAACTAAGGTTCCAGTCTGGGCAACACAGTGAGACCCCAATCTCTACAAAAAATTTAAAAATCAGCCAGGTGTGGTAGCACACACCCATGGTCCCAGCTACTCAGAAGGCTGAGGCGGGAGGCTGGCTTGAGCCCAGGAGTTTGAGGTTACAGTGAGCTACGACCGTACCACTGAACTCCTGCCTGGTCGACAGAGCAAGACCCTAACTCTAAAAACGGAAAACTGAAGCCCCAGAAGGTGACCTGCCCAAGGTCACGAGGTAACTGGTGAAGCCAGGACTCAGAAAGGCAGTCTGGCTGGGGGCCGTGGTTTAAGCACGGGTCCAACCTCAGCTTGTCAGAAACGCGTGCAGAGAACAGAGGCATTTCCAATATCCGCTCACATATCGAGAGACACTGGAGCTCACTCACTATGAGAAACGAATACGAGATGCTATTTTCCACTCCTCACATGGGCCGAGATGGAACCGTCTGAGGGGGCCCCTCCCGGCCCGGGCGCAGGCGGACAGGCACTCAGACGCAAGGCTGCGTGACCACTGGTATCGCCTCTCTGGGGGACAATTTGGCAACAGCTGCTCAAATCAACAGGCGTCCCTCTGGCCCAGGGACACTACTTCTAGGACCCGTGTGCAGACGCACGGCGGAGCAGAGCTGGCAGCAGTGGCCGCCATACTGGCGGGTGTGCCGGACTCCCAGGATGGCCTCAGGCCCCTCAGGACCCCGGGCAGCGGGCACCAGGGCCCGAGTCACGTCAGCAGCTCACAGCACCGCGGTGGTCCCCACGAATGAGGGGTGTCTGCTCTCACTCATCCCCCACAACTCTCTGGTCTCCACTTCACAGAGAAAGAAGCAGGGGCTGCCCCGGGACACCACCCGCACACGCAGCAGAGCCAGGACTGGGCCAGTCACCGGGCTGCAGAGGCTGGCTCTGAGCCACGGGGCTCCCGGGTGAGGAATCGAGGGGCAATCGTGCAGTGTGACACAGAGCCTTCTCTGAGCTGTGCTCTTGGGAACAGTGGGTGTGGCAGCGAGGACAGCCGTGAACACACCTGCTTGTGACGGCAGCATCCCCAGAGGCCCAGAACCAACTTGCAATGGTGCCTCTAAGGGGACGCCGTCTGGACAGGGATGGGACAGGTACTTTCGACCGCGCTGCCGCTTCTGAAATATTTGGGAATTGTTTTTTCTTAGCCAAATCATTTACTAGTGATTTTTAAAAGCCAATTTTCTTCTGAGTTTGTCTCAAGTAAAAGCTCTAAGGATGCAGGGAACAACCCCGCACCCCAGGGCTGAGAACCCCGGCCCCCAGAGCCCGGGCGGGCGCGCTGGCTTTCCCAAGCACTTGCCGGGTGGACGAGGCGTGGCGTGGAGTGCTGGCGGGAGTGGAAGGGGCCACAGCCAGGCCCGTGCAGCTCCACAGGGACACAGAAGGACTGGGCTGGGGACACGGGCCCTAGGTCTGCGGGGGGACATACAGGTGGTCACTGCCCCCCCCACTGTCTGCCCAATTCCCAGCAGGCCCCCTTTGAGATGCCCAGGCACTGGACTTGCAGGAGCCCTGGAGGGGACCCTGTGGTGTGGCCCAGAAGGGGGTCCCGGGGGTCTGTGCCTACACAGGGACAGGCTGTCCACGCTGCTCTGGCCCCCACAGGGCGACACACCAGCTGGGCTGGGCCCTGACAACAGGCTCCAGAAACTGGGGAGACTCGGAGGAAGGAGAGGAAGAAGAGGAGTGGAAGAGGGAGAGAGCAGGGAAGGGGGGTGGGGTGGCGGTCGCCCTCCTGGACCCAGAACGCCATGTGCCTGAGCTTCCTCTACTTGCTGTCACACTGGACCTGGCCCCTCCCACACGGCACCTTGTGACGACCCACTGCCCCCAATGCCCAGCAGAGCTCTGACAGCGGAGGAGGGAGGAGGCCACCAAAACACAGCTGGCCAGGCCAGGAACTTCCTCAGCCAGGGCTGGGCCGTGGCCTCAGTAAACAGGTTTCAAAACCATTAGTCAGCACTTTGGCCGCAGATCTGCCGCCGAGGTTCCTGGTCCCCGGGCCGGGAGTCCAGGCTCCGAGCCCTGCCCGCCCCTGGCCCCGGGGACTGGGGGGCAGCATGGGAAGGCAGGTGGAATGGCCTGCTTCTGGGGCCAGCCAGGCCTGGCCTGAGGTGGCCTCATCGGCCGCAGCCGCCTCCTGTGCCGGCCAGCCCAGCCGACTGCCAGCGAGAAGGAATCTCCTGCGGCCCCTCCCCCGTGTGACGCAGGAGAGCGTGGCCAATGCCAGCCCACTGGAGCAGTGTCAACAAACAAACGCCTCAGACAGGTGGGCCAGGCTCGCAGGACTGACTAGGCCACGGCCACCAGACTCAGCCAGGGCCACTGGGGCAGGCACCCAGCGAGGAAGATCCTCCAGCTGCCACGCTGCAGCCAGTCCCCACAGGGTCAGGGTAGGTCAGGGCGACTGGCCACGGAAGGCAGCCCCTCCCCAGGCAAACAGCTGGAGGCCTTGGGACTCCAACACCAAAGGAAGCCCAAGCCCCAGACCGGGCCAAGGACGGGGCTCTGGGTCCCCATGAGGCCTCAGACCTGGGCAGGCCAGATGCCCTGTCTCTGCACTCGGACGCCCAGCAACTTCCACTGTCCCCTGCCCACCCCATCCCCAGCAGACGGCAGTCCAGAGGCCTTACCTGGAAGTCATACAACGCCACGATGTTTTCATGTTTCAGTTCCTAGGACAGAAAGCCAGTGGTGTGAGCAGGTGCGGGCTCGCCCACTGCCTCCCCACCTGCCCCCGCCCGCCCTGCCGGCTCACCTTTAGGATCTTGATCTCCTTCCCCAGCAGCGTCTGGGACTTGGCGAGGTTCTTCTTATTAATGCACTTGACAGCGACCTCCAGATCGTGCTTCTGAAAATCCAGAGGGGACCTTCAGCGCCAGACGGCCCCTGGCAGGCCCTCCCCCAGACCAAGTGCACAGGGTGGACCCCAGGGGTGCCGAGGTGGGGTCCGGAGGTGCAACTCCAGCATGGGGATCAAGGCTGAGGGTTTGGGGGTGATGATCCAGACTGGGGTCCCCGTTGTGGGTTGAGCTGGGAATCTGGGCTGGGGATCCCAGTGGGGATCGGGCTGGGGGTCCTGGGTGAGGATCCGGACTGAGGGGCCAGGCCAGAGGACCTGGGCTGGGGGTCCATGCTGGTGGGCCTGGGATCCCAGTGGGGATCCAGGCTTGGGGGTCCTGGTGCGGGCCAGGCTGGGGATCTGAGTAGAAGGTCCCGGGTGGGAATCCGGACTGAGGGCCTGGGCTGGGGACCCCAGTGGGGATCGGGCTGGGGGTCCTGGGTGAGGATCCGGACTGGGGGGCCAGGCTAGAGGACCTGGGCTGGGGGTTCCGGGTACGGGTGGGGCTGGGGGTCCATGCTGGCGGGCCTGGGATCCCAGTGGGGATCCAGGCTTGGGGGTCCTGGTGCGGGCCAGGCTGGGGATCTGAGCGGGTGGGAATCCGGACTGAGGGCCTGGGCTGGGGACCCCAGTGGGGATCCGGGCTGGGGATCCTGGGCTGGGGGTCCCATGTGGGAATCTGGACTGAGGGCTGGGGACCCCAGTGGGGATCCGGGCTGGGGATCCTAGGGGGGGATCCGGGCCGGGAGTCCTGGGTGGGGGGTCCAGGCTGGGGCCTCACCTCGCGGTGGCGGCCCTTGAAGACCACGGCGAAGGCGCCGTGCCCGATCAGGTCCTTGCGCGAGAACTCGAACTTGCCCACGATCTCGGTGCCGCCGCGGCCGGGCTCCATGGCGCGCGCGGGCCGGGGGCGCGGGCCGGGGGGCGGCGGGCCGGGGCGTGCGCGGCTCAGGCGCAGGCGCGGGCCGGGGGCGGCAGGCCCGGGGCGCGGGGCCGGGGGCGCGGGGCCGGGCACGAGCGCATCGCCGGGGCCGCGCGCCCCATCGGGCAGGCCGGGGACGGGTCCCAGCCCCGCGGGCCGGGCGGGGTCGCGAAGGCCGCGCTCCTTCGGCGTGTGTGCCGCGGCGGTCCCCGGCGCTGCTGATCCGGATCGCGCCCCGACCCTGACGGCGGTTCCAACTCGGGTTCGGCTCGGCCCGGCTGGGAAACAAAAGAGTCGCTGCGCTCGGGCCTCTGAGCCCCGGACGCCGGCGCAGGCGCAGTGCGCGCCGGGCCGGGGGCGGGGCCGAGCCCGCGGGGGCGGGGCCTGAGGGGCGGGGCCTGGCGGGCGGCAGCGCCTTGGGGGCGGAGCCTGACTTGGCGGAGCCGGTCCTAATGGCCCGCAGGGGCGGGGCCTGATGGCGGGGCGGCCAATGGGACCTTCAGGGGCGGGGCCTGCGGGCGGGCGGGCGTGGCCGAGGGTCGCGGTCCCAGCCCTGCCCCGCGGCAGCCTCCGGGGCCGGAGCCCGGTGTGCTGCGCTGTGCTCTCGGCCGCTGCCGCCCCCGGTCTCCGCGGCCAGAGAGTGAAGGTCAGAGGGTGGAGGTCAGAGAGTGGAGGTCGTGCTCTCGCGCCGCCCAGCACCGAAACCTGGGCACCAGCCCGACAGCCAGCCCCGAGGAAGAGCCACCCGGGTAGGTGGCGACGCACCCTGTGCCACCAGTTCTCAGCCGGCCACGCGTGCACAGAGACTCGCGAGCTGGTCCCGGCTGCCCTCGCAGGCATGACCGCGGCGGTGCCGTGAGGCGCTTGCTCTGACATCCCCACTTTACAGATGGGAAAACCGAGGCCCGGGGAAGTTAGGCAATGTCACACAGCCAGCGGGCACTGAGCCAGGCTTGTCACACAGCACACTGTCCAGTCCTGGCCTTGGGAGAGCGGATGGAGAGTCAGCCCTGACTGTACACATCCTCTGCTAGTTTGCGTAGTTTTGATAGAATGTGCAAGCGATACCTTTTGCAAATTCGTAATTTTTTTTTTAGACAGAGTCTCGCTGTTGCCCAGGCTGGTCTGGACCTCCTGGCCTCAAGCCATCCTCCTGCCTCACCTCCCAAAGTGATGGGATAGGATTACAGGCCCGGGCCACCTCACCAGGCCAAATGCACAATTCTACACGGGCCTCACCAGCCCCAGCCCAGGGCCACGAGCTTCAGCCCAGGGCCCCTCTGCTGCCTCCCAGAGCAGCCCAGCCGCGGGATCTTCTCTCTCTTTATTTTAATTTCTATTTTTATTTTTTTATTTATTTCTGGACCCTGTGGAGACCAGCCACTGGATCTTCACCCTAAATTCAATGAGAAGATTAGGAGGCCAGACAGGATTTGCGTTTGGAAAAAGTTACTGGACCCGCTGCAGGAGGAAGGTGTCTTTAAATAGAAACACACCCATCATAATTATATACGATTTTTACTTGTCAATTAAAATAAATAATAAATACTAAATCACAAAAATAAACACACACAAAGTAAGGGGACCACCGGGATGCCTGGGGAGGGGAGAACAAGCCAGGTCAGAAACGGCAGCTCAAAACTGTCGAGCTGACTAGCTGTGAACCCTGCCTGTGGAGAGCCCCAGCACCCCAGCCTGGGCAGCACAGCAAGACCCTATCTTTTGTTATTAAAACAAAGATTATAGGCCGGGCGAGGTGGCTCAGACCTGTAATCCTAGCACTCTGGGAGGCCAAGGCGGGAGGATCACTTGAGCTCAGGAGTTTGAGACCAGCCTGGGCAATTGCGAGACCTCGTCTCTATTTAAAAAAAAAAAAAAAGAATAAAAGAAAGGTTATATATATTGATGGATTGATGAGAATGAGACAAGATGGTTGTGGGAACCTAACCCCATATTTCTCCTAGGAGCAATGGTTCAGCATGCGCTAATTGACTGTTAGTGGCAGCTTTATAGAGCGAAACTACCACAAATAATGGGAACCGGCTGTGCTTCCTGCGTGCCAGGCAACACTCTCACAGGAAGAAACTCTTACACCCACTTCAACCCAAGAGGTAGATTCCTGTCCTTACTCTGATGAACAGAAGAAGACACTGAGGGCCAGAGAAGTTAAGTGACTTGCCCAAGATCACACAGCTGGGAACTGGCAGCTCTAGAATTTAAAGCAAGCAGTCTGTTGAATGGAGCCTCTCACTCCCTGCCCTCCCGGGTCCCCAAACCTTCCAAGGCAAGGGCTGAGTCTTGTTCATCTCTGGGCCTGCAGCTCCCAGCCTCAGGCCCGAAATGCAGTGAAGAAGAAACTTATTGCAAAGGAGTTGAATGAAGACAAGAATTCCTCCTCCCCCCCTCCGCCCTGCTCAGCCTCCCTCACTTGGCACCTCCCAACCCTGACTGGCTCCCTGCTGCGGCCACCTGCCACAATGCAGTGGCAGACGGGTGTCATCTCAAAGGGACCCAGGTGCTGATGGCACAGCTGGAGGTCCACAGTCCTGAATCACCTTGACTTCGGGGCTGTGATTTTCAGAAGGTAGAAACCTAACTCTCACACACATCTAGAAAGCACATGGGCTGGAGGCGTATTTAACTCATTAACAAGAGAACCAGCAAGACGGTGAAAGGGCTTCCTAGGTGTAATTTGAGGAATCAGCTATTGATAAAGATTTGAAAAAAAGAATGTTAGCAGAAGATTGCTCCGTCAGATGCAAAAGTGGTCATTGTCCTCCAGGCAAAACCTTAACGTTTCGTCATCTTTTCTACCCCAGAGAAACCATTTGTCCTTCTCACAAAGTGACAAACACAGACACATTAACGTGGAGTTAATTCCACAAACCTAAAGCCTTGAGTCAAAGTCAACAGATTAAAGTTCTAACAGCTTTAAGGAAAAAAAAAGTCAACAAAAAGTCAAATATGGTTTCAGAGCCTCTAGATCAGGGAAGACTATGGCCCAAGGGGCCCAAGCGCCCTGAGCCTGTGGGGATTTTCTTACTTATGGTAAAACACGTGTAACTGAGAATTTGCCATCTTCGTTTTTAACTGTACATTCCGTGACATTAAGTCCATTCACACTGTTGAGCAACCTTCACCATCATCCATCTCCAGAACTTTTTCATTTTCCCAAACTGAAACTCTGTCCCCGTTAAACACTAACTCTCCATCCCTACCCCCAGCCCCTGGCAATGTCTTTTCTACTTTCTCTCTAAAATTGTCACTACTCCAGGGACCTGGATGTTGTAGCAGGAGTCAGAATTTCCTTCCTTTTCAAGGCAGAATAATATTCCATCGTGTGGATGGACCACGATGTCTGCCCACCATCCACAGGGGATGTTTGGGGTATTTCCACCCTCAGCTATTGTGAACGGTGCCGCTGTGAACACGGGTGTGTTACTACAAATAACCGTTTGGGTCTCTGCTTTCTATTCTTTGGGGCGTATACCCAGGAGCGGGATTGCTGGATCGTGTGGGAATTCTTATCTTTGGTGGAGCCTCCACGCTGTTTTCCACAGCAGTCTCATCACCTCGCATTCCTACTAGCAGTACCTAAGGGGCCAGTTTCTCCGCAACCTCCCAACACTTGTTGTTTTTTGTTGTTTGTTTGTTTTGTCTCTCTGTTGCCCGGGCTAGAGTGCCCTGGCGTCAGCCTAGTTCACAGCAACCTCAACCTCAAGCAGTCCTCCTGCCTCAGCCTCCCAGAGTGTTAGGGTTACAGGCGTGAGCCACCGGGGCCCAGACAAGTGGCATCTCACTGTGGTTTTGATTTGCATTTCTCTAAATGGTTAGTGATGTTGAGCATGTTTTCATGTACTCATTGGCCATTTGTGTATTTTCTTTGGAAAATATCTATTCAAGTGCTTCACACATTTTTTTAATTTTTTTGTTGTTGAGTTGTAGTTCATTATATGCACTCTGGGTATGAACTGCCTGCTTTTGTAAATAAAGTTTTATCGGCACCCAGCCACACACACTGGCTTCTTTGTCACATTGTCTGTGCCTTCACTTGGGCTGTAACTGCAGACCCAAGCGGCTGCAACGCGGGCTGGATGGCTGCAAACATGTACTCTCTGGCCCTCGGCAGAGTTTGCCGACCCCCGTCCTAGTTCCTTTTTTTTCTCTTAAGAGACAGGTTCTCTGTCACCCAGGATGGAGTGCAGTGGCACGATCACAGCTCACTCTAACCTCCAGCTCCTGTGCTCAATCCCCCCTCCCACCCCAACCTGAGTAGCTAGGACTGCAGGTGCCCACCGCCACCTCCAGGTAATTTTTTAATGTTTTTTGTAAAGACAGGATCTGGCTATGTTGCCCAGGCTGGCGTGAACTAAAGTGAAATCGTAAGGGCCCCCCACAAATGGCTGACTGAATAGACCCCCTCTTGGCCAAGGGGATACCCCAAAACTGAGTTACTGGCAGTGAGAGGGAGGTCAGACCTGCCCCATCATGCCCCAGTCCTTGGAGACACCCTTTGAAACTCACTGAGAGGCCTGAAGCTGTGCAAGCCACACCTGCAGGTCCTCAATTTACATAACAAATACATGGCGGTAGTTTGTCCCTGATTTACCGACTGCCTTATCTTCACTCAGAACATTCAAGCCTTTAGACAAAGCTTCATTTCTTTAACCAATTGCAAGTCAAAGAGTCTTTGAACCCACCTCTAACTCTTTGAGATGTCCCCTGTTTTTGGGCCAAACCAATGTCCACCTTCCATGTATTGATTTATGACTTTACGTGTAATTCCTGTCTCCCTGAAATGTACAAAATCAAACTGTAACCCAGCCACAGCGAGTCCCCTTGCTTCCAGGCTTCTTGGGGTGTAGCTCCAGGCCATGGTCCTCAACTTTGGCTCAGAGTTTGACTTCTTTTGCGTTAACACTGGTCTCTTCCAGTAATCCTGCCGCCTGGGCCTCCCAAAGTGCTGGGATTACAGGCGTGAGCCACCGCGCCCGCCCCTCTAGGGGACTTTAGACAGAGCTTATCTGGATCTCAGGGGCTCCAGCTTCTTTGTTTAAACAAAAGAAGGGGTGGGCCTGTCCAGGCAAGGAAATGTGAGAGGCAGCTGTCAGCCGGCTCAGTGGGGGAGGGGTCCCTGCTCTGGGGTCGGGGCAATACTGAGGGCCAGGCCAGTGGGGGAGGGGTCCCTGTCCTGGGGTTGGGGCAATACTGAGGGCCAGGCCAGTGGGGGAGGGGTCCCTGCTCTGGGGTCCGGGCAATACTGAGGGCCAGGCCAGTGGGGGAGGGGTCCCTGTCCTGGGGTCGGGGCAATACTGAGGGTCAGGCCAGTGGGGGAGGGGTCCCTGTCCTGGGGTCCGGGCAATACTGAGGGCCAGGCCAGTGGGGGAGGGGTCCCTGTCCTGGGGTCGGGGCAATACTGAGGGTCAGGCCGCATCTACCCCCAGGCTCCGAAGGTGGTTTGGTGAGTTTTATGCAGTTAAACGTAAACTGACTTTAGGACTCAGTAATCCCACTGCTAGCTAGATACTATCCAAGATCTGACTGGGGAGATGTTCTTAACAACTTTATTCGTTAACAGCCCAAAGCTAGAAACAACCCCAGTGTCCATCAGAGGCAAAGGAGAAGCATCCACTCTCAGTCCTCTGTGGACGGAGGCAGGTCCCACACGTCAGAACACAGCCCAGCACCCCACAAGGCCAAAGGGCCACAGGGTGGGGGACCCTCGAAACCATAATGCAGATGGAAAGAGGCCAGACCCAGGCGCCCCCCAACTCTATGATCCCACGTATGCGAGATTCTGGAAAACACAATCAGTGTCTTTGGAAACCAGATCCTGGCCGGGCGTGGTGGGCTCACGCCTGTAACCCCAGCACTTGGGAGGCCGAGGCTGGAGGACTGCTTGAGGCCAGAAGTTTAAGACCAGCCTGGACAACATAGCCAGACGCCGTCTCTATAGAAAATTTAAAAATTAGCCAGGTGTGGTGGCCTGTGCCTGTAGTCCCAGCTCCTCGGGAGGCTGAGGCAGGAGGATCACTTGAGCCCAGGAGTTTGAGGTCGCTGTGAGCTACGATGAAGCCACTGTAGTCTAGGTGGGGTGACAGAGTGAGAGACTGTCTCAAAGAAGAAGAAAAAAAAAAAAGAATTAAAAAAAATAAAGAAAAAGAAGTACTGACACAGGCTACGACCTGGATGTACCTTGAAAATATTGTTCTCAGTGAAAGAAGCCAGACACAAGGACACATGTCATACGATGCCATTTACACAAAATGCCCAGAATGAGCCGATCCATAGACACAGAAAGTGGGTTGGTGGCTGTCAGGGGCCGGGGGAGGGGGGGACTACTATGGATATGGGGCGCCCTTTTGGGGTGAAGAAATGTTTTGAAACTACACAAAGGAGATGGTTGGGCAGTACTGGGCAATGCCACCAAACTGTTCCCTCCATGAGAGTTAATTTCATGTCGTGCGAACCTCACCTCAGTGAGACTCACACTGAGGACATTCAAAGGAGGAAGAGGGAGGAGGAAGGACAAGGACAGGGACAAGGACGGGAGGACGGGAGGATGGGAGGAGGACAAGGACAACAACAAGAGGGAAAGGGCACTCAGGAAGCTTCTGGTAAAGTCACTTCCGCTGAGCACCGTTGCAGCGGGGCAGGGCCAGGGCTCCCGGGCCTTGTCCGGCATCTTCCCAGCCCCGAGGGCTCAGGCCTTGAACTTCAGCAGCTCCTGGATGAGCCTGCGGCCGGCCACACTGTCCCCTGCAGGAGTCCCTATCGGAGTGCCCGAGGCCAGTGCAGCTCGCGGGGACTCAGCCTGGACAGGCAGGAGCGGCCCCAGCTGATAGACGGTCACCAGCCTCGCGGGACTTCCTGAGGGCGCACAGAGCCATGCTGGGCAGGAAGAAGCCCCTGCAGGGCTGAGTCCCTGAGGGACCCAGGCAGGCACCTGGGCTGGGCCTCCTTCCCGACCTCTCCATCCTGTGACAGCCTCAATGTCCGGCCTCCGGCCTCCGGAGCAGGGCGGGCAAACCGGCCGGACTGCCCCCTCGGTAAGTGCCCCCGCCAAGGCCCTGGGACGCCTCCCCTGCTGCGGCATCCGGCCCACCCACCCACGCCCCCCCCCCCCCGCCTGCCCCAGTTCCATCCTCCCATCGACCAGCCCCGTCCAAGCCACTGTCACCTCTCGCTTGGACCACTCCGATGCCCTGCCATGCGGCTCCATCTTCCCTCATCATCCTCTCCGCCGGGCAGCTGACGGGCCCCTTCTCGCTTGACGACCCCTCTCAGAGAGGCTTTCCCAGGTGTCCTTGCGTTGCAGACCCCCTCCCCGACCAGCCACGCTCTGACACCGGGGTCTGCTGTCGGAGGACGGCAGTCGGGGCCTGCGACCGGGTGGGAGGACCGTGCATCTCTGTTTTTGCCGCCTCCGACAGAAACGCAGCATCTGCTTCAACTGACCTCCCGGACGAAGTGGGTTGCGATCCAGGGGGTCCAGACGCCCCCGTGCTGGGAGTCCAACCTCCTCCCCAGGGGCCGGCACTGGACCCGCCTTTTCCCGCCGTCCAGCTCCTCCTGCTGCGGCGCCATCTCCAGGCACGAGAACTTGAATCTGGTTTCGACTGAAAAAGGCTCCGGAGGCAGGAGCGGAGCAAGCGGAGCTTTGTTTGGGGCGGTCGCGCCCAGCAAGCCCAGGGAAGGGAGGGCGGAGAATGGGTATTGGGAGCGACTGCTTGTTCCTGCACAGTGACCTGCACAAAAATGACCGGACAGCCAGGAAGACAGACAGACACACGTTTACACACTCACAGACGATTCACGATGCTCACGGCAGCGCTATGCAGAACCGTGAAAAGCAGGGAAAACCCAAAGCCTCGGTGATAATATTTTTCTGGAACGGAATATTACACAGCAGTAGAAAATGCAGGGATGACGGCTCCCTGCAGCTGCAGGTGCTTCTCAGGGACACGATGCTGGATGGGCAGATGGTGACACAGGACCGACACCCGCCCACAAGGGTAAAAACAATTAGAACCGAACCTGCCACTGTGGTGGGCGTGTGGGACGTCCCTGCGGCTGAAACTCCAACACCACGGAGCCCAGGACGGCCACACGGAGCCCAGAACCACAACACGGAGCCCAGGATGGCCACACGGAGCCCAGGATGGCCACACGGAGCCCAGGATGGCCACACAGAGCCCGGGACGGCCACACGGAGCCCAGAACGGCAACACGGAGCCCAGGACGGCTACACAGAGCCCAGAACCACAACACGGAGCCCAGGATGGCCACACGGAGCCCAGAACGGCAACATGGAGCCTGGGACGGCCACACAGAGCCCGGGATGGCCACACGGAGCCCGGGACGGCCACACCACCGAGGGCAGTGGCCCCCAGCGGCAGGGACGGCGGGAACCCACTGTTCACACTGATCTCGGGGTGAATCCGCGGAGTTTCATGTGTTGCAAATGCAGCAAGTCCGGGCTGAGGCCGGCGCGCCAGGAATCAGGGTCTGCCACCCACCCAAGCAGCGCAGCTGAAGTTCGGCTGGGAGGTTTTTTTTTTTTTAAAGAACAATTTACATAACCACATGGAGACAGTTTCTGTTTTAAATATGCTGGCAGGCTCCAAATGGGACGGTCAAAGGTCATGTATTGTGTGGTCCGTTTATGTGAAATATCCAGAATCGGCGAATCCATGGAGACAGAAAGATCAGTGGTTGCCAGCAGCCGGGCTGGGGACGGACGGGGAGAGGCTGGTACCAAGTCGGGGGGTTTGGAACGAGCTGGAGGTGGCGTTTGCACAACCCTGTGAACGTGCTAAATGCCACCGAGCCGGACACGGTGTTATTATCTCTCCCCCGACCCGACTCCTGAACTGGACACTTGAACACGGGCAAGCCGGGTGTGGTGGCTCACGCCCTATAGACCCAGCCACTCAGAGACAGAGGTGGGAGGATGGCTTGAGGCCAGGCGTTCAAGACTAGCCTGGGCAACATAGCAAGACCCCCGTCTCTATTTTTTTCTTTTCTTTTCTCTCTCCTTTTTTTTTTTTTTTTGAGACAAGGTCTTGCTGTGTTGCCAGGCTGGAGTGCAGTGACATCATCATAGCTCACTGCAGCCTCCAACTCTCCAACTCCTGGGCTCAAGCGATCGCCTGGCTAAATTTTTAATTTTTTGTAGTGACAGGGTCTCACTATATTGCCCAGACTGGTCTCGAACTCCCGGCCTCAAGCCATCCTCTTGCCTCCACCTCTCAAAGTGCTGGGATTACAGGTGTGAGCCACCGCGCCCGGCCAATCTCTGCCTCTGAAAAGAAAAAAAAGCAATTTCATAAAAAGGAAATCGGTAATTTTACGATACACGAATCTCATCTAAAAAAAAAAAAAAAAAGAAGGAAAGATCTTGAGGAGGGGCGGGGGGGCCCCACCTGGGAGGTCACTAGAGTGTCCTGGGAAAACATGCTGAGGACACTCAGCCCCGGGCAGCTCCTTCGTTGGGGGGTGTGAGGGGCACCCCCAGGGTGTGGGGGACGTCCTGTTTCACTGGGGGAAAAAGAGGCAGGGACGAGGTGACTCTGTGGCCCTGGGCAGAGCCGGGGCCGTGCCCTCGCCGGGTGCCACACCAGCCCCCAGGGAACAGAGACCAGGTGGTACATTCCGGCCTGCTGAGCTGGAGCGGCAGAATTCCTCTGCCACGTGTCGGGGTGGGGACCGGCGGCCGGAGCAGCCACACCTGCCACCCTGCTGCCTCGTGCGGCGACCAGCTCACGCCATGGCCTCTGCCGGCAGCGCGCAGTCATCGGCCAAAGCTCCCTGGGCCCCGTAACCGGCCGCGACGCTGTGGGGAACTTACTTTCATCCTTTTTAAGTGTCTTCACCTGTGAAATGGGCCCATGGCTACAGGAAACTTCCAGCTCTCCTCCTTCTGGGCTCCCAGAGGGCGTCAAGGCCCTGCCCTCCCTCCGCACCTCAGCTTGGGGATGCGGTGCCGGCACAAGCAGCGTGCATCCCTCCGGGCTGGAGCTCCCAGTTTGCTCTGTCCTGAGCTCTGTCCCCTCAGCAGGGTGCCGCCGAGATGGTCGCGTCTGGAGCCTGGGAGAGAACGGCCGGGCCCCAGCCGACCCGCAGAGCCGGGCGAGAACAGCCGCTGTTGTTCTGAGCTGCGGGATTCCTGGGGGTTTTGTCACTGCGGCATGGCCTGGCCCGGCCGGCCAACGCAGCCAGGACGTCCCGGGCTGTCAGGAGCATGGAATGAGCCATGGCACAAAGGGCTTTGATTGGCACCGGCGTAGCCGGCGCTCGACACGTGACTCAGGGCCGGGCGCGGTCGGCGGGATGTCTGGGCGCTTCATTCACCCGCTCCTGGCTCCTGCCGGCCTCTCTGACTCAACTTCCAACCAGCCTCCCGCTGCTTGTTCGCCGGCCCCACCCACACCGGCCTTCACGCCAAGCTCAAACACGCAGGGCATGTGCCAGCCTCCCCCTAGGACCTGGCATGGCTGGCTTTCCTGCCTGTCAGGACTCAGCCCAGAGGTCCCGTCCCCGACCACCTAAAGCAAAGCAGGCCCCCTTAGCAGGCCTGTTCTCCGTTATCTCACCCTGGCCTATTTGATTTTGTTTATTAATTATTTACTTTTTTTTGAGACAGAGTCTCACTCTGTTGCCTGGGCTAGAGTGCCGTGGCGTCAGCCTAGCTCACAGCAACCTCAGACTCCTGGGCTCAAGCGATCCTCCTGCCTCAGCCTCCCACACTGCTGGGCTCACCACTCCGGCCTGGCCCACTCGATGTAAAGCACCTGTCACAGGACAACCGGCCCCGCTGCGTGTTGTGTTAAAGGTTTGGGAGAAAATGGGGTCGTTGCAGACTGAGACTTGCTCAAGCAGTACAGGGCTGTGTATCAGGTCCTTGTTTAGATAAATCTGTTTTAAAAACATTTTGGGGGCACAAGTGGCCTATTTGAATGTGGATGGGTCTGACATGATACTACTGAGCCACTGTTTATGTTGTGAAGTGTGACGGTGACACTGTTGTTACGTAGAAAAGCCTTCGTTCTTCGAGGGATATACGAAGTAGTCAGGAATGACGTCATGACGTTGTCTTTTACTGTAAGGTCACTGCGGTTGGCCGGATGCAGCGCCTGACGCCTGTAGTCCCAGCACTTGGGGAGGCTGAGGCAGGAGGATCCCTTGAGCCCAGCAGTCGAGGCTGCTGTGAGCTGTGAAGACGCCACTGCACTCCAGCCTGGGCAACAGAGCGAGACTCTGTCTCAAAAAAAAGTAAATAAATTAATTAATAAACATAATCAAGTAGGCCAGGGTGAGATAGATGTCCCTGGACCGTCCTGTCCCCAGTTTCACGTGCAGCAACTGATGGGGACACGGCACTTCTGTGACCGTGTGGGACGAAGCCGGCGCCCGTGTGGCGGCTGCCTGTGCAGACGCCGTTTTCCAAACACACAAGCGCAGTTTCCGGCCCTCCGAGCCGGCGGCCACGCCCCAAATCAGCTGGTCCCAGACTCGGCTCTGGCGGGCGGATGACTGCAGCCCCAGGTTAGGACGGCCCTGCGGTTGGTCGTCTGCTCAGGGCTGTGGTTCTGGGGGCTCTCAACCCCCCACAAAGGCCTCAGCCATGGGCGACCCCCAGGGCCCCTCGGAGGGGTGACACAGCCCAGCCTCACCCCTGCACCCCACACCTGGGCAGGCACTGGACGCACAGGGGGCACAGGGGCAGCTGCAGGACCTGCGATGGCCTTTGGGGGCCCCCTTCGCCACCCTGGCCCTGAGACAGCCCTGCAGGCCTGGGGTCCCCAACCCAAATGCCCCCAGGGACATGGAGACCTTGGGGAGGGGGCCGCCCGGGCAAAGGAAGTTACGTGCGTTTGAGCTCCGAGCAACGAGCCTGCCCAGTGGGTGGAGGGTTGAGATGCCCCTGCTGCAGCCGGAGGTCTGGGGGCCGCGGGGAGGCCGGACCCTCCGCCGCCCCCCGCAGCTGCTGACCCCGCAAGGACGGGGGTCTGTGCAGCTCTGTTCCTGACGGCCCGAGCCTGGAGGCAGCCGGGGGGGCCTTCAGCAGGCGGGCGGGTAAAAGCCGCGGTCCGTCCGGGCGATGGGATGTCACCCAGCACTGCAAAGACAGGAGCCACCAAACTGACGAGACACGGAGGGGCCTGGGATGCCCAGTGCGGGGGAGAAGCCAATCGGGGAGGGGCACTCGCCAGCGGGTCCGTTCTGGTGAAGGCGGGACCGGGAGACAGGGAAAGGGTCGGCGGGTGCCAGGTCAGAGGGGGGGAGCGGCGGGCAGAGCACGGAGGACTCGGGGTGCAGGAACTGCGCCGTGTGACGCTGCAGGGACACGGCACACGCTGGTCCAAACCCGTGGAATGTGGGACACGGACAGCGAGCCCCCGGGTTCACTGTGGACTCGGGTACAATGACGTGTCAGTGTCGTGTCATGGCGTGTGGCAGGTGCACCCCGTGGGCGTCAGTGGGGGGCTGTGCAGGGGTTGCAAGGGGTGTGTGGGGTGTTTTGGGGGGTTGGGGGGCTCCCAGCCCAGCCTGTTGAAGCCGTGGGGACTGGGCCAACTACCCTGAGACACTGGCCCTTTCTGTCCTCCCAGCCTGAGGCCTTCCCACCAGCTGTTCCCCTGGCCCGAATGCTGTCCCCAGCCTCCAGATGGCTGGCACCTTCTGCCATGCAGGTCCCAGCTCGACATGACACCACCTCCTCCAGGAAGCCCTCCCTGACCACCTGTCCACAGTCTGGGCCCACCTTGGCCCCAGCCGTCCAAGTCTCTTGTGTCAGTTACGCCAGAGCTGACATCGGCTCTCTTCTGCCTCTCCCTGTCCCCGGCTCTGTGAAGCCCCTGAGACCCAGGGACGCCCAGTCCCTGGCAGCCAGGCTCAGGGGCAGGAGACGGGGGTCCCAGCGCCCAGCCCACCCAGCATCCCCGCCGGTTCCGATCGCAAAGCACTTTCTGGCTTTCACCCAACAATGTTTGTGACAACTCGTGCCTTTGTGCGTAATTATGACGCTTCTGCATTTCCACAAATCTGGGCGCGAGCGGAACTTCTACCTGCCGCCAGTTTCAAGACGCATCCCGATTTCAGGTGAAAAACTACGCGTTACAGACTCGGTGGAATACGGTCATAAGAGCAACGAACTCCAGCAGCCCCCCGGCCGCGTGCCAGGCACCGTCCCGCCCGTGCACGGGACCCGCAGACTGCCGGACACCGCGGCGTCCTGTTGGCAGACGCTGCAGGGGCCAGTGGCCGACAGGGGGGCCTGGCTGGGGACCCGTGCTCTCCACCCGCCCCTGCCCGGTCTGCACATCAGGTCGGGAGGGGGGCTCAGAGACGGGAGTGGCCACACGGCGAGTGACGGCGAGTTCGAGGCAGGGACGGGGCTGCATCCCCGGGGTGCCTGGGCAGGGGCAGCTGCCGGCTGGGAGGAGCGGGTGTCCCCAGGCGGAGCCCAGGCCGACGGGGCAGCCCTGCTGCAAGATGCGCAAGGATTGCATCAGGGTCCGCTGCCCGCGGCCCTCCCGGCCCTCCCGGGATGACGCAACCCTGAGCCCCGAGGGTGCCGGCTCACCTGTCCTGTGCCCACTCCGCCCTCCCGCCCACACCCAGGCGTCCTCAGACCACCTCCCAGTGTTTACCTTTGGTTCCTGTCTGCGCTTGCGAAATGCATGTTGTGACAGATACACGCCCCCTGCCCTGCTGTCTCCCTCGGGGGCCGCCAGCCGCTCCGCAAAGGGCCGGGATCTGAGGCCCCCGGCTCACCTCCGGGACAGCAGCCCTGTGTTTGGTGGCCTGTTTGTTACCGTCTCTTAAAGGAACGGCTCGGCTGTGTTCCAAGGAATATTTGTTTACAAACCCGGCTGTGCGATCCAGTTTGGCCCCGGGGCCCACGCTGGCCAGCCCCGATCTGACAGCTCTGTCCCGCCCGGTCACCCCGCCCTGGTTTCCGAGGGAGACGTGAGGCTATTTCTGGCTTCCCCCGCGGCAGGTGCGGCAGGATCACCTGGGCCTGCCCACGCCCGGCAGAACCAACCCCCAGCCGCAGTGTCGGCGAGTTCTGGGAAGACCCCGTGGGAGGGGTCTCGGCCCACCACAGAGAGCCCGGTTGGCTACACGTCACCCGCGCCACGTGGCCCTGGCCGCCCCAGACAGCTCCTGCCCTCGGCCGGTGGCAGCCCCGTCCCGCCAGGCGCCCAGCGAAGATCTCGCCACCCTGTCAGCAGTGGCATGGGCTCCGCCTTCCAGTCACGCCCAGCGTGTGGCTGCCCTGACCCCAGTCCCTGGAGTGTCCCCGTGGCCTCACCCGTCCCCGCACCCACCTCCTCCCCTCGGCTTCCTTAAGGCCACGTGACTCACTATACGGCCACCTATATGTCACTATTACCCATCCTCACAGGTTCCTGCGACTTCTTGGTTGTTTCTTCCCCACTAGAACCAGACGGTCTCACAGGACTAACGACTTGGGCCGTGTGGTTCCAGGCTGTGGCCCAGCACCTAGAACAGGGCCTGGCTCAGCTCCTGTTTGTTGAGTGAATAAACGAATGACAACGCCCTCCACACCCGGCCACAGGCTGGGAGGGAGCCCAGAGCCGGCACCTACGGCCACGCGTGAGAGACGTGAGAGATGTGAGAGACGTGAGAGGTGTGAGAGACGTGAGACAGGGGCGTGGCAGCAGCCCGGCCACCATCCGACTGCAACTGCAGGGGAGACCCCGCAAGAGACCACCCGGCCGAGCCCAGGTGCCCTCCAGAGACAGGGAGAGGCAGAGGGAGAGGGGCAGACAGAGGACTGTGCTTGCTTTAAGCCTCCCAGCTTCGGGGGTCTGTTCTGCCGCCAAGTCCGTGGAGCCGGCGGGTCCAGGGGCCCAGAGGGAGCAGCCCCTGGGACTCCAAGGCGGAGCATCCCGCTGCCCCTCGACCCCTCGACCCCTCCACGGGCAGCGGGACGCTGTTTCAGTCCCGACCTTTGGCGCCTGACCTCGTCCGGCCGCCCACCCTGCCTCCGGGGCTGTGGCGTGTGTAGGGGGGCAGCCGGCGGCTCACTGCCACCAACCACACTCATTCCCTGGGGTCACCCGAGTGCCCCCAGGCCCCCAGGCCCCCACAGCCACCCCCACGGGGCTTCTCGAGGGGACCCAGGAGAGGCGGCAGGGAGGGGCTGGGGGCTGTGCCCCAAAGTCACAGCCGTGATGCTGCGAGGAGGTGGAGCCTTTGGGAGGGGACCAGGGTCAGAGACGGTCGTGAGGGCGGAGCCCGGCAAGGATGGAGGGACGAGCACCCCCCGCGGGGGCCGTCTGTGACCAGGGAGCGGCGCTCTGAGAACCCGGGCCTGCGACCCCGGTCTCAGACTTGCAGCCCCCAGGACTGTGGGGCACGACACCTGCTGCCCAGGGCGCCAGTCTGTGGTCTGTTATGACACCTGAGCCAGGACACCCTGCCTCAGTTTCCCCACCTGTACAACGGGAGCGGGAAGGGGTGTGCCCCCCCCACGGTGACCTGTGTAGACGTGTTTTGTCAGCTCAACACCCCCCCCCCACACACACACGGGGATACACGTGTTTGCTCACAAGGCTGGGTCACGCTGAGGGCCGGGGTCCCGCCCCTCCCCAGGCAACCCCTGAGCACGGCCCCCCACCCGGCCAGTCCTGGCGTGGGGGCTGCTCCGCATGGGGCCGGCACAGCACAGCGCGGGAACAAACCGAGGCTGGGAAAATCCGAACGTCGCAGGAAGCTGCGGGGCCCGGCTGGTGACACACCTGCGGGAGAAAGCCCGTGTCCTCGGCGTTGGCTGTGAGACCCCAAACCTAACCCACCTGGGGGACGCCCCGGTGGGCTGGCCTCACACGCCCAAGGTCACGGGGGCAAAGGAGAGCTGGCGCTGTGCCCGCCCGCGGGAGGAGGACACGGCATGGCATGGCCGCCCGCGTGGGTCCCTTCCTGCAGGGGACGTTGCTGGGGAAACAGGGCCAGCGGGGCCTGCAGGGCGAGCGGCTGACGTGTTGACCTCGGGGGAGCGTCCGGTTTGCGGGGGACACTCAGGGCTGCTCCCCAGGCCCCGGGAAAGTGCTCTGTAAACGGAATCGTCTCAGCAGAGGAAAACGCAGGGACCGGCTGGTCGCGTATCCCTTATGGAAAATGCTCACGGCCAGGAACGCTTGGGACTCCGGACCTTCTCAGATTTTGGAATGTCATATTTGCATATCCTTGCCGGTTGGCCTCCTAATTCGAAAATCTGAAATCCTAAGTGCCCCGGGGAGCATTTCCTGAGCCGGTGCCCAGGGGTTTCGGGTTTTGGGGTGTTGGGACCCGGGTTTCTGGGTGAGGGGCTTCGCCTGTGCCGGAACACGGGGTGACGGGGGAGGAAGATGTTCCCGGGGGCTGCTCCTCCCTGCTCCTCTGCCCCCGGCGGGAGTGGGGGGCTCAGAGAAGCTCCACTCTGCGCCTACTGTTTACCTCTTCACGGGGACAGAACGGTCAGAGCTTTATGAAAGAGTGTCTGGGCTTTACAGCCGCAGTCAGGCAGCTCCCGGCCTTGCCACCTGGCGTGGCTGGGCCACCTTGGGGCCCCCATGGGCCGTTTCCCAGCTGCTCAGGGAGCCACAAAGTGGGACGATGCAGGGGACAAGGGTGTGGGCTCCGGGCAGGGCAGAGCCGGCGTCCCCGTGAGCAGGAGGGACCTGTTCCCGCCCGGGAGGGGAGGTCGTCTCCGCACAGACCCCGTCCTGCCCCGTCTGGCAGGCGGGATTGTTCCCGGCTCCAGGAGCAGATGGTGAACAGATGGACGCAGGAGCGGCCGGGCCCTGGCAGCGTCTGGGACGGGCCGGCCCTGGGGTCGGGGAGGGGGTCCCCCGGCTCTGCGTGCTGGGTGCCAGGAAGCGTGGAGGCCGCGCGGTGAGTACGTCTGCGTCCTTCCCCATGCAGTGGGCGCGTCAGCCCCTCCCGGGAGCTTCCCGCCTGCCTGAAGTGACCCCAGCGCCACTGGCTGGGCCTCAGGCAGCACAGGCAGCGCTCCCGCCTCGGCCCACCCCGCGTGGGCTCCTGACCCTCCCCCTCGCTCAGGGCTGCCCTTGGGGACATCTGGCTGCAGCAGCCCGCGAGGCCCAGAGCCTCAGTCACGGGTGACGGCCGCCCCAGCCCAGAGCCCTATGCAGCGAGGCCCGGGCAGGGCAGGATGGACAGCGCCCTGCCCCGCGCAGCCCCCGACCCCCGGCGGCCTCCAGTCGGCTGACGGCCTGTCCGTGTGGCCCCCACCGTGTCCTCTTCCCCCCAGTGGAACCACGTCTGCTCTGGGCACCAGGAGGGAAGCCGGGAGCCCAGGTCAGAGCTCTCGGGCCGGGCGTTGCTGTCCTACGGCGACCGGGCGCCAGGTTGCGGGGGCTCGAGCCTGGCAGTGGAAGGAGCCGCCGAGAATCAGCCTCCTGTGTGCCCCGGGTGCGACACGGCGCTGACCCGGCCACGTCGGCTGCACCGCCTGCTGCCGGGCAGACAGCGTCCCGAGCCATCGCCTGGGAAGGGACACGTGTGTCCTGCCCGCCCCACACTGGGGACACAGTGCGGTTCATGCGGGCAGGTGCCCGACCGCGGCCTGCTGGGTGACTGAGCCATGTCCTGACCCCACCCCGGCCCACCCACAGCAAGGGCTCATCTCCCCACGCTGGGCCTCAGTCCTCCCGGCTGCAAAATGGGCACGCGGAGCCCTCGGGAACACGGAGGATCTAAGCGGACGCTGCACAGGGAGGTGCTGATGAACCCGCAGTTCCTCCCGGAAGCGACGTGAGGCCCTGGGGTGCCCACCCCTGTGCACCCCCAAAGCGCCAGGGAGCCGAGATTACAAAGCGGGGCTCGGTCGTGTTTGTCCGGAATGCGTCACAGGGGAGACGTGCCGTGGCCCCGGCCGGGGCTCGTGGGTGTGGGGCCGTGGCCCGCCGGGGAAAGGGCCGGAATGAAGCCCCGTGGGTGCCGGAGGCACAGGGCGGCAGTGACACGTGGGGGGCTGGCGGCCGCCCTCCCAGACCAGGCTGCTCCCTCCAGGGCCGGCGGGGGCAGAGCGGTGATGTCCTCGGCTCGGCAGTGAGGTCCTGGCGGCCGGCACCGGCTAGTGGAAGGCGGCTCTGTCCCCGCCTGCTGGATGGCCCGGCCTGTCCTCGGTGGGCAGTGCCCTCTGCCGGCCCGGCCTGTCCTCGGTGGCGGGACAGGCTCCCAAGTCTGCGCGCTCTGGGCACCGGTCCTCGCCCTGCGCGGCGGGCGGTCCTGAGTCGTCTGCCCTCTCCCAGGCCAGCGCCGCCTGTCATAGCGCCGGGGCCTGGGCCGCCGTCCACGGGGCGTTCAGCAGATACAGCAGCAGCAGTGCGGCGGCCACCAGCGGTCCCGGGGTCCCCGGCAGAGGGGGGGCCGGGGAGGTGCAGGAGCACACCTCATAGCCGTCCTCCGCGCGGCTCTGGTCGTGCTGTCCCGGCGGGGCGCGGGCCCCGTCCACCCCCGTCACCTCGGAGCCTTCGGCCCGCGGGTCTCCACACACCAGCCAGTCCCGGGCCGTGGACTGCGGGTACCCGGGTGCCACCTCCAGCTCGCCATCCAGCACCTTCCAGTACTCCTGGCCGCGGAAGAAGTAGGAGGCACCTGGGGGGGGGAGGCAGCGCTGAGCACGGGGACTCCGCCGCGCAGCAGGGGACACTGAGGGCCTGAGTCGGGTCAGCGCTTGCGTGGCCACGGCAGCGTCGCCCCGGGCAGCTCGGAGGAGCCCGCTGGCAGCAGGGGACGGACGGGGCGACCTCTCAGGGCTTCCTTCCCTTCCCGGGTTTCACCGAGAGCCCACTCTGTGCCCGGCCGTCCTAGGTTTGGGGTCGGAGCATGGGACACAAAACAAGACGGAAGACACTTCCGTCCTGGGGCAGCTGCCCTGTGGGAGGTTTCTCCACTCCGCGGGGCGCGGGGAGGCCGGGCCGGGGGCTGTGTGGGTGTCCCGGGAAGGTGCAAAGGCCCTGGGGTGGCCGCGTGTTTGCTGTGAGAGGCAGAGGCTGGTGGGCTGGGGGCATGGCCGGGCTCCAGAGAGGGCGGAGGGGCCCCAAGGGGAGGGGCGCAGTGCTCAGGAGGGGAGGACCCTGGAGGGTCTGCGGCGGGTGTGACCCCTCAAGCTCACTCCGACAGGTGCTGGGCTCCCCTCTGCCCAGGGAACCCTCCCAACAACCTGTTGCCGAGTTGTCTACAGGTGGGGAAACTGAGGCTGCACAGCCCTGACGCACGTCCGGTGCTCACCGTCGGACCAGCGCATGGCGTCGTCCAGCGTGCTGGGGACGCCCCTCCACAGGGGGCTCTGGGCGGGGTAGCCGGGGTCCATGCGCCGTGTGTGGTCATCGTAGCGCCAGTACAGCTGGTCCTTAAAGAAATAAGTCCTGTCATTGTGGGCCCAGGAGAAAGCGGCGTCCACGCCGTCCGGCGGCAGGCTGAAGTCCGAGACGGGCCGTGGGTATCCTTCCTCTACGTTATTGTCCTTAAACACCCAGTATCTGTCTCCTGGGGGCGAGAGAAAGAGCCGTGGGCCGGGGCTCAGCCCCACCCCGAGGGGCAGGGGGCTCCAGCCCTCCCCCTCCCCACGTCCGCCGCCCTCGCCCGGGCGCTCCAGGACGGCGGTGACAGCTGTAGAACAACGTGACTGTGCCTACCGCCACGGAACAGCACACTTAAAAACGGTTAAAATGGTAAATCTTGTTACATATTTTCTACCACAATTAAAAAGGACACAAAAAAGTCCTTTGCCGGAGACTGGACAGAGCTGGAACGTCCGTGAGTCGGGAGGCGTCAGGAGACGACAGCACTTCCGAGAACCGGCCGCACTGCGGCTCAGCGGGAACCAGCCAGGGACGCAGGGGACGCGGGGAGGGCGGGCCGCGGGGCAGAGGCCCCCACGGTCTCACGTCTGTCCCCGCAGGTCACCCACACACTCCTCGGGGGAAGTGGGAGAGCCCTGCAGATGCGCCTTGTCCAGGAGACCACAGCGAACGTCACCAGAACTCACCACCTGGGTGACGTTCCCACCGACCCTGCAGACCACCGTCTGGTCTAGAGGAGACGCCAGACAGAGCCACGAGGGACAACTCAGGTGATGTGCGGGGGTCCGCGGGCACCCGGGGCACAAGGCGAATGTGGCCCAGGAGGTGCCGACAGGGGACGGGGCCGTCAACATTCAACTGGCCACGTCTCGTCACAGTGCAGGGACAATCTTGCTCTCAGGGGGTTCAGGAGCAACGGGTCATGAGGTCCGCAACTCTTTTCGTAAAAAATTTTTTACAATTTAATTTTTTTTGAGACAGGGTCTCTATATGTTGCCCAGGCTGGTCTTGAACTCCTGAGCTCCTGATCCTCCTGCTTCAGCCAGTCCAGGGTACCTGGGACTCCAGGTGTGTGCCACCGTGCCCGGCTTTTGCAACTCACTGCTAACTGGTTCAGGAAAAGAAGGCAGAGAAGGCCGGGAGAGGGGGTGCATGTGGGGTCCCAGATACTCGGGAGGCTGAGGCGGGAGGATGCTGGAGCCCAGGAGTTGGAGGCTGCAGTGAGCTGTCATTGCACCCCTGCGCTCCAGCCCGGGCGACAGAGCAAGACCCTGTCTCGAAAGAGAAAGAAAAAGTGAGCGTGGGGACCGAGAGGATGGGAATTTGGGCATTGATATGGTACTTTAATTTTTCTGGAAGTTAAAATTTTTCAAAATAAAGTCTAAGACGCGAGGAGGCTCTTTATGCAGTGACATGAACCGATCACCCGTCACAGCAAGAGGACAGCAGCGTGGTGGGCGTGGCGGGCGTGGCGGCTGCTGTTGGTGCAAAGGGAATGAAACATCCGGAAAACCCGGCACATCTGCTTATTTGTGCAAATTTTCTGAAAAGGCGACGTTTCCGAGAGGCGAACACAAAACATAAATACCATCAAAGTTGTATAAGAATGTGCCGGTTCTCTACTTCTCACACAGGGTCTTTGAGGGCCGCCACTCGCCCCAGGGCCTCGCTGTGCCTTGGGGAGGAATCGGCCCAGGGCAGCCCCTGCGCGGCGGCTCCCGGGGCCGACAGTGCCGGTGCCGGGTCTGTGCCAGCAGGGGCCGGGCGGGTGGCGGGATGGGCGAGGCCGCGGTTCACGTCACAGACACGCGGAATGTTCTTGGCCTCCTCAGAGAAACGGGGTCTCTCCCATGTTTGTGGACGTGACCCCACCTGAGCCCGGGCAGGGGTCTTCATCCGTCTTGCCCTGCGTGTACCCGCAGTGGCCACCGCGGGAGGGGGCACGTGGAGGCGCCCGGTGTACCTGTGCTGGGTGCTCAGGCGAACGTGCCACCCCGTGCTCTGTGCCAGCGGGCAGACGCGAGGCCACGTGCCGCGGTCCTGAGGCTGCGGGGAGCCCGGGGAGGCCCCGAGTGCACCGTGGGGACCACACACCTTTGAAGAAGACGATCTTGTGGTCGCTGGTGCGCTCGTACACCGCGTCCACGCTGTCCAGGTGCAGGGGCAGGCCCCGCCAGAAGCGGTGCATCTGCGCCGGCTGCAGGGACACCAGGTGCCGGTCTCGGTTCAGCCGCCAGAAGTACTTGCCTGCGGGACACAGGGGCGGGGGGCTGGAGGTGGTGGGTCTGGGGCCCGAGTGGACCACACCCTTCCATTCTCTGGCTGCGGGACCCCTGGGTCACCTTTGAAGAAGAAAGCTTCCCCACGGATCTGGGCCACCGCGTCAAAGTGGGTGCTGCACCTGTGAGGCACGTCCTTCCTGGGCCTGTGGGGCAGAGAGAGTGGGTGGGCCGGGAGGCAGCCCCCCAGCACCCGCGGGGCCGGCGTCGCCAGGCCTCGGAACGGGCATCTCGGCTGCGGCTCGGCCAGGCACGGTGGCTGCACCAGAAGTGGAAGGCGAGTTAATGGGAGGCCGGCAAGGACCCGCCCTCCAGGCAAGCGTCAGGGCGCTCGCGCACACGCAGGCAGGAGGGGAAGCTGAGGCAGCGCCTGAGGGGCCGGCTGGGCACTGTCACCTAAGAGCGAAGTGCAGCTGGGACCCCGCTCCAGTTCTAGAATGTGTATTCATAGCATCACCATCATCATCATTTTGTATAGGTGGGGTCTTGCTATGCTGTCCAGGCTGGTCTTGAACTCCTGGCCTCAAGCGATCCTCCCGCCTCAGCCTCCCAGAGTGCTGGGATTACAGGTGTGAGTCACCGCGCCCAACCTGCATCATCGTTTGTGATGGCCAAGGACCCAAGACAACGTGAACGTCCACCAAGAGAGGAATTTAAAAATACAGGGTGACCCACGGATGCCGGTGTGGCACTCAGCTCTCCGCGGGACGGGCGAGTCCTCACAGACAGACACAGGCCTCTCAGAGAAGCCACGTGCGACGTGACTGGCACCGTGGCTGCACCCGTGGCTCTGCGTCCGCACTTCCCCACGGAAGTGCCGGGTACGTCCTAAAGGGACGTTTGCCCCCAGGGAGGAGGTCGGGTGCTGGGGTCAGGGGGGGAAAAACGGCCTTTTCAAGCTGGGCGCTTTCTGAGCCGCCTTTTGTTCCACTGGCTTGTGTCGCCCCCTCCAAAAATAAGTCACTGTAAGAAAACAGCCAAGTTGGAGCCGCATCTTTTGGGCAGAGTGAAATTCAGGGTGCACAGCTAAGGGACAAAAGTGCAAAACCATCGCACGTTGGAAACCAAAACCGCTCCCTGCAAAGCCACCGTGTGTGCGGGAGCAGGTGTGGTGAGGCTGCCACGCTGTGCGCCGGCCGGCTCCCAGGACAACGCGGCCCGGCCGACTGTCCCGGCTGAGCCCAGGCACCGGCCGGGTCCGCATACCCCGTCCCCCTGGGTGATGTCCCTGCTGCGTGGAGTGGCAAGCAGCCACTCCGTGCCCCGTCTGACTTCCAGACCCACAGAAGCCAGGAGCTGACACGGTGGTGGTGTCTGGTGGCACGAGGCGGGGCTGCTTGTCACGCAGCAGGTGACGGGGACGGGGGCGAGAGGAAACCGTGTTGGAAGTTCAGCATCTCTGCTCCGGCTCCCCGGCGGGGCGAGCGGGTGTTTCCCTGCCCTGCCCTGGGAGTTCGCGGAAAGGGAAAGCGTGGCAGGGGCACGTGGCAGGGCAGAGCTGGACGAGGACACACAGGCCGCGGCGGGAGGTGGCAGCGGGGCCGTGGCTTACGGGATGCTGGACCGGTTGTCGGGGGACTCCGGCAGCAGGGGAGGCTCCTCGGGCTCCGGGGTGTGCGGCTGCACCGTGGGGGACACAGACTCCCGCACGCCTGTGGGGCACAAGGAGAACCGTGTCGAGCCCCAGGACGCCCGTGTCCCCCACCCGCCCTGGCCCCGCCGGAGTCCGGATCAGGCGGGCACAGCCGAGCGCCCTCGGGCCAGGCCACACGGCGCAGGGCGTTCGTACAGCGCCTGGAAATCTCGCTACGCGCCCGAGAGCACTGGGAACGGCGTCCCAGCAAGACGCGCACCCCATGTTCACAGCGCCGATCCCACGGCCGAGGTGGACACGCCCACAGGCCACAGGGACAGACAGACAGGGAAGACCCGCCGTCGCGAAGAGAAGGAAGCTCTGCCCCGGGCGGCCACGTGACCAGCCGTGAGAACCCACGAGGGCCGGAGACAACGGCCGCAGGACGAGCCCTTTATAGAAACGTCCAGAACTGGCCCAGCTACAGCGACAGACAGTGGATCGGGGGCGCCAGGCTGCCCCAGTACTTGGGGGACAGACACGGGATTCTGCCCCGGGGCACTGAGGGGCTCAGGGACAGCTCTGGGAAAGGCCGGAGGGGCCCAGCCGTGCACCCCACGGACGCGCGCTCTGTCCCCCCACATGTGTGGGGCCGCGGGGGGTGCCGGGCGCCCGTGCCGGCTTCGGGCCACACTCACCGTACAGCTGCCAGATGCGCACTCTGTCCTCGTAGGGCAGCCTGTAGCCCAGCGGGTCGCCCACCGGGCCCTGGTAGTACGGCCGCATGATGGAGCGTGTGGCGGCCGCGTGCCTCAGCCCCAGGGCGTGGCCGAACTCGTGGACGGCAACTGCAAACAGGTCCATCCCATGGGCATCTGGGGACACGGGGACCACGTGAGCCGGGGGGAGGGGCCCTGTCCCCGAGTTGGGGGGCTGCAGTGCCCCAGGGTGTGGGCCGGGGCCAGGGTGCCTAGGGGGGGCACCATCCGGCTAAGCCGGGCTGCCATGGCGGGTGCCGTGGGGGCCCTGGCCCGGGTCACACGGGTCCGAGGGTCGCTCGGGGCTCGCTCGATTCCCACTGAGGCTCTGTGGGGGCTGCCCGGGCCCAGGGGTCCCCACGGGCTCAGCGCCGCCCAGACGTACCCGAGGAGCGGAAGGTCCAAGCCTCGTCATCGTCAAAGTGTGTGTCCCCCGCGGTGTGGTGGTCGCCGGGGAAGAAGGCGTGGGCCACGGTGCCGCCGGGGCCGTCGAAGGGGTAGCCGTCGTTGTGGTCGGCCTTGGAGAAGTCGATTTGGATGTCGGCGGCGCTGCCGGCCACCTCGTGGAAGTTCAGCGGCGTGATGTCGCTCCAGACCTTGAGCGCGTAGTGCATGAGCGCCCGCACCGTGTCGCGGCCCAGCGCCGAGTCCCGCGGGAACGTCCGGACCCTACGGCGGGGGTCGGAGCCCAGAGTCCGGTCACCGAGGAGAGGCCCAGTGTCCCCTGCCCGGGGGTGCCTGTGTCCCGGAGGGTGCGTCCGTGACCTGCCCTTCCCCCTCCCCGGGGCGAGCCTGCTGCCCTTGGGGAGACCCCCGGACTTCACGCAGGATGGACCGGAAGGTGGAAGCAGGGGACAGTCGGGTGGGCGGAGACCCCCAGCACACAGGGTCCACTCCCGAGCGCAGCCCCCAGCCCGGGCCCTCGGCGGGCACACGCTGACCCCCAGCCACCGCTCCCACCCAGGGAAGGCCTCTCTGAGCCATTTCTGACCCCAGGGACAGAGAAGGGCACAGCGCAGGGGCAGTGGGTCAAACAGCGCCCCCCAAACTCGTGTCCATCAGAACCCCGGAATGTGGCCCGACTAGCAAACAGGGTCTTTGTGGACGGAAGGACCGAGACGGGGGCATCGGATTAGGGCGGCCGGACTGCAGGGAGTGCCCCGCGGGGCAGAGGGTCCACAGACCCAGGCAGGAGACCAGAGGCCGGGCAGGGGCCTGGGGCAGACCCCCCCACGCCTCCGGGACAGAGAGGGGACAACTTCCTGCTGCCCAAGGCCTCTGGCGTGTGGGCGTTTGCCGGGGCGGCCCCAGGACACGGAGACACCACGCACGCCGGGCCGGGCCTGCCCCTCGCCTGCCACCCACCCACCTCCACGACAGGTTCCTCTTGTTCCACTTGGTGGGGGCCGGAGCCTGGCGCCGCCTCCGAGCTGGGGCTGCGGTGGGGAGGTCCGGGAGGGAGCAGCGTGGGGTTCTCATCAGCGCCAGGGTGGCCTCGTCTGCGGGGCGGGGTGGCGGGTGGCGTCAGGGCCAGGCCCAGCACCCCAGCTGGGGGTTCCCCGCGTCTGTCTCCCCAGAGCTGAGTGTCTGGCTCCCGCCAGGGCTCCACCCTCCGGTGCCACCCCCTCCCGCCACACACGGCCTGCGGGAACAAGCCCCGGGCCCGCTGTGCCCACGGGCCAGGACTGGCAACGTTCAAACTTGGGGCGTGGCCCTGACCAAGCAGAGGGGGCCCGGCTGAGCTGGCGCAGCGCACCAGGGACAATGGTGCCCCCCGCCGACCCCCCGAGAACTGACCGAGGATGCCGGTGGCCTCCAGGCCACCAAACTGCTGCATGGCCACGATGGCCCCGGCCAGCTCCTCCTGCGTCTGCAGCTGCCCGGTGGCGGGGTCTGCCGGGGGCAGGTAGCCAAACCTGCTCAGCCACTCCTGGGGGCAGAGAGCAGAGTGAGGGGTGCAATGGGGGGCTCAGCCCCTACCCCCGAGGAGGAGCCTGCCCCAGGCCCACTGGGGACAGGTGGGGACAGCCTCTCCCAGCCCTGATCAACACCAGCCAGCCCCTCATTAGTCCACAAGGCACCTCGTGCCCCATTCTTAAGTCACTTTACAGGCAGCAGCTGGAAAATTGTGTTAATAAACTTGACGTCCTCTAGAGAGGGTGAGCTTGTGCAGTGCACAGCCTGTGCAACTGCCCACAGCAGCCCTGCCCCACCTCCTCCTGAGGCAGCAAAATGCCCAGGGGACATTTAAAAGGTTCTTAAACGTGGCCAGCACCACATGCGCTTGTGATTCGAGGGGCAGCTTCTCCCGAAGGGCCGCTGGAACGCCAATCTGCGCTCCCCCACGGTGGGGCCCAGACGGGCCCACCCCCCACTCTGGCTCTGCGCCCGGGGGCTGGGCCTGCACGTTCCTCCTCTGGGCGGGCACCCCCGGCCCCACGTGGACATGCTCCCACAGCCTTCGTCCCCAGGACCTGCTGGCGTGTCCCACGGCCGTGCTAGCCGCTGGAGACACCCGAGAGTGCGTTCCGCATTCAGTACGGGCATTTGCGGTTTCTTTGAAAAGTTTTACAAACATTTTAAAGTTTTGATTCTGCAACATTCTTTCCAAATGTCAGAACACACACACACACACACACACACGCGTGCGCGCACATTTTTGTGCTGCCTTTGTTAAGATCACAGGCTGGAGCTACAATGCCAAGGTGCCTCATGGTTATAACAACCTGTCACCTCCTCCAGGAAGCCCTCCAGAGTGTCCTCAGACCAGATATGATGCTGGGTGAAGGTGAACCATCTGCCCCCTTACCAGGGAAGGGTCCGCACAGGGAGGTGCCTCTCCCCGAGGCCAGCTGCTTCCTGGGTTGGGTCACCCACTCCTGCCAGGCCTCCCCCACTGGAGAGCCAGCATAGCAGCCCCTCTGCTCTGAGGGTTCACAGAGGAAGGAAATGCTCCCTCCGGTCCCCAGAGGGCCGGGCATCCCAGCCACGCGGCCACACGCCTTTCGGGCTTCAGGCGCCTCATGCTGAGCCTGGGCCCAGCAGGCCGCACTCGAGGTGGGTTTTAAATGGTTCCAGCATTTAAGAGCGGGCGGTTTTAGCCGCGGGTCTGAGCGCCCAGCCCGGGACAGGCAAGGCCCGTCCACAGCCACCTCTGCCAGGCACAGAGCACACAAGGGACCGAATCCCGGGGTGGCTGGGGGCCCGTGACTCCCGCCCACCCGAAGGCCTGAGCATCGCAACACCCGGCCCATGGTCACCCCAGGTCAGTTCCTGGATGTGGCCAGAGTGCGAGGGTGGGAACAACTCTGCACCTGGCCAGGGGACGCGCTACGGAGGACGGGACGAGGCCCCGGGGGACGCAGGGCAGAGGTGCCCCCAGCCCCACCCAGCATGACCCTGCGGGAAGGAGCAGCCGGCAAGGACAGCCCTGCTGTCCAGGAGAGAGGCCCAGGCCCGGTGGCCAGTGCTGGGGTGACGCTGGCCTGGCGGTTAATACGCAGAGATGCCCGAGGCGGTCAGCGGGGCCGGGAGGGGGCAGAGGTGACCAGGCTGGGGTCCTTGCAGGGACAAATGCGGCAGTGCCCTGCCCACCCCTCCCCTGCCACAGGGGTGCCTAAGGCAGGATGGCCCTGGGGTTGGGGCACAGACGCCCCACCGCGTGTCCCCTGCCCACCCACCCCAATACCTGCAGAGCCTGGGCTCACACGCCGGCCGGCCAGGGACATCGGTCTGAGCAGCTTCCTGCCCCCACACCCACCGCCTGGTCCTCCCTCCACTGTCGCCACGGAGACCGTTGTCTCCAGGGCAACCGAGGCTGCAGCGGGCGCTGTGGCAGCAGCAGTGGGTGAACCTTCCAGAGGGCCACTGGGGAGGGGGCAGGAGGAGGGTGCACCTTCCAGAAGGCCACCGGGAGGGGGCAGGAAGGGAGCCCAAGAGCTCCAGGTTGTCCCAACCCTGCAGCTGCCCCGCTGGTGGTAACTCTCCGAGCTGCCGCGGCTGCTCCACTCCCGCCAGGGGCGGGCCCGTTGCCGTGGACGGGACACTGAGGCCGGAGGCGGGGCCTCCCCCACGGGCCCCCTGGTCACCCAGCGCCCGCTTCACTTCCCACTGTAGCTCTGATCACCGTTTGACACTCCGTGGACCTTCCACAGCTTTAAGAAGACGGGACACACACAGCACAAAACTCCCTTTGATGTGTTTTTGTTTGTTGTTTTGAGACAGAGTCTCGCTCTGTTGCCCGGGCTAGAGTGAGTGCCGCGGCGTCAGCCTCGCTCACAGCAACCTCAGACTCCTGGGCTCAAGCGATCCTCCTGCCTCAGCCTCCCCAGTAGCTGGGACTACACGCGCCACCGTGCCCGGCTAATTTCTTTCCATTTTTAGAAGAGACAGAATCTTGCTCTTGCCCAGGCTGGTCTCGAACTCCTGAGCTCAAGTGATCCTCCAGCCTGGGCCTCCCAGAGTGCCGGCATTGCAGGCGTGAGCCACCGCGCCCGGCCTCCTCTGATGATTTTTAGCAAACCTACGAGCGCAACCCCCGCCCCCGCACGTCTGCTGTGCTGGTTGACTCTGTCTCTTCCCAGAGAGGGGGGCGGGGAGCTCCTGGCACCCGGGACCCGCCCTCACTGAGGCTTCGCAGCTGACCTACCCCACCCACGTCAGACTCGACCGACACCAGGGCGGGCGGAGAGCAGGTGCCATTAGCCCCATTTTGCAGATGAGGAAACTGAGGCTCAGAGAGGTTGGGTGACCTGCCACAGTCACACAGCTCACGGTCCGCCTGACCAAGCCCCCTTCCGCCGCCACATGCCCTTCCCCTCTCACAGCCTGCCCGACTGTCCCCGCGACACATCCGTGTACCGTGTGGGTGCTGGGGAGGGAGAAGGCCGGGGCCATCCCGCGGTCCCCCTGGAGCAGCGGCACGTGGGGACCTCCACGACAAACCATGGACACAAGTAAATGAATCTCAGCGGCCGCGACATCACGGACGGGAATTACCCTACGTGACTTGGCGGCTGCTGTTACCGGGCACCCCCCCCCACGCGTGTACCGCCTGATGCTCACGGCGCCCTCTGGCGCCACGCGGGGACGGGCCCTCGGTTCCGAAACTGCAGCACGCAGCAGGCGCGGAAAAGTACCTGCTCGATCAGCCTTAAGAAGTGGGTACTATTGTCCTCAGTTGACAGATGAGAAAATGGAAGCACAGAGAGGTTGGGACGCTTACCCAGGGTCACACAGCCAGCGAGTGGCCAGCTGGGGCTGGAACCCAGGCGGTCTGGCCGCAAGGCCTAGGACTGTAGCCGCTGAGCTACGCGTGGCGGTGAGGGACGGGATGGAGCTGCTTACATAAGGGGGCTCAGGGAAGGCATCCTGGGGGTGACCTTTGGGCTGTGACCTGCTAGACGGGAAGCGGCTGTCCAGGTGTCAGCAGTGAGTGAGCACGGCAGGGGACGGCAAGCGCAAAGGCCCTGAGGCCCCACGGGGACGGGGACGCACAGAGAAAGGAGCTGGCCCTGAGCACAGGCAGGCGGGATGGCAGGAGGAGGTGGGCCAGGGCGGGAGGGGCTCTTGGGCCTGGTGAAAGTGGGACTTGATTCTAAGTGCGGGAGAAGCCGGGCTCTGCACCCTGCACGGGGCTGGGGGGGAGCAGAGCCCGAACCCCAGAGCTCAGCGCCCGGCAGGCTCACGGCTACCGTGAGACGGATGTCCCCTGTCACCCGCCGGGCACCGATCCTGCACCCAGAGCCTGGGCTTGTGTTTCCCGGAAGCTCAGATCCGCCCTTAACAAAGCGGCAAAAATCACGGGCTCCAAGTACCCTTGGAAACACCCTACTACGCCCCAAACCCTCAGCTTCCGCCCCTTCCCACCCCGCCCCAGAACCACTGGAAGCTCCGCCTGACAGTCCCACAACCACCTGCTCTCATGGTCCCCATTTTACAGCTGGGAAGACTGAGGCCCGGTGCTTAGGTCACGGAGCTGGTGAGGTCCTGTCCCTGCTATGGGGCCACGCCAGAGGGAAACCACATTCCCTGAGCCACACAGATGGCTGTCGGCAGGGGACCATGGAGCAAGGGACATGCAGACACTGGTCTCCCTGCCTGCCCAGCTCAGGGTGAAGCCACGGCTCCACTTGACCACTAGTGGCTCTCTAGGCTTTGGCCGAGGGTCTGTGGCTGGCGTTCTCAGAGCACAGCTGCAGGGTGCAAGGGGACACACCTGGCCCCAAGCCTGGGCGATGACACAGGTACCGAGGGCACACCGGGGCCACTGGCCGCCTGGGTGCTGTGGCTGAGGGACCCAGAGGCCGCGGGCTGAGGCCGGGACGAGGAGGACAGCTCCTGCCACCTCCCGGGGTCCTGGCTCCCGCCCACCACCACCGGGGCCCTGCCCAGCCCAGCCCCTCGGGGCCTCCTGGGCCACGGAGACCCCGCACACAACCTCAGCGATAGACCCTTCCACCCACGTGGGTGCTGAAGGTCAACAGACCCGTCACCGCGCAGTGTGGCCGGAGGCGACGAGACTCGGACTTCGCTGCTGAGAGTGGAAATGTAGCAGGAACTTCGCAGGACACTTTGCAGAACCTGCCACCAGGCGGCCAACGCTCACGCGTGGCAGCAGGCAGCTCTCGCAGAGCCCAGTCCCTCACGCTCCAGCCGCGGTGCCAGGGGCGCTGGCAGGGCTGTGGTGGCAACTGAACAGTGGAACAGCCTGCACGCGGGCCGGGGCCGGGCAGAGCGACACGCGAGCCGGGGCGACACGGAGTGTTCTCCAGCACGGACCGCCAAGGGAGCGGGCAGCACGGCGCTACCCGTGTAAGAATAACGGAGGGACGCGGCCATGTCCTCTTCTGTGCCCAGGGTGTGGAAGGCCCCTCGGGAAACCGGGGCTGGGGGCGCACCTCCCCCTCCAGGGGGACGACCCTCATCCGGCTCTGCCACTTTGCTGGGGTTGTCACTCAAAGCCAGAAAGACTAACCGCTCAGGCGCTCAAGGACGACCCCGGAGGGCACAGCATGCTCTTTTGTCCCCGCCACAGCCTGAAAGGCGGCGAGAGCCAGTCCCGCGGCTCAATCCCGGGCTTTGTCCACCGCTGACGCCGGGTGGGCTGCCTGGCGGCCCTCCCCTCCAGCCGGCTGCAGACCGCTGGGCACAGCTCTGCGGGCAGCAGCCGGGTCACACGTACAAAGCGGCCCTTCTCCTCCCTGCCACCCAGACCCGAGCGTGCACAGGGTCAGCGGCCCCCAGGGCGGTCTGGGGAGGGGGCGGCAAGCAGTTCCCTCGCCCCATAAACCCGGCCTGACACAGCCTCCCCGCCTTGGACCCAGCTCTGACATGTGGTTCCCCCGAGGGCCACCAGAGGCCGCCCTGCACCGCCAGTCAGGAGCAGGTGGCAGGACGGTGGCTCCCACACCCGGAGGGTCCCGGCCTTCCCTGGGCACGGCGCTGCCAGCAGCATCCTCTCTCTTCACCCACGGGCCGGACGCCAGGGCCCCGCTGCCTCCGGCCAGGCTGGGGAGCCATGTCCCCTGCTCAGTGTGGCCTGTGGGGCAGGTGACCCCCGGGGTGCCGGGAACCCAGGAGCCCTGGGGAGCCGGGAGAGGAGGAGGCCACAGGTAGAGCAGGGAGGAGTGTGCTGCCCCACTGTGTCCCGGCTGGCAGGAGCGAGGCACTCCCACACTCCACTGGCCTGATGGGCCACTGGGCCGGGCCGGGGGCTGCTCCCTAAGTGTGTGGACCCCACCTCCGTAGATCTCCCCGCCAGGGCCCCCCTGTGGCACCCTCGGAGCTGGAAGGTGGGGCCTGGGCTCTCCTGCCCGAGCAGAGCTGGAGCCACGACACCCCCCGAGCGAGCACCTCAGTGGGGCCTCCAGGAACCCCCATGCTGCACACGGGACTGGGGGGCACCCTGATTTCAGAGCCTGTCGGCTGGGAGAAAGCCGCTCTGGGGACTCTCACGCCTCTGGAGGTGGACGACGGGGACGGTGGCCAATGCCCCCCAGATGGCAGAGGGGTCTGCGGCAGCCGGGGTGGGGTGGCCACATCTGTTTCCCATCCAGACCCTGTGCCCGAGTCCTGCCAACCACGGGGCTGCGAACGCCACCCCAGTGCCCCCACCCCGAGGCTCCGCCTGCCTGAAGTCCACCCAGGGCAACTTGCTCGGACCGGAGGGTCTCGGAGCCCCCAAATGTCAGCGGTGCTGGGAGAGGGGCCTTGCCAGGACCCCACCGGGAGCCGCGGGAGGCCGGGCCAGGAGTCCCCGCACCTGAGCAGAGTGAGGGCAGCTGCCGGGGCAGAAGCCTCTTAAAGAATCACTTGATCCTCCAGCCTGCGAGCGTCCCCAGGACCCAGCCCGGGGGTGGTGGGACCCCCGAGTCTGATCTCAAATCTTCCGGGTCCACAGGAGGCTCCACCCCGGCTGCCGAGCAGGGCAGCGGGTGTGGGAAGAGGGACAGCTGGCCCGGGCGCGGGGCGCGCAGGGCCAAGGTCCAAGCCCGCGCGAGCTGGGACCGGCTGCTCGCCCCCGACACCCGCAGCGGAGCAAACTCAGGGACGCGGGCCGTCCGGGCGCCCACGCCCCTTCCCACGGCGCTGCGCACCCCCGGGCCGCTCCGCGCGGGCACCCGGCGCCCCACGGGCTCCTGCGGCTGCGGCGCCCCGAGCGCACGGTGCGGGGAACGGCCCGCGCCCCCGGCCTCCCCGCCGCGCCGGCCTCAGCGCTGCCGCCTCGGCAATGGGCGCAGGGCGCGCCCGCCCCGCACGCCGCCGCCCCGCACCGACGGGGCCCCCGCCCGCGCCCCCGCCCGCGCACTCACCACCCCCAGGCTGAGGTCCTCGGCGCGGGGCGCGGGCGCGGCACAGACCCCGCGCGCCGCCAGCAGCAGCAGCAGCAGCGGCGGGAGCAGCGGCGGGAGCAGCCCGGGCCCGGGGCGCGGGTGCGGGTGCGGGTGCGGGGGGCCGGGGCCCCGGGCGGCGCGGAGCCCCATGGCGCGGCCGTGCAGCTCCCCGCGCAGCCCCGCGCAGCGGCCCGACCGAGCCCCGCGCCCGCCTCCGGGTGGGGCGGGGCCATGCTAATGAGATGTTAACGAGGCGCGCGGCCCTCTGCCGCCTTAAAGGGCCCGCGCCTGCCGGCCCGCGCCCCCGCTGCGGTACTGGGGCCCCCGCCGGCCTTGCGTGTCCTCGGGCCCCGGGCCCCGCGTCCGGAGGAAGGGGCTTCCCGAGCGTCCCTAGACCAACCTGGGGCGGCGGGGCGCGGGATCCGGCGGTCCGGGCTGCCCCGCGGTGAGCGGACCCCCCTCCCCCCCACCGCGCCTGCGCCCACCTCGCCGCCCGGCCGGGGTTCGCGGTCACTCGGGGTCGCGGGGTCGCGGTCACTCGGGGTCCCGGGGTCGCGGTCACTCGGGGCGCTTGGGGGAGCCCGTGCGCCGCGGAGAAGGGGGAGGGGGCGAGCGGCGGGGGTGCTGGGGGGCGCGGGGGTCCCAGGGCGCGAGAGAGGCAGGGGCCCGAGGGCGGGGGTCTGCGGTCACCGGGTTGGGAGGGGCCGGCGCGACGCCGGTGGCTGGCGGGGGTCACGCGTGTATTCAGCCCTCGCACCCTCTGCGCGGGGGAACCAGGGTTCCCGTTTGCAGACAGAGCCCCTGAGCCCAGGGACAAGGACAGGGACCGGGGAGGCTGGTGGGCGCTGAGCCCGGGCAGAGCCGGGTCGGAACCCCGGCGGGGGACACGGTGGTGGCCTCGCTGTGAAGGATCTGGGGACAGGCCGGGCAGGCTCAAGCCAGAACCCCCCACCCCGGCTTCCCACCTTGCGGGCTGCGCTCTCCCTGCACCCCGCCGAGTCACAGCTGGTGGTCAGGACCCGGGGCCCATTCTATGGACAGGGAAACTGAGGCTCAGGCACCTGTGCCGATCCACGGAGGGGCGCGGTGGCCCCTGCCCAGGTGGGGGCTGGGTTCAGGCAAACCCCCTCCCCTGGGCCCTCCCTGCGTGGCTCTGCCCCCGCATCCCTGCCGCTCTGCGCAGCTGTGGCTCCTTCTGGAGCGCGGAGATTCTGCACCTGCTTCAGACAACCTGGCACTGGCGGGTGGAGATCACGTGGGCGCAGCAGCCCCGCGCGTGGGACCTTCCACAGACACATCTCGAATTCGGCTCAAGTGCAGCAGGAACAGAGCAGAGACCCAACCAAACTGGCCTTAGTCAAGGAAAAGAAACTTGAGGGCTCCTTAAACTGGGATGTCCCAGAGCGGGCTCACATCAGGCAGGGCTGGATCAAGCCGCACAGCAACAAGATCAGAGCACGGTTTCTCTCACTCCGTATCTGTACTGGGCAAAGATGGCCAGCGGCAGCGACGTCCTTCCAGCTCAGCAAGCCCAGACAGAGACAGTTGCTTTCTTAGGCCAAGACCCAAGGCTGTGGGTCACGTGTCCATCTCTGAACTGATCATGATGCCAAGGGGGTGGAAATGAGCTGAACTGCCTGGGTTGACCGGGATTTTCCAAAGGAAATTGGAGGTGCTGAAGTCAGTATAAGGGAGAGTGGACGGCAGGCGAGGCTGGATCAAGGGGCTCAGAAGATACGATGTAGCAGTCGACCCTGGTGTGTAGCAAAACTCTTAGTGCACTTGAGACCTGGAGTGGGAACACGGGCTGAGGGGCTGAGGAAGGCCCTTGGCGCGGCTAATAGCTTGGAGCTGGCAAGAGGCTTCAGGAAGGGCTGTCGGCAGCGAAGACAGTGGCCCAGGGTGGACACACGCTGGGATATGCCCCAGAGATGGAACTCGGCAGAGGGGGGCCACTCAGACATATTATGAGAAACAAAGCAGAAAGCAGAAAAAAACCCACAAAGCAAAACAATCACTATATACTGCATTTGCACCTAAGGTGTGTACACATCACACACCTGTATCACATCTTCCAAGCCCCTTGATCCAGCTGTGCCTGCCATCCATCTCCCTTACTCTGACTTCAGCACCTCCAGTTTCCTCTAGAACATCCCCCTTTGCCCCAGGGGTCAGTGACGCCGACCCCACCCCCAGCATATACCCAGGTTGGGCCCCCAGAGACTCAGGTAGGTCTGTTGACCTTGGTGGTTGGCGAATGATGGCTGGGCACTATTTGTGGGGGTCTGTGGGGCGTGGGGCTCCTGGCTGTGACATGGAAGGTTCTAGAGGCAGCTGTTGGGGCTCCCTCCCTGGAGCAGAGGCTCTGATGTGTGGCCCCTGCCACCGAGCCGGCCCCTTCAGCCAGACGGAATCGTTGAGGGCGAATTGCACTCAAGGACCCTTGGGTGTGGGGGACGGAGCCCTGATGCAGACAGGCCTGAGGACCAAAGCTCCGGTCAGCCCGGCTCAGGGACGCCCCGGCCCCCCCGCCGCATCCTGTCTGTCCTCGGCTCAAAGTCCCGTTTCCACGTCCTCGCCCGCTGACGCCCGGCTCCAGTCCCTGCAATGAAACTGCCCCATCGAGGTCCTTAACCCCTTGTGGACTTTGTACATTTGTATTTACTTGTTTAAGTTGTGGCAAAATATGCACAATATAAAATTTGCTCCTAACCAGCTGTACGTGGTCCATTCAGTGTCATTGAGCACATTCGCATTGTCCTGCGGCCGTCACCACCGTCCACCTAAGGGACACTTTCCTCTTCCCACACTGCAGCTCTGTCCCCATGAAACACTGGCTCCCGCCCCTCCCCGCCCCGGCACCCTGGTCCCCCTCCTGTCCCCGAGTTTGACGACTCATGAGTGGGACCCGGAGAATTTGTCCTCCTGTGACCGGCTGACTTCACTCAGCAGAGCGTCCACAAGGCCCCCAGTTGTGGCCGGTGTCAGGACTTCCTTCTGTCCTGCGCATTTTCTCACCCTGCCCTGCGGTGGGCACTGGGCCGGGTCCACCCGTTAGTGTGAGTAGCGCCACGTGTGCCGCCTGCTTAAATGGCATCGCTGTGGCAGCCGCACCCGGGCCGGTTCTGTGCCCGAGTCCTCCAGCCAGCCGCTGCGCCCGGCAGCTCTGCCTCCCTTGCAGGACATCGTGGGGAACGTGGCCTGTTTTGCTCCCAACCCGGAAGCCTCAGTCAGAAACCTGAGCATCGTTAGTTAGTTATTTCTTTTCTTTTTTTTTCCTAAAGAGCAGCCTAATGTGTCTTTATCCCAGAAGTGCTCATTCTGAACAATAATGAGAAAAGGAAATATATCTCCACATCTCGACTTTATTAAAGTCAACAAATACTGCCTTTGTAAATTTTCAATTCCCTAGTTCCAGCTTTTTCTTGCAGAGGAAATCATCTAGTATCAATTCATGTGACATTTTGGAAAATTAGCTTTGAAGCCCAATCACAGGAAACCCGGCGGCCGAGTGACAGCGGGGGCCGGCGCCCACCGGCTGCTGTGCAGATGGTGCCAGGAGAGTCATCCTCTCACCTGTGTGCTCCTGGGGCTGCCACCGTCCGAGCGTCCTGGCCCGTCCTCTCCCGCTGGGCGCGGCCTGAGGATTGCGGGTGGGCGGGGCAGCAGGGCACACAGCGCGGTCTGCCCAGCCCGCACCTGGCAAGCCGGGGCGAACGTCCCCACGTCACACAGACACAGATGTGCCTAGATGACAGCTTTGGAAGGCAGAGTTTGTGTGTGTGTTTCTTTGCTGTTTTAAAAACTAAACTTCTAAATTTAGAACAGTTGAGTTTACAGAGAAACTGCGAAGGTAGTACGGAAAGTTCCCGTATGTCTTGTTTTTAAAAATAAACGTCATTGTGTACATTTCAGCTGTGTCACGCGGTGTTACGAGACGCAGAGTGGACTGGTCACTGCAGCGGAGCAGAGTCACACACCACGAGGCAGGAGCAGCGTGGTCTGCTCGCTGGGCCAGCCTCCCGCAGACCGTGCCTGTCGCTGACTGGAGCCCCGCCTGCGCGGGACCTTTTGAGGGGTCGATCCGCGTGTTTGCTACTTTGTATCCTCTGACCGACATCCGCATTCCGCCCCTCTAGTGCAACCCTGGTAGCCACTGCTTTTTATCGCTACATATTTAACTTTCTTGGTTTAAAGCTGCCACATGTATGCGCGATCCTGCGGTGTTTTCCTGCCTTCACTTAGCGTCACCCACTCCACGTCCAGCCACGGGGCGAGCGCCGGAGCCTCCTCCCGTGTGCGGCTGAGTCACAGTCCCTCGCGTGTGCACGTCGGGTTCTCTGCCCCCCTTTGTCCCTCGATGGGCACAACTTCACCAGGTGGTGATTTCATTCCCTCTGGGTGTGCATGTGCCCAGAAGGGGGATTTCTGAGTCACACGGTGGTTCTATTTTTCAATTATTTAAGAACTTCCATTCTGTTTCCACACTGGCTGCAAGTTCTCACGTATCTTACACCCACGTCCCTCTGTCACTAACATCTGCTGTTGTTATGGCACGGTGTGTGTTTTTTGAGACAGGGTCTCGCTCTGTCGCCCAGGCTAGAGAGCCGTGGCGTCATTGTAGCTCACTGCAGCCTCCAACTCCTGGGCTCAAGTGATCCTCCCGCCTCAGCCTCCCAGAGTGCTGGGATGACAGGCGTGAGCCACCATGCCCGGCCGGGATATTTGTGTTATACTTGGTATAAATCCCATACTACAGAATCATAATTTTTTGGTTCAAATTGCTCCTGCGGCAGGGGGCGGTACAGTGAATTTCGTGTGTCCACACATCACACAGGAGGTTTGTTTTTAAAAATTTATCTAGTTGCAGCTTACAGAGCTTCTGGAAGAAAGTTGGGTTGGACAAAACAAGAAGAATTTAGGATTTAGTCCAGTCTCCAAGCGGATAACAAGAACTTGAAAACAACGTGTGGTCTACAATCTAAGAACAGGCCTGCCGTAGCTTTTCTTTAGAAACATACATTTCTCTCCATAGTGATCACACGGAAATCTCAGATTTAAAAACCTCTTGAAGTAGGAAGCCAAAGCAGGGCATATTTTAGATTTTACTTACAGTCTTGAGGCTTCGGGCCTGCCAGGAAGTGATAGTTTTATTACTCACTGCAAGGCCAGAACCCTTGAAGCCAGAAAGAGTCTGTGCACATTTTCAAATATGACGTTTTGGTCAGAGCCTTGCCAAGATAACCAATGTTTCCAGTTGTATCTTGTCATAAAGAGAGAGTAGATTTTAATTGGACTTATGCAGATAGCTGTATTGTCACAAGAACACTCACGAATAGTTTCCGAATTTTGGAAGACTCAAGTAGGAAGAAAATCAAATGCTTTCGTCTTTGTTTACGAGAGCACAGTTGGCCACGTCGGTGCAAACTGCAGACAGGGTGGGAGAGAAAGGGGTGGGGTGGGGTCCGGGGGGGAGGAGGGAGCCGTGAGCAGGTCAGGGCAGCTGCCAGGACGGGCACCAGGCACTGTCGCCCGGAAGCAGAAAGAGGATGAAAAATAGTTACCAACAACCAGAAGTGCTGGGTGATTTAGGGAAACCCGGAGACTTGACATATTAAGTTTTTTTTTTTTGGAGACAGATTCTCGCTCTTTTCCCCAGGCTAGAGTGCCGTGGCGTCAGCCTTGGTCACAGCAACCTCAAACTCCTGGACTCAAGCGATCCTCCTGCCTCAGCCTCCCAAGAAGCTGGGACTACAGGCATATGCCACCATGCCCGGCTAAATTTTCTATATATATTTTTAGCTGTCCATATAATTCCTTTCTATTTTTAGTAGAGACGGGGTCTCACTCTCACTCAGGCTAGTCTCGAACTCCTGACCTCGACCGATCCGCCCTCCTCAGCCTCCCAGAGTGCTGGGATGACAGGCGGGAGCCACCGCGCCCGGCCGACATATTAAGTTTTAAAAACAGCTCCTGCTCATGTCCCTTTGCTCTTTCAAACCTGCTCTCAGATGTCATCAGGCTGTGTTGGGGCCTCCGTGTCATTTACGCGTGGTGTAGATCTGCAGAGATGTGGAGCCCAATCCTGGATTGGATGGACTCGGTTTCCACGTCTACCTCCTTGTAAAACACATTAGTCATCATCTTTCTGTGAGTCGGAGAAACACCCTTTGGACTCCAGCAGGAAACGGAGGCCACACCTGCTGTGGGGCCAGGGGACAGGCCGAGTCACATCCCAGGGCTGCCAGGGACCGTCCTCATTAGAGATCTGTGGCCGTCTTCAGCGAGGGCCACGGCTTCCCATAAAGACGTCACCGGGGAGAAAACAAACCGAGCTTCTGATGCTGCCTCTGTGCTGCCGGCACGCTGCTCCGTGAAATGACACCGCAGACGCCTGTGTTCCCGCCGCCCTGACGGAGCAAACCCGGCAGGCTCCGTCTAACCGGCGACGTCCTGGAGGAAAGACCCCGACTGCACCTCCGTCCGGCACACGCTGCTCTGGGGCTGAGCGGCTCGTGCGCACTCGTGGGCTCGCGTCGTAGGAACGAGCTCCGGCCACGGCCGCGTCGGGGGCTGCAGCTGCCGCCGTCCTGCGTTCGGAGGAATCGCGGGGACCTGGGCAGAGCTGAGCCCTCGCAGCAGGCCCAGATGCACGGGGAGCATTCGGGGAGTGCCTCGCACGTGGGCCCGCTTAGGTGTTTAGCATGCTAATAGAAGGATGGCCGAAGCGCCCCCCACGGTTTCACAGATAGTGAGTGCCATGGTGGAGACTTGTGGCCGGTTAGCGTGGCCTCCCGTGGCGAGTGTGAAACCCCCACCGCTCCGCCCTCTCGCTCTGCCATTTGTAATTCATGGCGTCACTTTGTTTTCCTTGTAGGCAACCTGGTTTTAAGGGACTGGCCTGTCAAGGAACGTATAATTGCCGCAGTCGTCTAACCCTCTCCAGACTGTGGCTGCAGCCTGTGGAGTCCCGAGTCCTCCCTGTCGTGTGAGCTGCCAGGGCGGCCGCAGGGGGGATGCAGGGTGTCCCGTCGAGGGTCCCGAGTGGAGGACAGAGACGGCCCCTTCTCATGTCTGATACATGAGAATAATGAAAATTAATTCTTTTAAATATAAGAATACATAGGCAGCTACAGACTAGGGACAGAAAAGAAATCTTTAGTGATAAGAGGAGGAGGCTGGGGCCCGTGGCTCACGCCTGTAATCCCACCACTTTGGGAGGCCTGGGGGGGAGGATCGCTTGAGGTCAGGAGTTTGGTACTAGCCTGGCCAACATAGTGAGACCCCCCCTCCCCACCTCTACAAAAAATAAGTGGTCCCAGCTACTCAGAGGCCTGGGTGGGAGGATTGCTCCAGCCTGGGAGACAGAGCAAGATCCTGTCTCTTTAAATAATAACAATAAGAGGAGGGTAACGCATACCCTATGCTGTCAGGAGAAGGCATCCAGGCCTCCTGCACAAAGTTGTGGGCCAAGAACAGGCTCCCTGTCTATGCACTAAAGCTGAAACACATTTGCCTGACTACTGAAAAAAAAGAGAGAGAAAATTTCCTTTAATCTGAAAGGCAAAACATTTGAGTAGAGAAACAACAATGTTTTAAATGAAAGTCATACAGCCACTATTGTTATTAGTAATTTATTTTTATGTAATTGATTTTTGTTTTGCTGCATCGTAATTAGCAGTTTCATGAACCCATCAGTTTCTTCATCAGAGTTCTGGAAATTTTTATTTAGTCTACGGATCTTAAAGATATTAGAAATACGTGTTTGGGAATGTTTGTTGGAATCTTTTCCATGAAAAGCAATTTTGGGCTACAGCAAATTGCTAATGTTTTTAGAGAAAAATTAAAACAACTAGATGACAAGAACTTAGAATAGTCATGGTTAAAAATCTGATGAAAATTCACAATTGACAGGGAAATTACTATTTTTATTGCCTATAGCATTTTAAAGCAAGAACCAGAATTATGGCTGACAATGTCACATTAGGACCCTAAGACGATTATAAATGTTACATAATCTTTAGAATTACTAATAACATATTTGTATAAATATAACTTTAAAGTAGATTTAACATAACAACTAAAATGATGACTGATTACAGATTTTTAAGAGTTTTATATAATTTTGGAACTTTTATATTAATAACATAAATATGACTAAAATATCTGGCATCACTTATTATTTGACAGCAACTCTCATATAATTTACTAAGTAAGCCTAGTGATTTAAAATCTCTACTAAATCAGAGGTATATTCTTTTTCTTTTTTTTTCAATTTTTTTTAGAGATAGGGTCTCACTCTGTTGCCCAGACTGGAGGGCAGTGGTGTGATCACAGCTCACAGCAGCCTCAAATTCCTGAGCTCAAGTGATCCTCCTGCCTCAGCCTCCCGAAAAGCTGGGACTACAGGCATACACCACCACATGCAGCTAATTTTTTCTGTTTTTAGTTGCCTGGCTAATTTTTTTTTTCTATTTTTAGTAGAGATGGGGTCTTGCTCTTGCTCAGGCTGGTCTTGAACTCCTGGCCTCCCGCCTTGGCCTCCCAGAGTGCTGGGGTTCCAGGTGTGAGCCACCGCACCCAGCCTCTTTCTAAATCTGTACTTTGAAATAACCTTTAAATACTCTCCAAATTAGACAAAAAACTTTTTTTTATAAATGGCACATTTTTATGTCTTATAATTTTTGAAATCTTGGCTGGTGCCATAAGCAGTGAAGTTTGTCTCACCACCAGTAGAGAAGTAGGCAGAAGAAAGGAGACAGAACTTAGGAGCTTCGACATGTTCGTTCTATAGTTGCAGCGCTTTTTAAAAAAGAGACTTTGAATAACGATCACTGAGCTCCGACTCTTCCTTGGTGTAGTTTGTCCATCAGTTTAAAAATGTGCGTGAGAACAGGCTGTGATACGCAGCCAGCTGGAGTCCCAGAAAACTTGGCATGGCTTAATATTTAACAACCCCGTTCTGTTTCTTATTAATCTCCGGAGAGCAAAGAACTTCTATAATCCTGTCAGAGAGTGCTGGGAGCTGGGACCGGCGTTCTACACGGTGGCAACTGCCCCAGCGGCTTTTAATTAGCCATCCGGTGTCCACCGTTTAGAATGTTTATTTTTGTTCGAGAAAGATTTTCAGAAACAAGCAAGGAGAAAGAGCCAGCTCACTCACATAACCAAACTATAATCAGGGTGCTCACAGAGAATTTTAGCTCAGGCACGTAGATCAAACGAAATGTTAAACTAGGTGCACAGATCAAAAGTGGATTTGCCAGAGAAGTGTCACCGACAGGACGTGACTCTGTAGAAACCAGAGTCCTCAAACCAGGAAGACGCTTGTCTTTCTACTGGAAAGGACTTACCAGAAAAGACACAGAGTCTTTTATCATCCGAGGAGGGACGTAAGGGTCCTTATTAAGGCGCTCTCATAACCGAACGAGATCCCAAATAAAGTCCATGCTTCTGCCCAAAAGAGCGTGGCCTGGGAGGGCCTCAGGGCAGAACCGTGGCCGTGGGAGGGAGGAGCCCAGGGCCCGGGGGAGCCTTGCAGACCAGTTCCGGGAATCACGGAGTCCCTGCGACAGTGACCTTGTTTCAGGTCTCATTTCTGACACTGGTTATGTCGACCTAAATACAAATACGTAGAGAGGGTCTCTCAAAGCACGATATTGATTCAGCAACAGGGCATCGCCGTGGGGATGCGCCAGCCGCAGTAGAGTGTGCGGCTGCTTGTCCTGCAGGTGTCCTTGCGGAAGAGTTTTCTGTGCAAGGCAGCGATGGCCTCTGTCCAGGTTTCTGCAGTCCCCTGTGACAGTGCTGTCACCAGGCGTTAATGCGCGAGAGCCCCCGGTTGTGACTCGGACTTTCCCCAGACCAGGCTCCGGCCCCGGCGTGTGTGTTGGTCCTCAGGCCTCGCTGCTCAGCTGAAAGGAAGGCTGTACATTAACTGTTGTGCGTACACGTTTCCAAACACATTTTTTTACTTTTATTTTTTAATTGACCATAATAATTGCATGTATTTACGGGCTGCAGAGTGAAGTTTCGATACCTACAATGCACAGTGATCCCCTCAGGAATTAGCATAGCCATCGTCTCCAACATTCATCATCATTGTTTTGAGTTGGGAACATTCGGTATCTTCCTTCCAGTTGTGTGAGACTGTGTATTATTGTTAACTACAGTTGGGCATCCGGCAGCGGCACGGAGCCCCGGAACCTATTCCTCCTTCATGGCTGCGAGGCTGTGTCCTTTAGCCAGATGTCTCTCCCTGTCCCGGTCATCTCTGCATCAACCAGCGGTAGCTACGCGCAGCTGAACCCCCCAGCCCTGGGGTGCCGCCTCCCCACCTCTCGGGGACCCGCCCTGTGCTCCCGCACCATCGAATCCCAGACTGGGCCCAGTGCCGTGCCCTAGTTTACTTCTCTGTCCTCCTCCCCAGAAGAGCATTTGGCGCGGGGATGTGCTCAGCGTCTGCGCTGCAGGGAGGCGGCTGGAGAGCCCGGCCGGCGCCAGCGTCCTCTGAGCAGAGTGGAAGGCGCAGCCCTCTGGGGCGCGGGGCTCTGGGCAGAGGCGGGTCCCGGCCTGGTGCTCTAAGCATCTGCTGTTGCAACTTTGTTTCCGGGGTTGCGCGTTGTTTCAGAGCCAGCAGTGCCTGCTGTTCTCAGAAAGAAATGTGGGCCATTTCTAGGCAGGCGAGGGCATCGCGCTGGCCTTGGTTCCGCTGTGGTCCGGCGACCCCCTGCCCGGTCTTTCCGGGGGGAGACACAGACTGGCTCGGCGCTGCGGAGCTGGAATCCGAAGCAACAAGAAGTCATCTTTCTCGAATCCTTTGCTCCAAGGTTTGATTTTCATGCTTCCCTAAGCTGCCCCGGCTGAATAGCTAATGAACTCGAAATTAAAGCAACTCTTCACTCGGTGAGAAGCCGCATCCTGAGGCCGCACTGCCGGGCAGGCGTGGGAAGACCGGCCCTCGCGGCCACGGAGCGTGGTGGAGCCGTGGGCTCCGCGGGGCCCAGCCTTCTCGCCCTCCTGTGGTAACAGCTCCGTGACTCCCTCTGGGGTTCGCCTGTCCCCACTGGACACGCCGGGGTGCCTGATGCCTCGGCCCAGGGGCGAGTGGCCGTCAGTGCCCAGCCAAAGCCCAAACCCTGGACTTGAACAATGAGCAGAGTCGGGAGAAGGTGGAGGAGGGTTGGGTCTCACTTGCTGCACCGGCGCTTGGATGCTGGTCCACGGGTCACTCCCACCGTGGGGACTTTGCAGGGCTGCCGGGTCCCCAGCCGTCCCTTCACTCCAGGGCACTGCCCACGGCCCTGCGACACTTCCGCTTTTGCCACATCGGCCAGAGCTGGTTTCTGTGACCAAAACTCTGACCGGTGCAGCGTGTAAGTCTCCATCCAAAACGGGAGCGGCTGAGGGCTCCGTCCCGCAGATCGGAGTGACGCAGGGGCTGGAAGCCACTGGCAGACGCTGGGTCTCCCATTAGCTCCCTGCAGAGGCGGAAATGGAGCCGGGAAGAGGCCGGGCGAGGAACAGGAGCGCCTGACACTTCAGTCGCTTCCCCACCCCTCTTGCCCTCCACTTGGGGAAGCTTCGGTCTCAGGTTCCCAGGGACGCGGACAGCTTGGCCCCGGAGAAGGTTCTGTCTGGCTCAAGTAACATTTCTGAACCGCAAACCACCCCGAGGGCCACTTCTGGCTCTAAACCATTAGAGCGCAGCCAATTCTCAGTGAGGAGTGACGATCTCAGCACCTCAGGAGTTGGGCAGGTGTAGACGTGTGACGTGATTCAATGGAAGACAGCAGGGAGGGGTGGGGACTGCGGCATTCAAGTCCAATGTAAAAAAGACAGCAAGGGAAGGCATCTGCGACCCATGTCACACAGAGCTAATAGCCTTCATATGTAAAAAGCTTCTGAAATCAGTAACAAATGACTACCAATTCAATAAAAAATAGAAAAAGAATGTAAATAGTTCAAAGAGCTAATATAAATGTCTCTTAAAAGCGTTACTTATATTTATTTAATAATTCGACCATTTAAAGTATACAGTGAAATGATTTTCAGTATGTTCAGAGCTGTGTGACCATCACCACAGTCTATTCTAGACATTTTCGTCACCCCACAAAGAAACCTGTGCCCAGGAGCAGTCCCTCCCCATGTCCCCACCCAACCCTAGGTGGTCACTGGTGCTTATGGACTTACCTGTCCTGCACAGGTCCCGTAGGTGGGGGCTGGGGCGTAGCTCTAGGGCTGGAGAGACCGGGCTGTACGGCAGGTAACTGTGTTCAGCCTTCCGTGGAGCTGCCGGACCGTCCTCTGCGGCGTCACCGACGGCAACATACGAGGGGAGGGAGGGCTCCAGTTCTCGCCGCACCTGTCCCCAGGTCTCTGGTTACGGCCACCCTGGTGGGTGTGCACGGGGTCCCACTGGGGTTTGTCTGCACCCGTGACGACCAGGGATACTGAGCATCTTTTCATGGACTCATGGGTCACTTGTGCATCGTCTTTGGAGAAATGTCTGTCCGGATCCTTTGCCCATTTAAAAGTTGGGCTGTTTTCTTCTTGTTGAGTTGCTAAGAGGTCTTTGTGCGGAATGCTGGACACAGGTCCCTCCTCAGACACGCGGTTTGCAGCTGCTCTGCCGTTCGGTGCGTTGTCTTCGCGCGCTCCGGCTGCTGCCTTTGGAGCAGGGGTTTTACAGTTCCGTGGAGTCCAATTCGCCTCTTTTGTCTTCTGTTGCTTGTGCCTTTGCAGTCACATGCAAGACACTGTTACTGCCTAAGCCAAAGTCATGAGTTTTCTTTTTTTGTTTTTTTTTTTAGAGACAGGGTCTCGCTCTGTGGCCCAGGGTGGAGTGCAGTGGCCTCATCACACCTCACTGCAGCCTCTAACTCCTGGGCTCAAGTGATCCTCCTGCCTCAGCCTCCCGAGTTGCTGGGACTACAGGTGTGCACCACCACGCCTGGTTGATTTTTAAAAAGTTTTTTGTAGAGACGGAGCCTTGATACTGCCCAGGCTGATCTGGAGCTCCTGGCCTGAAGCGATCCTCCTGCCTTGACCTCCCGGAGTGCTGGGATTACAGGCGTGAGCCACCATGCCCAGCCTCAAGATACACTTTTGAGTTTTAGCTCTTCCAATCATTTTATGGTTTTAGCTCTTACGTTTAGGTCTCTGATCCAGATGAGTTTATTATTGTATATGGCGTGAGGTCGGGTCCAGCTTCATTCTTCTGCACGTGAGTATCCAGTTCCCCCAGCACCATTTGTGAAACGAAATCCTTTTCTCTATGGCATTGTCCGGGCACTCCTGTCGGAAACCTGGACCTCAGCTCTACCCCGTCGACCTGTGTCTAACCTCACGCCAGTGCCATATGGTCCTGAACACTGTGCTTCGTAGTAATTTTCAAATTGTGAATTGTGAGTCCTGTAACTTCTTTCTCCTTCCAGATTGCTTTGGCTATTCAGGTACAAATGTCTCTTAAACATATGAGAAGATGCTCAAGTTCACTCGTAAAAGCATGCTATGGTGAGACCGTGTTGAAGAGGCCCTCGTGCCCCAGTTGGTTTTTTTAATCTCCATGGAGGGAGGCCTGGCTGCATCCTCACAGCACGAATACAGCCCCCCGCTGAGACTGTCTGCCTGGGGGTGGCAAACGGCCCCGTGCAGACTTCCCCCGGCCTGTGGGCCAAATGGTTTCTACATTTAAAAAAAAAATTTGGGTGCCGGTGGAGGACTGCAGCCCAGAAACACTGGGAAGTGCTTCTAGTTTTCACATTTTAAATTACAAAATAAATTTTGTTAATAAAAAGAGAGCATATTTTGTGTTATGTAAAAATTATATGAAATTCAAATTTCAGTGTCCATAAAGCTTTATTGGAACACGGCCACATCCATCCAATTACATCCATCTCCGGCTGCTTTGATGCCCAACGGGAGTTGAATAATTGCTCCAGAAACTGAGCGGTCTGCAAATCCTAGAATATATACTAGCAGGCCTTTGTTAAAAGCTTGCTAAGCCCTGTTTTATGAAAAAGATGCTTATGCAGATATGGGAAATAACTTGTGTATAGGGTTTTTACAGCAAATCTTTGTTTTTTTTTTGAGGCAGAGTCCCACTTTGCTCTAGCGTGGGCAATGCAGTGAGACCCCTATCTCAAAAAAAAAATAGCAATGAATCAATACTGGTTCATTAACTGTAATAAATGTACTACCCTAATTAAGATGCTAATATAGGGGAAACGGTGCCAGTATATGAGAACTTTTTGTACCATCTTTGTCATTTTTCTATAAACCTAAAACTGTTCTTTAAAAAGTTCATTATTAAAAAAACAGGGAAGCTCTTTATGTGCAGATAAGGAAATAACCCCAGGACGTGCAGTAGCTGTAAAAGCAGGCGACGCAGGCACACGACACACCCTTGGCTCTGCGTAGAGATGGGGGGGCAGAAAAGGGAGAATTTATTTCCATATTTGCTTATATTGTGAAAAGGAACTTTGAAGGACTCACAAGAAACTAATATTTAGCCATGTGAATGAACCACTTATTCAAAGCAAACAAAACCCCAAATGTTGGTGAAACTGCTGAAGTTGGCCCTGAGGTTTAAGTTTCCAATTTTCTCGGCAACAGCTCGGTCTTCTGCCCAGCTGTCCCCGGGCTCCTACCAAATGCTTCGTTTCCCGTCATTTTTCTTTCCCTTTGCCCCCCGCTTGTCTGCAGCCCGTGACCCCATCTCGTTCCCGGAACCGGTGCAGCAGCTGAGCCCTCCCGGCCGTCATCGGGGCACAGACAGTTTAACGATCCAGACACGGGTCACAGCGAGAGCGAAGGAGGCTGATCGGAGCCACACACCACCCCGGGCACCACAGAGACACCAACGCTAATGACTGCTGACAAAATAGCTAGTTCTACAAAAAACAGGTGGAAGTATTTTTAGAGGACAGTTTTATTACCGCATTATAAGAGCTTTAGAATCATCCAGTAAAACGACTGCAAATCCACCGGGTCTTTTTAAAGGGGAAGGACTCTGATATGACGGCAGCATCCTCTGTAACGTGAGAGCGGGAAGCTGTCCCCACGTCCCACACGGAACAGCCGGGCCCTGGGAGGGTGGGCTGCACCTGCACGTCAGTTGCTCTTCACGTGCGGGATTCCCGGTTTAACGCACACGGTCCTCAACGGCGAGAAGGAATTACGGATGTATCACACGTGATGCACATCGCACACACTGGGCACGGCCTGACTGTCCAGTGTTCTAAATCACAGAATGCACACGTGTGCCGTGTGTGCGACACCACTGCATGCATCTCCTTGGGACACTGTGGCTGCCACACACGGCAATTTTGGAGACCGGGGCAGCGGAGTGTCACGTGGGTTGTCCCCCTCTCGAGGCGGGGACCCTGCCCGGGGAGGGCATGAAGGACGCAGCTGTTGGCCGGGGCTTGCTGGAGGGCGACCGCCGCGTGACAACCTTCTCACCGCGGACCTGCCACTCTGGGGATCTGCCCTGCAGACTGTGGCATGTGGCAAAGACGGCGCTCGCACCAGGCTGGGGGAGGGGCCCTGCAGAGCTGTCTGCGCCCTCTGCTCCTGGGGGCCCAGGGACAGAGTTGACAGTGGCAGGGGGCAGTCTGCGCCCACGGCTCGGGCAGTGGCTGCTGTCAGCAGGGGGCCCCGACGGGCTGTGCCCGCAGCTCACGTGGCCAAGGCAAACCCACAGGCCAGAAAGGAAAGAAGAAACTGTCCCACAGTTCTAGCTAGAAAAGGTGTTTTCCTCCCATTTTATTTGATAATACATTTTCACAGAAACATGATATTATTTACAAATATACAGGTAAGAGACTGCTGGTCAAAAATCTTAAACTGAAAATGTCATCAAAAATTAATTTACAAAAGCCACCGACTGTCCGCGGGAGTCCCGGGGCGGAAGCTCCGGCCGGCGCTCTGCCATCTCCGACCTCGGTGCGCGGGGTCTCAGGAGGCACTGGTTTGCAGGTTTTTGGAGGCTGCGAGCATTGCCCTGACTTTGGCCATGAGATCCTGTGCGAGGCAGGCACGGAGGACACCCGTGAGCTTCCTGCTAGGACCCGGGGCCCCAGAACCCGCGTGGCGACACCCTGGCAAGGCCGTGTTTGCGACAGCAACGGAAGGCGGCGGCTGCGAACTCGCCCAGGGCAGAGCTCACTGCAGGCTCCCCCGCCCGGCCGCACACGCGTCCCCGTGTCCCCACATGGCGCCTCAGTGGAGGGCGCTGGCCCAGCGTCCAGGCCGCTGCGGCAGACCCACCCCCAGCCCCAGGGCGGACCCTGGTAGGGGCCACGGCCCGCTGTGTCAGAGTCCCCGCTGTGTCGGAGTCAGTGAAACGAGGGACAGGGAACTGGGCAGCGGGGGAGAGGCACGATGGGAAGGGGGAGGGACAGGCCCGCTTACCTGAGTTATTTTGCTCTGCACGGAGGAGACGATCGCCGAGGAGATCTGAGCGTCTTTTTCCTGAGAAACGCCCCTGGTGCGAGAGAGCGAGAGCGAGGCTGACTCGGTGAGCTCCACCCCCACCCCCAGAGCCAAGACAGACCAGTTCCATCGGCTTCCCGCATCTTTACAATAAAAGTAAACATTGCGAACACACACTTGAAATACTTTATGAAATGCAACCTAATTCAAAATGTACCTTTACATAAACATTGCATGAAACACAAGGAAAAACAGGGGACGGAAGGAAGATGTCTCAGGAAGATGGAGCCGTTCCCAGAACCTGCCCACCTCTGCGAGCTTCGCAGGCGGCCGCGCTTCCCGCCACTGACATTTTAACGCTAGAGACGCCACCGTGGACCCCAATCCATCCCCCACACGCTGCGGTCTCTGCCCCCCACGTGGGACAGTCCCCTTCACTCCTGAGTCTGGACAACACCGGCTACTCTCACCACGAGGGCAACAGGCTTATGGCCGGAAGGGCATGGGAGGACGGGGTGCAGGGTGCGGGAGGATGGGGTGCAGGGCACGGGAGGACAGGGCATAGGGTGTGGGAGGACAGGGCGCGGGAGGACGGGGTGCAGGGCGCGGGGAGGACGGAGTGCAGGCCGTGGGAGGACGGGGCGCAGGCCGCGGGAGGACGGGGCGCAGGAGGATGGGGCGCAGGCCGCGGGAGGACGGGGCGCAGGCCGTGGGAGGACAGGGTGCAGGGCACGGGAGGACGGGGCGCAGGGCGCGGGAGGATGGGGCGCAGGGTGCAGGAGGATGGGGTGCAGGGTGTGGGAGGATGGGGCACAGGGCGCGGGAGGACGGGGTGCAGGGCATGGGAGGATGGGGTGCAGGAGGACGGGGCGCAGGTGCCTGATTTTGGTCTCGGCAAATGGGACCTGGAGGGGAAGAGCCTCCTGACAACCAAGGGCTGCGGCAACCAAAGCCACCAAGGTCTGGGACGCAGCCTGGCTCAGCACGTGACAGCCTGGACTCCGATACAACTGGGAGGCTGGTTTGGCCTCAGCCCTTGTGGCTTGGTGACGTGTTGACAGGAGTCACTGCAGAGCCCCAGTGCCTGGACCTCCCAGTCCCTCACGACCATAGTGCAGGGGCTGCGGCTGGGCCACTCTCCTGCCACCCCACCCAGGGGGAACGAACGAGTGAGCCTCCTGTCCTTGCAGGCTGCTGCGCAGGGTCCCCGTGCAGTCCCTGGGTCCAAGGAACCCCCGCCCCCACCCTCATGCTCACATCAAGGTCGGGACGCCAAGTTCAGGCCTCGTGGGGACCTTCCCTGCTGGAGGGAGCAGCCGGGTGCAGCCGAGTGCAGGGGGACGGGAGGCCCCCAGCCGCCCCTCCCCCTGCCCGCCAGGAGTGGCCGGGCTCACCTGGAACGCTCCTGGCTGGAGCCCCGGCTCTCCACGGGAGAGATGCTGGCCGAGTGGGCCGCGGGGGCCGCAGGCCGGGGTGCTGCCTGCTTGCTCGGGGACACCGACTGGGACCTGGCCTTGGACTTGGTCCGAGACCGGGACCGCCTCTTCTTCTTCTTCTCATGGGGACTTCTGGAAGGAAAGCGTCTGTGAGCGAAGCAGACGGCTGGTTAAAGGCACAGAACGCAGGAGAGGAGCCGGGGTCTGAACCAGCCTCTGCAGAGGTGTTTTCAGGGACCATGAGCGACTGAACCTTTCCCTTCTATGCACGTTAACTCCTTTCAAAGCTGAACATGTTCTATAACTCACAACGGATGGATTTAGCAAAACAATCCATGGGTTTAACAAAAGCCACCTGAAGTGAAAAGCAGACAGGCATGGTCTCTGTAGGAGGACGCTCTGTCCGTTTCTGGGCCTTCGGTAAGATGCCTGTGGCATTTACAATATAATCAGCATTTTATGTGCATTTAAAATACCTAAGATAAGCAACCAAGAGCAGTTTATATTGCTTTTTCCTTCACGCTGACTCAATGAGAACTTCCGAAAGGACGTGGGAAACTATAAAGTCCAGTGTCACACACGCCAAAGTTCTGTGTGCCTATTATTTCCAGAGGCTGGTCCCTGTCGCCCGGGCTGGAGTGCAGTGGGGCGACCACAGCTCACTGCAGCCCGACTGCTGGGCTCCTGCATCCTCCCGCCTCAGCCTCCCGAGCAGCACACGCCTCCGTGCCCGGCTTCCCACGTCCCCTGCCGGCCCTCGGTCTGGCTGGTGCGGCTGGGCAGGCCTGCGGGGCCCGGCAAAGGCCCTCCAGGCAGCCGGGCTCCGTGAACCCCGTGAGCACAGGGCACCGCGCGGTGGCCCCACACAGCAGCGCTTCCAACGCTGCCCCACAGGCCAGCCACCCCCTGCACCTGCCGCAGCCCCCCCTTCCCTCCTGCAGGACACAGCGACTCCTTGGCTCCACTTCCCCACCTGCGCCCCGACCACCCCCAGCACAGCAACAAAAAGGGGGTCCTTGGTGAAAGCCCTGTGCCCTGCCGACAGAGCCCCACCCCCGCAGTCCTGCGTTCTGGCCAGGCTCCAGGGCAGTCCCTCAGTCCCTCCGAGTGGAACCGCTGGGGCAGGAGCATGAGCCGCAGCACGGCTGGCGCTGCCCACTGCCTCCCTGGTTCTGCACCCTCGCGACCAAAGGGTGTCCCAGCTGCTCAGCCTGCCAAGCTCTGCACCTCTCCCGGGTCCCCTGTTTGCACGGCCCCCACGTGTCTGGGCTCCCACAGGAGTCGGCCCGGCAAGACCCTGCCCCCCCCCCCCCCCCCCCCGTCCTCCAGGGAGACACCCCAGGGCCTGTCCTCCTGCCACATATTCCAAACCCCGCCCTTATTAGGGCTGTGTGACTGCATGGATTTTCGTGCCTTCCCTGTGGCCTGAAATGCTGCTGCCGATGACCAGGGCTGTGCTGTCTGAAGGGGCGACCCCCTGAGCGGCCCACGCCCACCGCCAGCGCCCGGCTCCAGAGGTGCTTAAGAACCCAGGGGCACCGAAAGCCCACCCCAGAGCACTGGGGCCCTGTCACCCTCTGTAAGGTCAGCCTGAGAGGCTGGGGAGAGCTCAGCATTTCCGTCTGGGTCCCGTGGTGCTGTTCTGGGTGAAAGCGACTGTGCTGGTGCCAACGAGACAATCTGGTGCCCAGTGCCACAGGCCGGGGCTTTCCAGCTCCGCTTTGTTAGCAACAAGGAGGAACTTGCCGAGGCAGGGACAGTTTAGCTACATAAACCCAGCGTCTTCTGGAAGCCCAGCAAGGAGGAAAAGTGGTCACAAATGGAGACACTGCTCTTGGCGTCAGACACACAGATGCAGAAACTGTGTACAAGAGGGCAATTTCCTAAACTGCAAAGGCTGTGTGCCATGTTTATGTCTATAAACACACGCTAGGTCATCAAAGGAAGCCGCATGTAAGTAAATATTTAGTAGCACGTGACATCTGTCCAAAATGACGGCCAAAACTTTCTGAGCATTTGCTGGAGGAATTAAGTAATTCATTTTTCCCAAAGCCGAGGTGCAGTTTACACGATGCGAAAGAGTCTTCAGGGCAGCTGGCTGAATCCGGCAAATGCTCACCTGGGGAGACCCAGACCCCACCCCTGTCAGGAGCACACGAGGTCCCCAAAGTCCCTAATGCCGCGGCCGGTCAGCCCAAGTGAGCCCCGCTCTGGTTTCCAGTGTGACTCTGAGCCCCGCACACGCACATGCACGCACACACACGCACACACGCGCACACACGCGCACACGCACACACACACACACGCACACACACACACACACACACAGGCACTGCGGGAGCCTCGCCGGGCGGCCAGCGCCCCCTGCCCGCTTCTCCGTGCTGACAGGCAGCACCCCACGGCAGCCGTCTCCAGCCCGTGTTTACTCTTTCTCCTGTCAACTGACACTTGGGGCCGGGCACGGTGGCGGTGCCTGTGGGCCCAGCTGTTGGGGAGGCTGAGGCGGGAGGACCCCTCGAGCCCAGCAGGGTGAGGCTCAGCGAGCCGTGACCTGCAGTGACGGCACCCCTGCGCTCCAGCCGGGCAGCAGAGACAGAAGCCCATATCTTAAAAAAAAAAAGACACCTGGGTTGTTTCTAAGTTGTCTTTGTGGCTAAATGTTTCCTTTGTAAGAGTGAACAGCAGGGCTAGGACGGCTGGGGCCTGGAGTAGTGTCTATTTAACTCATCACACCCCTGTCCACACCTGGCACCCCTCGCTGGCGGGGTTCTGCCACCCAGGTCCCTGCCCCCGGTGCCGTCTCTGTTTCCGGCGTCTGGTCAGTGTCTAGTGTCTCACTGGGTTTTACTCTACACGTCCCTGATTGATGACTCATGACGTCAAACATCTTCCGTGTGCTTATCGGCTATTTAAATACATTCTTCTGTGAAGTCTCTTCAAGTCCTCTGTCCCCTTTTTAATTGGCTCATTTGTCTTTTTGGTATCAACACCAGCTTCTGTCAGACAAACATACTCCAAAGGCTGCGGCCTGCCTGCTCGTTTCTCTTTTAGAGACAAGGCCCTGCCACGTTGGGCAGGCTGGAGCCCAGCGGCACAATCACAGGTCATGCAGCCTTGAATGCCTGGCTCAAGCGATCCTCCCGCCTCAGCCTCCTGAATAGCTGGGACGACAGGTGTGCACCAGCACACCTGGCTAACTTTTAAAAAAAATTTTTGTAGAGACGGGGTCTCACTATGTTGGCCAGGCTGGAGAGCAGTGGCTAGTCACAGGCACGATCACAGCTCACTGCAGCCTTGAACTCCCGGACTGACTTGATCTTCCTGCCTCACCCTCCTGAGCAGCTGGAAAATAAAGGCACACACGACTGTGCCTGTTTCAAAAACTGTCCTGTAAACTAAAAAAATTTTCAAAATTAAGAAGTCAGTAAAAGAAGCATGCAGTGATCAGTCTGTAGAAATAACCGTTTGCATCTGGGTAGTGGGCATTCCGCCCCTGGTCTGGGGGATGTAACAGGGTTACAGTGATGACGTCACACGCCACTGCACTGAGCCTCGCTCCTGCGCGGAGACGGGAGGACGGGGGGGTGTGTCTGACCATGTGGTGACATAATTCGGTGGCTGACGAAACACACCCCGGGTTTACCTCGACTGAGAGTCTCCTGAACAACCCCAGTTTACAACTCTGCAGTCAGGCTGCAGGATTAACTCCAGCTACTTGGCCGGGGCAGCTCGGCACTGCAGCAAACTCCAGCCTTAGCTCTGTGTCACTCACACAGCCCCAGTGACAATGTCAGAAGATCGCACGAGTTCTCAGGTCTGAGCCTGGCGGTCGGCCGCGGGGCACCGCTCATTCCTCCCGCAATCACCTCCCAAGATCTCTCCTTTAATGCAAAGGTTAATTTGAGGGCAAAGCAAGAACTCTTCTGTTGAGAGAGATCTTTCCTATAAGGAATTAATTTTAGACCATGCCCTCTGCATATATACCAAAGGTGACGATGAATTCCAGACGTTAAGTTACTTGCTTAAGGAATGAATTCCAACATGGACTTTGATTTTTATACTGTGTTGGAGCCGTTGTGAAGGCTCAGGGTGAGGTTACTAAGGCCCAGAACGAGTCTGCATGGAAATCTGCTCTCAGCCGTCAGCTCTGCGGCTCCTTTGCCGACTTTTCTGCTTTAAGAAAAAGATCCCATCGGATCAATCCAGGGGACTGTCACAGGATGCGGCGGGCGGCGACGACACTGCCTAGCAGAGATGTCTCGAGGGCCACTCCCCCCGCCCAGCCGCGCTGCAGAGGGGCTGGTTCCTGTGGCTGCCCCGGCACTGCCCCCATCCCGTAGCTCCCTACACACGTGGACCCCAAAGCTTCAGGGCCCCCTTCCCGCCACGGCGCCCGGAGCGCACCCCTCGGCCTACCTGGAGCGGGTGCGTTTCCGGCTGGCCCCGGGGCTGCTGCCCACACGGTAGGCGGTGGGGACGTTTCTTTCTTCCCTCCGTCTCTCGGGGGAGTGGGCTCTCCTCCGAGGGGACCTGGAGCGGGACCTGGACAGAAGGGACGTGGTGCTTCAGCTCTGCAGTCCGGCTGCAGGCGCTGCGCAGACCCTGGGGCTCCCGAGGCTCCGCCCGGCCCCACGGCTCTCCCGACACGACGGACTCGTCTCAGACGCGGAGAAGTCTCTGCCCACGCCACACACCGGGCACACGCACGCCAGACTTCCACCCGACGCACAAACATACTCGGGGCTGGAGTACGGGCTGCCGCTTCAGGTGCTGGTGGCCACCAACTGTCCTCGAGTCCGGGTCTGACTGCGCAATGTGTGGCCGGCTCAGGCCGCCATCTCCCTCCCTCCTCCTGCCTCTGCCCATTTCTCTCCCTGCACATTCCGGCTCACTGACATTTCTGCCAACGTGAGGTAAGAAGAGGCCGCGAAATCCCAGCGAGTCAATTCAACCTGTGTGAATACTGGCGGTAAGAAGAAACTATACGGCAATGAAGTAGAGGACTATCTGGAAATTTCTCCTGTTCACACTCATCTCTGGCCTCCTAGCTGACTGACCAAGAACAGGCCGCATGCACTGGCATGAAGCCCGCCGTGCGGTTCTGACTGTGCCTCTCTCATGACAGGTTAGGCTAAATGATTTCAGGTTATGAGATTTCGTGGATGCAAAACCATCCATTAATATTTATTCTTCCTTTTCATGCTCCTGAAAAGCCTTGCGCTACACACGGTCCACACAGGGCAGCAAAGGATCCTGAACACCCTCACCCACTCGGGGTCAAGGCCCTTAACGTGGGCCCCGTGGCCATGGGCTCAGGACATTTGAGTTCTTTGCTCATCTGGTAAAGTTACTATTTTGGGAAGACCTGCAATGAGCAGAAATCTGGAAAAAAACCTCACTGTTTCTTTCCGTTCTGTTTCCATGACAACCCACTCAAAAACAATATAAAGAAGAGCGGTTTGATTTTACCATTTAAAAAAGTTCTATGTTGCATCATTGCATCATTTTAATTAGAATAAAACCCCACACCAACACCGGCTGTCACTCCGTGGACCATGCTCCACCCTCTGGTGTCCCGGAGGCCCTGAGCCCGCAGAGCCGCCACGCCGGGCCACGCCTGCTCCAGGGGCAGCTCTGGCACCACTTAGCCTTTTAACTTATAAAAAAAAGGTTCTGATTTTTTCCCAGACCTTTCCTAAGATTTATACAACAGATTACAACGGCGAGGTCAGTTAGACACCTTGACATTTTACCAGGTTTTCCCTCAAAAGCGCTCCGGGAGTCACATCTGTTGGTGACTGAGGCCGCCTGATAAGCCCCTTGCTCTGCTCCTGCTGTCACTGCCGAGCTGCTCTGACAAGGCTCCGTGCTCAGTGTCCCTGGGGAGGCTGCGGCTCTGTGACACGGAGGCACACACTTCACATTCAGAGTAAAAGGTGCCGGGCTGGGCGCTATGAGATCCCTGAAAAAAGCTCTGCTTGATCAGCGCTACAGCGCCTATGGAATGCTTACACGTAGAGTTCTACAATAAACTCGATAATCAGGAGAAATAAACCAGTTTTTAATGCCTGCAAACTCGTAACTTAGAAATATAGTACCATCTTGTAGTGGCTGTTAGTACTAGGTTTCTTTAAACTGAAGTGGCCGTTCCCAGCAGATTTTACGTTCTCTGGGGAAAAAGCCCACCTCAGAATGAGGGGCTTTTTGAATGGTAAATACCATTCAATAATTCTTTAAGTTTTACTTTAATTAAAGAATTTTGATACCTTTTATTCTGTTAATTAGGCTTTTATTCTGTTAATTAGGCTTTTCATATTGACATACACAGGACAAGAAACGAGAATTCCATTTTATAAGTAAATCATCTGTATACTGTGGCCAGAGGCCTTCTTAAAGATGAAACTTTAAGCATAATGTAAGTCAGTTTTCCCAGAACAATCATTACTATTTGCTTTCAAATAAAGGCATGAGACTTTTTCAATGATAAAATTCCAGAAATGTTTTTGGCACTACAACGATCACATTTATAACTGTCAGAGCTTCTCTGCACCAGTATTCACCGTCCCACCTAATCCGCCCCTCTCTCTGCCCGGCTACGCTCGGCTCCTGCGAAACCCAACAGACTGACCAGCAGCCGGCGCTGGGGTCTGGATCGCACTGGGCTGGGGCAACCAGGAGGCTCCTCATTTTCCTCACGTTCAAACCGTGGATCAAATTTCGCCTACAAACCTTCATGGCTCCCTGAGCCTGGTAACCCGCCCGCTGTTCTCCTTCCTACGCTGAGAGGCGCACACGCCCTGTGGCACTGTCTGGGCCCGGCTGATTCCCTCCGGCGTGGGCGCCTTACGGGAGGGACTCGCAGGTGGAATAATGACTCTCACTGGTTTGCTGTGCAGTTGGTCACGGGGACGAGAACTGTGAGGAACCACAAACTTCAAACTGAAGTATCATCCGAATTCTGCCTGCTTGAGTTCCTTCTGAATGCTAAAATAAAACTCTTTAAAAAGTCCTGTTAGTCTGCCCCTCCTCCACCACCCAAAGTACTCAAGGAGCTAATTCCTATAAAGAAACACATCTTTATCATACAGATCCTCTGTACCGGAAGATATTTTAAAATGATGAAATTTAAGGATTCCTAGCTCTATCCAGAGCACCCCAAAGGGCGGACTAGCTCTGCAGTGAGCACCAGAGGAGATCTCACCCCAAAAGTCTAAAAACAAACTTAGTTTCAGGTTTAGTCTAAAAATACTTAAACCATTAAAATTAAATTTTGATTTTAGGCCATAAATAAACTGCGTGAGTACTTGTTCATTCCATTAAGATAGAGAAAAATACAAATGAAAATAGAGAACACCACAATAGAAAAAAAGTCTTACACTTCAATCAGCGCTAAGATACTGCATGCAACCTTGTCACAACCAGTACGGTTCTGAGAAGCAACGTACTAGTTTTCCAAAGCTAAAGATTTTTCTATGACTAATTTGCCTCTGGAGACCCAGACAGACACTAAATAAAAATTCACTGTGATGTAAAAGGCCTTTCTAATCTTAACTCTCTATAGCTTACACAAAACGTTGATAGTTTAATAAATGAAAGGAAATACAGTACATTCCAGGCACCATCCTACCACGATTAGGAATGGCCACAACTGCGGTACTCTGCTCTGGGCGAGCAGCAATCACTGAAAATAATCAACTAGGTCATGTCAGGCCCCAGAAGCAAGTCTGATACGTCCTACGCAGATGCTATGTCTGTGATGGGTTATTCTATCTGAAAAGACAGATAGTTAAAGAAAAAACGATGACAAAATCATTAGCACTTTCAATATTTTGGTTAAAATTCCATTATTTTTTATACTTCAAGAATTCACATCACTGAGGAGAATACCACCCCTCCTGTTTATAACCGTGTGTTTTAAACCCACTTGGATCCGAGGAGACGAGCGCAGTGCTGTGGAGCTGGGGCTGAGACCTGCACCGAGTGCAGGGCATCGCGGCCCACCCGGCGGGCGTGGGCTCCCCAGCCTCAGCGGAGCAGGGGCAGAGTTCTGTGAGCAAAGGTGACGGTGGTCCCACCAGCTCATTGAACTCTGTCCTCAGGCTCCAGAGACCACAGGACAGCAGGTCTCTGACCACAGCTCAGGCTCCGCCCTCCGCCCTTAGCGAAGCCACAGGCAGAAGCTGGGCGGGAACATGGCCAATGCTGGCGCTCTGGGCAAAACGTGCCAAACAAGCCAACGCTTGGAGGGTTTTACTATTCCTATTTTAAAATAAAGTTGTACTCTGAATTCATATGTTATCTGAACTGCAAAATCAAACACCAAAGATCTGACTTATTAGTTAACTTAAAAAATAGCAGGATTTTGCTTCTTAGACTTGCTGGTACTGAACACATAAAAATAATATAAAAATATTATATATTTACAGATAAAATATGCAAATCTAAATCTATCCTAAACTAAAAAAATTAAAAAAGATAAAATAATACATAGAAGGACTCAGTCTATTACAGACTAGTCAACAAAAAAACATAAAACTTAAAATTCCAAGTGTTAAATAAATACTTCCAATTCTGAGTATAATAATGTGGGACATTATATCACCTTTCCTTAAAACTGAACAGACGGGACACACTGAAATACCCGGCATCAGAACCTGCTGTGTCTGCTAAACACTCGACACTAAACCTTAGCGAATCTTGTCACGGTTTCCAGTCCCGAGACCGGAGATTTATGAAGGAATTATACCTTCTTGTGTTTGAGCCCTGTAGAAAAGAATGATTGGGAAGAATTTTACTGAACACGGTTTATTAGGGGACTTATTGAGGCCTATGTTATTATCTTCAGCTACATAATATCACAGGAAGTTTTTTAAATGAGCAATTTAAAAAAAGTTTTGAAATATACTTCTTGGGATATATCAGCAAAGTTGTTCATTTCATTAAAAACCAGCGAGTTTTTATTCTTGTGTAAAGATAGGAAGTGATGAAAATTCTAAAGAACTAGCAAAAATGCAGATAGTGAAAGATCAAGTTTATCACGGAGGTAAATCCAATTTCACTGCAAGAAAGTTAGTATAAATACTTATTAAACCTTTAGGGGTCAGCCTGGCTAAGAATAAGGAAAGCGTATTGCTTTTAGGATATACTCATAGAGGCAAATGTGTAAAATTGTACTTTTAAACTATGCCTTTTTTTTTTTTAAGAGATAGGGTCTCCCTTCGTTGCCTGGGCATGAGGGCAGTGGCATGGTCATAGCTCGCTGCAACCTCCAACTCCTGGGCTCAAGCCATCCTCCTGCCTCAGCCTCCCAGTAGGTGGGACCATAGGTGTGCACCTTCACGTCCAGCTAATTTTTCTATTTGTCGTAGATATGGGGTCTTGCTATGTTGCTCAGGCTGGTCTTGAACTCCTGACCTCAAACAATCCTCCTGCCTTGGCCTCCCCAAGAACTAGGATTATAGCCGTGAACCACTGCGCCCAGACCATATATATTTTTTTTAAACATAAAGCATACAGGGCATCTGCGTTTTTCCTACAGAAAGGCAAGAACTGACATCAATTACGTAAGAGCCACTAGATCGCAACAGTGCAAGTGCTGTGTCGGGGAGAGACTCGCAAGAGCCCACGCGATGCAACACATCACAGGCCTGACGGGAGTCTGGGAAATAGGATGTGCCTTTCTCAACCTCCTGGGAGCCACTGGGTTGTTTTGGTTTTTTTTTAAAACTGTTTTACTAAGCAGTAAATTCCATGACCCTTAAATGTTTTCATTGTATCTGTTGCCAGAAATGTTAAGCCGCTTTTTCAAAAACTGGCTCCTGGTGAAGGCGGCTTTGGGGACAGCAGTGACTCTGAGCAGGAGGTGTGGCGAGGCAGACGGGTCCCACGAGACAGATCTGTGTTCCGTCCACTCTACACGCGTTGGCAGATGGTGTGCGGGAGAAACCCAACACACACCAAGCCACAAAGACTCCTTCCGTCTGGAAATTTACACCATGGAAAGAAGTCAGTGTGGGGAGGTTCACTCATACAAACAGAACGAACGACCCCAGCACACCACCCTGTGAATTTATCACACATTCGGCAAATGTGCTAGACTTGCTTCCAGGACCTGTTAAAACTGAAATCAATCCATTGCTTAAACCTGGCAGTGGTTGATGAACTTTGAAAAGTTAAATATAAGACAAAAAAGTAGTTCTACGCGATCTCACTTGGGCCTGCAGGACACACACACACACACGCATGCACACACACACACACACACACACGCACACACACACACGCGTGTCTGCATCTACTGCAAACTTCCTGCGGGACCCAACGCACGCACATCAGACACAGGACGCGGCAGTGGGCACTGCCCCGCACACCCACCTAGACCGCCGCACCGTGCGGTAGGCACTGGGCAGAGAATGCTTTGCTTTTGAGTGGGACCGAGATCTGGACTTGGATGACGAGTGGTACTTCGGAGATCGCGACCTTGTTCGAGATCTCTTTTTGTGCTTTTTCTTTTTCTTTTCTTTCTCTTCTTCTCTTGGTGGATCTTTGCTTTTGCTTGAAGGCCTTTCGGGTGGTTTCACTTCTACAGCAGGCGGAGGTCGGCCCCCAGTCAGCAGAGGACAGGGCCCGGCACTGGCCTCCTGGAAACAAAAGTACACGTCTGGGTATTGACAGGGCAAGTAGGACATTTAAAAATATAGAAGATTTCAGCTTTGGGTCCCTCACACCAAAACACAGCAATCACCGCACAGCAAGGCCTGTCTCTTCCACGGCTGTTACAAGCTCTCACCAGCCGCTCGGGGGAGACGACCCCTGACACTCTGGGGCCTAAGTGACGCCTCCCACCTGCAGCGGCTCCGCATCACGCTGTCGGCAGCTCGACGCAATGAAAGGAACACGGTAATAAAGATACTGCATTAGAAAAGACTCTGTTTGTTCTTTAATAATTTTAACTTTCCACTGCAAAAGAGATTCCCCGAACCTCCATGAAGTTTTTTATGAACCTCTGCACTACTCTGAAAACAATTTTTAAAGAAGGTCCAAACTACATGGGCTCCTCTCCGATTTTCCCACACGTGTGCAGGAGAGCACACGGATCTCAAGCGCATCAGCGAGGGACTTCCGCACCAGGAGCACCAGCGCCCCGATGGAGAGACAGCTGCCTTGCACCCGCCAAGAGCTGTTTCGGGGGAAGGCTGTGGCCAGCTGCCTTCAGCCCTCCCCTCCTCCTCCAGCGAGGTTCTTCCTCAATTCACTCTAAGTCAATTTTAACCACAGTCATTAAACGCACACCTCCAGACACAGTGAGAAACCTGCAATTTATCATTTCACGCCTTGAGGAGAACCGTGCCAGGCTGGCCCGCAGGCCCTGCCCCTGCCTGGAGCCGGTGGGAACAAGGGGCGGTGCTGGGAGGTCTGACCTGCTTGGGGTCCCCCTTGCCTTACTTTCTCCCCTGGGGTCTGCCTGCCAAGGCCGAATGACTGCGGGAGAGCGACGCTAGCTGTGGTGGGGACGGCCGGGCAGTGGTGTCTGGGGGCAGTCCCCACCCTGAGAGCAGATCACCACGCAAGGCAGCCGCTGTGGCCCCTCAGCCCCCGCTACTCACACTCACAGCACGTCCCCAACACTGTCCACTCCCCGCGAGCAGATTCTCCAGCGCGGTGCGGCTGAGTGATGGGGAGAGTCACTCCCGCAGCTACACCCCTTCCCAGTGTGCCCCAGCGCACGGGACTCAGGAGCCAGGGTCCCGGCAGAACAGCGGACGCTCTTGCCTCCCGCACCCGGGACCTGGCTGTCCGCTACTACAGGACCTCTGCAGGCTTTTTCTTTTGAGATGGGGTCTCACTATGCTGCCCATGATGGTCTTGAACTCCTGGCCCCAAACAATACTCCCACCTGGACCTCGGTAGCTTCCCAAAGCCCCTGGGTGACAGCCACTGTGCTCGGCCTCGCCAAGTTCCTTTCTGAGGCTCTGCCTAAATGACCTCTAGACACATTTTCTCAGGGAAACCTATTTCACCGCAGGACAGTTCTTATCAAAAAGATCCCTCTCACTTCAAATTCTTCTAGTGTAATATTTTTCACATTAAATGAGAGAGAGAGAGCTGAGGCAGGAGGGTCACTTGAGCCCAGCAGTCTGAGGTTGCCGTGAGCTATGACGACGCCACTGCTCTCCAGCCTGGGAGATAGAGCAAGACCCTGTCTCAAAAATGAAAGCTGGCTCAGTCTTCAGCAGGATGGTAAAAATCTGAACTCAGAATGGTGCTTCCCACAGAAAAACAAATAAACCAAGTGACTACACACAGAGGATTAGTTTTGAATAATGGTCTGGACTCTTAGAAATGTCAATATAATTAAAGTAAAAAAAGTGAAGTGCCCATTGTACGCTCAGGGTAGCGCTGGCTACAAAAGATGTTTGTGGACACTTACAGAAACGTGGCCACAGCCTGCAGAGGACAGGATGCCACTAAGGGTCCCTCGTGAGAGACACGAACGGGAGCATTGCGGCGAGAGCTGCCCTGTCTCGCAGCACTTTTTAGCTACTATTGTGGATCTACAACTCATCCTAACATCCCAGTTCAAATGTAAAGTGGCTTCTAATCCACCTAAGACTCAGGCCCAGCTCCGAGGGTCTCGGGGTGGCCAGGTTACTGACACCGAGACAGGCCTCTTTTAAGCCTTGATGCGTCCGTCATACTCCGCTGCTTTTCCTACTTCAAAGCCTTATCTCCACAATGTTCCAGGACTCCCAGAAGAATCTCTAGATATCTTTGAAGTATAGCTTAAATACAAACTAAAATTCAGAAATAAAATGCTGTAAAGAATCTAAAATAAAACTTAAAAGATTCCAAACCGACGAGAGCAGGAAAGAGCAGAGCATCACTGAACATGCTCAGCTGCAGGAGTCGGTGGGTCTCGGGCCCTGCTCTGGGCCCCGGCAGCACAGATGCCTCGTGGGGCAGCACGGGAGGGTCCTGTCTGAGGCCACATCCCTGGTCACACCACGAGGAAGGGGCCACCTACCCCTGGAGTGTGTGCTCTCAACTCCCCCTTTAGAGAGGCAACAGTGACCATATCTTACTTTTCCTTTTTAATTAAAACTGCTATTGCTATAGATCCTGGCATAAGGATTTCTGCTACGTGAGCTCAGAAGCGGCGGCGGCTGCCACGTCCGTTCCCCACACATCACCAGCAGGCCCTGCACGAGGCCCTCCTCGGCCCTCCCGCCAGCTCTGCGCCATGTGCTCCCGCAGGAGGAGGCGCCAGAGCCTTAGGGACGAAAACGGAACGGCAAGGTATTGACAGACCACACAGGAAGGAGGAGCCGGCAGGCCAACGTCCCTCCCTTGGGCCAGAGACGTGCGCAGCCGGAGGAATCACGCCCAGGCACGCGACTGGGCGTTTCCGTAACGCACCTCCACGCTGAAAGCACTCTCCTCAGCTTTCCCAACTTCTGCTTCTGACAGAGGAGTTTTTAAGGTCTGTAAAAATAATGCTGCTTTCCTTTTACGTTCCGCTTGAAGCTGCTTCTCCTTCGACTCCTTAGACGCCTGGGCCAGCTTTTCCCGGGCAGCAGCTGCAAGGCGGTCCTCCAGCTTTTGCTTTGCTTAAGGAATAAACAAAACAAAACAAGAGAGAGAAGTTTAGAGCACGCAGTATTTTATCTTCTAATCTTAATTTTCAAGGCAGCATAAGGTCATACAATGAATGCAGTTATTTAAAAAAAATGAGTCTGATACAAATTTCAGAACAGGTACACACACTGGACAAATCGAATTCTGAATTAGTTTCTAATGCCTTTTTAACATTTCAATCGTGAAGTCAGAAGGCCGAGGGGGTTCCACACTGGGGAAAGCCGAAACAACGGGACCCTCCGAACGGCTCTCACACACGTGTCCGGAGTGCTCACGCCAGGCAGTGGTGCTCTAGGACAGCGCTTTGTTCCAGACACGTGACAGAGGTCTGGTCTACGCACACACACGAGCAGTAATACAGATCTGCTCGGGGACAGCACTACAGCACGAGGCGAGTGCTTGATGGGAGGCATATTGTGGTTAAAAATTACCTTTTATAAACGCGGCTTGATCTGTTTGTGTACATACAGAAGAAGCAATTTGAGAAAACGTCAGAATAGGTAAAAATCACAAATGTAATTGTTAATTAGCTCTTTAATGCAGGATATAATGTATTTTGGAGCAGGGTAGGAAGACGGTAAGATGCCCCCCGGCACTGCGGGCCGTGGGCTGTGACCCATGAAGATGAGCCCAGCCCGGAAGGTGCTGGGCACACGCCATCTCCAAGGGCGGGGGGTTCTGCGGGGAGACAGCCACACAAAAGGGCCCCCCCTGCTTCGGTGCGTGTCACCCGGGGCTGCTGGCCAAGCACAAAGAGAGCCTCCATTAAAGCACTCTGCTGCGGCCCATTAGGCTTCCGTCGGCCACCGTGGCTCCTCTGGAGAGGACTGGCCAGAGGCACCGCCCCCCGTGCTCAGTGAGCAGCGCAGCTTGTCAGCCAACAGAGCTTCCGAGCCTCAGACGCAGAGCACAACCCAAACGGTTCTCATCTGCAAAGGCCTGAGATTCCACTTGGCAGCCTCAGTATTTTTGGCTTAGCACAAAAATCTTATATTTATGTATTTTCTTTCTTTCAAGAAGTTCAAAAGCTATCGACAAACCTTGCTTTGCTTCTAGCTCCTCCTGGGTAAGTTGAGGCTTCTTCTCCTCAACAACTACACAGGGTGGGGCAACTGCCGGGTTAGTGTGTGCAGCACTACTAGAACTTTCTTGGCCTTCTTTGCTTTCTTCATCATCATCACTGTCATCATCTAGCTTAACACGATTTTTTTCCAGGGGAAGTAGATCATTTTCTTTGGCCTTGATTGCAAAGCTTATTGGAGCAAATGAAGCTAGTGAGGAAAGTGAGAATCGTGATACATTTTAGGCAACTGGAATCACAGAGCAGAATTGTCACAGGCCCTGCCACCCGCCTGAGCGTCAGCTGGGGGGAAGGGGACAACCAGCGTGGAGCCACATCTTACGCAGGGTCTGCCGCGGGGCTGAGGTCCTGTTCAAACGCTTGTCCCTGGACCCAGCATGGGCACGGCTCACACTGAGACCCGCACTGACGGGCCACACAGAGGCGGCCACCTTGCCCGCAGGGACACAAAGCTGATGCCAGAGTTTTGGCATTGATATCTGCAATTTTCAGTGGTCAACTCTTATCATTTTTCTTTTATTACATTTTTTTCATGGCTCAATATATAGCTGAATTTGCTTAAGTAGGCATATGATGTGACTCCACTACAAAAAGGTATCTTTTAAAAAACTCCATCACATAAAATAACCTTTTCTTACAAAGCAAAATTCTGGAATCCATTCCTTTATTCAACAAACATTTTTGTCTACTTTGTGATAGGTGTTACGTTACATCATTCTCTACACCTATAAGAAAATGTTAAACACGGCATACCAGGTGGTGCAATTCCCCCCTAGAATATTCGGAAAACTTAATTTAACAGAAACACAAAGGCCCAAAAGGAGAACATCTTCTCCATCCCAACCCACTCAACAAACATGGAATCCCTTTCTCCTTCCATAAATAGCTCTTAATGAGAGGTAATTGGATGCAATAAGATACTTTACTTTTAAAAACTGTGAGTAAATATTTATGAAGGAAATTCAAGTAAACCACAATGAAGTGGAATTTTAAGTGCACTGCAAACCTTCGGACTTTGTGAGGGAGGAGGATTCTGGGTAAACAAAGGCAGGCCCTAGAAGGGGTGTGGCCTATCTCAGGGACGGCACCTGGGCTCCCTCAGTAGCACTGCGCTGGTTACTGGCTGGCCCCTGAGGCTCCCTCACGTTTAGCACTGTCTGACTATAAATACGTGTGTGACGTGAAGTGGATGCTAAGCATGTAGTGTTCCAGGTCCTTTGAAACAGAGTAAGCTTTCATCAGTGATCTCAAGCTACAGAGCACACACCAAGATATTAAATGGGAGACAAGTATTTTATAAGTTAAAATAAAAGTAGCAAAATTAGTCTCCTATTGACAATGTTATGCAACTGTAGCCTATATTGGGACAGTGTATGTTTATATTCATAAACCCCCCCCAGAACGAAGATATAACACAAGGGATTAAAAATATATTTTGTAAGGAGAGTCGATAGTAACTATTTTACTGTGCTTACATTTTTAAAAAGTCCTTATCTTTTAGAGATACATACTAAAATATTTACGGAAAAACGCTATGATGATGGAGATTTGCTTCAGATATTCTGGGGGTGGAAGTGAATGAAGTGGCTGATGTATTCAAAGCAAGGCCAGGGTAACCTGCCGAACACCTGCACAGGGGCTGAGCCGAGGTCACTAGACCACCTTCTGTTTTTGTACATGTTTGAAATTTTCCATAAGAAAAAAAAATTAACAAAATAAACCCTTTACTGCCTACCGTAATATGATCCCTTTAGTAAATATAAGGTCAAGGAAACTTCTAGGAGAAAAAACTTCACAAAAATGTTAATCAAAATCGCTCAAGGGGATAGACTGAAACGTGTCACCAAATGATTTTGAAACCATCTCTCCAATTCTTTACAACCATCTCTCCTTTAAATTAGAAAAATCAGCAATCAACAGAGAATGTATTAAGATGAAAGTTTCTAGAGCACTTTCTGCCAACATTTACCATAAAGAGGGTATTTTAAAGCCAGTGTCTATTGCCAGGCACACACTCTCATGCTTGGAATCCCAGCACTTTGGGAGGCTGAGGTGGGATGCTTGCTTGAGGCCAGCCTGGGCAACACTGTGGGATCCCATTTCTACAAAAAAAATTTAAAAATCAGCCAGGTGAGGTGGCACATGCCTGTAATCCTAGCTACTCTGGAGGCTGAGGCAGGAGGATCGCGTGAGCTCAGCCGTTCAAGGTTACAGTGAGGTACGATCGCATCACTGCACTCCAGTTTGAGCCAAAGAGCAAGACTTTGTGTCTTAAAAAATAAATATAAAAATACAAGTGATTTAAAGAACTGACTAACACGCAGTCTGCAAGCCTCCCTCGGTTCATCTTTCAGCTCCGCGAGACAGAAGACAGGCTGGCTCCCCACTGTGCAGATGTGGAAACGGAGCCCAGAAAGACTAAGTGACTTTCTCAAGGCAACTCAGCTCAGCACAGGGCATGAGGAATTAGTTCTTTCTGTAGAATGATTTAATCACGAAACTATTGCTTCTGCTTAGAACCTTCCTTGCAAAGCACATCGCCACACATGGAAAGCATGTCCTATGTCCTTTAACGAATGGTTTCCCACTGAATCAAGAATAAAACCCATGTGTCCATGCAGGCGTTTAAGCCCTGTGTGACCCCGGCTGCCCCTGCCTTCCGCCCCAGCTCCGCCCTCGCCCTGGTCCAGCGCCTGCTCGCTCTCCTGCCTGGCGCTTTCTGGTCTCCAAAGGGCTTGACCCAGGGGCACCTGCTCGCATAGGCCCTGCCCGACCTGTCTCCTGCACCCGCTGACGCCGTGTGGCACCCGGCACAGAGCAGCAAGCACCTGTGCGCAAACCCTCCATCCGCTACATCCAATAGGCTTCCATTTTTAAGGTAACAACTTTTATTGCTAATTTCTAACTTCAAAAGTAATATACATCCTCTATGGGAAGTTTTGAAAACATAAATGGGCAAACTGAAAGATGGGCAAACTGCAATTTGGGCAAACTGCAATTCAGATATGGAAACACACACAGAAGAAAACCGGGTCACATCTTCCAGTTTCATAACTGCAGTTTTCAATGAAGCAGCAACACCTTTCTGGATATAGTGCAGACATGTTTCCATTTCAACATAGACCATTTTTTTTTAAAAAACAGCAACACTATTTCTTAGTATTGCCATGTCAACTTATTTCACATCTCCCACAGCTGTTTCCAATTCTTTTGTTTTTTTTTTTAGACAGAGTCTTGCTCTGTTGCCCCAAGTAGAGTGCCGTGGCATCAGCCTAACTCACAGCAACCTCAAACTCCTGGGCTAAAGGGATCCTCCTGCCTCAGCCTCCTGAGTAGCTGAGACTGCAGGCCTGACACCGTGCCCAGCTAATTTTTTCTATTTTTAGTAGAGATGGGGTCTCGCTCTTGCTCAGGCTGGTCTTGAACTCCTGACCTCAAGCGATCCTCCTGCCTTGGCCTCCCAGAGTGTTAGGATTACAGGCATGAGCCACCGCGCCCAGCTTCCAATTCTTTTATTTGTAAAAACTAACAGGCCCTATGGTGCACAACCCTGTACAAACATCCTGGTGAGCCGTATGTTTCTGGGGGTAGACGGGCATCACATTTAAAATTTGGTCCACATTGCTGGGCTCTATCAACTCACACTTCCAAAAACAATGCGCCCAATGCTCACAGCCTCTCCATCATTGAGTATTTTTTTTAAAACTTTATCAATTTAAAAGGCAAAAACCAAAACCTTTTTAATAAGGATATATTGAAAAAATTTATTTATTGGCCATCTGATTTTCTTCTTTTTGGAACTACCTTTTCATGTTCTTTGTCCATTCTTCTACTGCACTGATTGTATTTTCTTATTGATTTATAAGAGCTCTTTCTATGTTAAGGATATTAACCCTTTACCTTCTATTATGTTAGCAATGACCATCATTTCCACATTTGTCTTTTAACTTTATTCAGGCCCTGCCCCAAGCAGGCCTATTAATTATGGCTTCAATTCTTAGAAAGTCCTTTCCACCAACTCCAAGATTATAAAAAAATTTACCTTTGTTTTCTTTTACCTTTATAGTCTTATTTTTTACATTTAAATACTGAATTTATCTGGAATTACTGTTGTCAGATGTGATGTGTCTTATTTTTTTTCAAAATGAAAAGGCTGTTTTTCCAACATCAATTATTATTAAAGAAGTTTTATCATCAAAATTTCAAAATTTCTCAGCATCTACAGAGATAAAAGCGTGAAAAATCTTCCATCCGTTAATACGATAAACTACAATGGAAGATCTAATGGTGCCACACTGAGATTCCTGGAACAAATCCCACTTGCTCATAACCTGTTCCTATTCTAACAGACAGCTGGATTCAGCTTAATATTTTAACATCTATACTTGTCAGTGATCGTGGTCTACAGATTGCCAAGCTTTGAGAGCTTCATAATTTCCCATCTTCCTTAATGCTCTGGCGTAGCTTTAATGACACAGGCGTTCTGTTTCTTGAGGGTAAATTAACCCGACCTTGGTCTTGGCCGACTGCCTGGTTTTAGAGGCATTTCATTGACCAACATTTTAAAATTCTTTCAGGCCGTGAATCTGTGTCAGTTTCTATCTCTTCTGGAAACAATTTCAGCAATTTATATTTTCTTAGAAAATAACATTTTTCAAATTCATTCAAACTTAAAGAAATACATATTATTCTTGTGCACATTCATGTTGTATATTTGCATTTATTTTTTTCTATATTAAACATGCACAATGACTGTGTATTTTATTGGTCTTCTCTTATTATTTTATCATGAATTTCTGCCTTGATTTTTACTGATTCTCCTTTTCCTGCTTTCCTTAGATGCATTTTAGTTTCTTTCTAGGTCTTAGTTCAAAGCTTGTTTTATTTTTATTTTTTGTTTACCAACATAAATATACAAGGCTATATATTTTTCTCTGAATAAAGCTTCACTGCATTTGATGGATGTTTTACAAGTGACATTCTCACTGCCCTCACTTTCGCTGACTCACGACTTCCGTGCCCGCGATGCCGGGCGGTCTCTCTGCTCCAGCACTCCGGACACAGCTGGCCCCGACTCACAGCGAGGCACGTTCCGATCATTAAGTCGAAAATGCATTTACTCTCTAAACTGCATTTTCCTAGTGAGTCATCGATCCATGTCGTCTGGTTACCTGAGATCTCCGCTCCTCCCCGACAAGGCGAGCCCATGCAAGGCGTGCTTGCACTCAGCCCAGCCCCACGGCTACCTTCTGCCCCAGCCCACCCAGGCCGCCAACCCACCAAAACCCTGGGATGGTGCCCCTGCCTCAATCTGTGCAGAGTCACCAGACTGGCTGAAGTCATTCCTCCGACCTCAAACCTGTAAGGGGCAACACCCACCTCCCAGGGCCCCACGACCTGGCCACGCCCACTTCTCCCAGCTTCTCCCACATCACCGTGCACCATGCAGCCCACGCCACAGGGCTGGGCCCAGGGCCGGCTTTCTGGGCCTCCATCCCTCCCTCCACACCAGGTGAGCACCTCCTCTCCACGAAGCCCCTCTCATCCCACCCAGTGGATCAACTGCTCTGCTCAGGTGCCGCCACGTGGACCTTTGCTAACATGCCCACTCCAGGCTTTTCCTTTTGCTTTTCATTATCGGCTATTTACACCCATGTCTGTCCTGCGGGATGAGAACCTCCTTCTAAGAACACAAGGTAGGTAAACTGAGTAAAGAGTATTGCCTGGTAGAGATTCTCAAGGGATCTGCTTTGGCAAATAAAATAAATTTCATGGGTACAACAGTTTGCACACAAACAATGTTTCGGAAGTCCGATGGGGTAAAGACATTGTCTGTCAACTCACACAGCACAGGCCGTGAGCCACGCCCCCAAGACTCGCTTACGTGCACGGGACCCCAAGTGCCACGCCAGGAAAGCGCCACAAGACCAGGAAGGTTCCCCGCAGTGACTTGAAAGGAGCCACCCGTCCCAGCCTGTGCTGCAGTTAGCAGCTCCTGGTCTTAAGGACCGAGACTCCTTCCTGCCAAGCGAAGGCGACACCTGCGAGACCTGCCGCAGCTCGGCAGCAGCGTACCTTTCACCAGCTTCCCGTCCGGGGCGGTCTTGCCGGACGCCGCCTCCTTCTTCCCGCCTGCGCGTCCTCCCGCCTCAGCCGCGTCCTCCGGCACGCCACCCTCCCCGGCGTCATCTGGCTTCTCGGGAGCAGCGTCTGCAGGAGCCTCCTCTGGCGCTGACGCAGCCTGAGAGATCAAACATCACTGTAAACTGCTGTATCAGAAATCACGTAGAAGTTGTTAAGAGGGATGCAGGATACATGTATATCTCACTGGATAATGGCATGTCCACATGACTGCCCAAGAAGCAGGAAGGGACATGCTTCCAGATTCAGACTTGCTACTTTCTGCTATGACAGAATGAAAAGAGGGGTGAAAGGAGACCTTCCCTCCTCTGGAAACACCACACTTCTGGAAGTTCTGATACTGCCTTGTGAACCCATCAATCTTTATAACCTTTTGTTTGGACACTAATTACTTTTAGAATATCAGGTCACCCCCACTGCCTACAGTGAGTCAATTCCCTCCGGCCTGAGCCATCGGAGGGCCAGGTCTGAAGAGACGCGGGGACAAGGAAGCTTACGCCACCTCTACCGAAACGGGCTTCAACAACATCGGGTGTGCCCGAAACTGAGACAGCAGTGCGAAGGCAGAGGACGCACTGCAGCACAAGAAGAAACGCTCCCAACGGGGACCTGGCGGGGGGGGGGGGGGGCGTGCGGGCCGGGCGGCAGGACACAGGCCTCCCCCCTGGTCAGTGCCCGCAGGCCAGCAGCAAGGCACGTGCATACATCCCACACGTTCAAATACGTGTTCATACAACACAAGAGCAGTCAGAAAGAGTAGACAGCCAGAACACCGAATGCGTGCAGAAACAGGACTTTTTTGTTTAGAACATGCAGGACAAATAATTGTCAACACGCTGTGAGCACAAATGAACATTTTCAACAGATCTACGACAAGTTTTAACTCTGAGGCAGGGAAAGCTAAAGACCGTATATACACATAAAAAAGAAATCTAGAACCAACAAGCCCTTTTGTACATCTTGAGAACAAACGAAAGTGATTTCTGTATCTGTACCCCTACCTTCAGGTACGTACCTGTGTGCTGTCACCCCCCTCCTTCTGCAGGAAGAACTGCTTCTTAAACTCGTAGTAGGCGTTGTACTGGTGCCAGGGCTGCAGGAACTCGAACCTGCACACAGCAAGGAAACAAGGCATTTAACAAGGCAAGCAAACCGCGGCGACACAGGCACTGTTCTCAACACGCCACAACAACTCTTCAATCCTCTTAGCAGGTTCCTGAAGTCGCTACGTTTACAGCTGCCCGTTCACAGACACGGGCGACTGGGGCAGAGAGAGGCCGGATCATTTGCCCAGGTCGCACCAGAAATGCAACCTTGTGGTTCCTGTTTTACTGCCCAAGGCACAGAACATTATTTGATTTGAAAAAATAAAGGATTGTGTATAAATTTCCAAGGCAGAGTCTTGAAAAGCATGAGTTTCAGCCTTTTATTTTAGGTAGCTTCGACATTTTCACTTAAAAAACAATACAAAGCAAACTAAAACAAAACCAGGTAACACAATAAAAAACACCAATCCAACTCCAAACAACAAGAGTATAAATCTATCTAAAAACATTTGAGTGAAGAAAAAGGATTAAAAACATAAAAAAGGAATTATGTATCTAGATTTAAAAAAAACTAAACTAAAACCCCAGATACCATATACCTAATACATAAAAATTTTCATCTGACCTTTGATCATTCTTGGCACGAACGCTGGTCTCAAATTTTAGGCCGTTCCTGGCGACGTACTCTGCCAGCTTGTCGATCACAGGCTGGACGTCGGGGGGCGGGGGGATGATGGCGGCCGTGGGGGCAAGTGCACTGCGGAGAAGAGCCCCGTGAGCCGCTGGCAGGGCCTCCCCCGGCCTCAGACCCTCACACGGGTGCGAGGGTCACACACGGGTGTGAGGGTCACACACGCGTGGGGAAGGCTCTTTACAGAAGGCACAGCTAACTAAAGTCAGTCAAACACCATTGTCATCAACAGTGAAAATGGGGATTTTTATTGAAAAATGAGACGTAAAGTGATAAGTACAGGTTCATTTTCTTCCCCTCCTAATTAACATTTCCCTCCAATCACAAGCTAATTCTTAGAAACAGTCAAGTGTTGGTTTTTTGTTATACTGAAAAAGTCGGCTAGCATGACTCAAAATCCTTCACTTCATGTTTGACTTTCTCAGCATGATCTGAAAGAGGGTCATTTTGCAGAAATATTCAAGTGTTTCGTTAAGTTTCCCAAGAGCCTCTTGAAAACAGGGGCCATTCCAGCCCCTCTGACAAGGCACCTGTTCAGTACTCGTCCCCCCTCAGCACCGAGGAGCCCTTCCTGCTGGAGGGCTGGGTGCCGCGCTGTCTGCGTGGGTTACCTGGTCTAACGCCAGGGCCCCACCTGCCAACGGCTGTGTGAGCCTCAGGAAGCGCCCGAATGCCACCACTAGCAACTCTGATACCCTGCATGCTCTGCAAACCGCAGTTCCACCTCACGTGGAGTTTAGCACCGTTCAGTGAGACATCGGCAGAATGCACGAGAGCAGATGCTGGGGGCAAGGGCAGGTGCGGATGCCAGACCAGAAAGAAAGTTTCTAAGTGGCTGGACTTCCTTGCTAAGAATTTTCATGTTATGACAATTCCTGTTTCCCTGTCAACTTTGTAACTGGGAATTTGGATAATAACGACTCTGATGATGGAGCCACCCAGATCACAGCCCTCCGACTGAGACAGCGATGTCCCCGGTGACTGCTGTGCCGAGTGGTGCCCAGCAGGCGGCAGTGGCCAAGCACGCTTACCTTGTGGTGGTGGTCGTGGAGGTGGCCCCACTGCTTGTTTTGGCCGTGGTTGGTGGGGGCGGTGGTGTGGTCCCGGGAGGTGGAGGGGCAGTGGTCGTCACCCCGGGGGAGCTGGACACGGTCACGCCAGCAGGAAGGGTGCTGTAGTAAGTGGCCACATCGATGCCCGGAGGGGGAGGTGCCAGGCAGTAGGTGCCGTCTGGCAGCATATAGTAGCTGTAATACATGGCTGCCACCGCGGCTGCAGAGACACAGGTTTTGGGGAGTGAGTGTGGCCAACGCCGGGCGAGGCTGTACGTCTACAGTGCAGTCGGAAAGGGGCACCTCCCCAGACGCAGGGCAGTGTCTGCCCGTTTCCAACCAACCAGGCCGTCCCCTGTCACGCGGACACAAGAAAGGCTGCCCACGTGATACGCAACTTAGAAGAACTGGGTGAAGCCAAACACACACCGGGGACAAACGGAGAGTGAATGGCGCAAGGACAGTCCAAGCAACCAGACGTGAACATTCTCCAGACAAACTAATGTTCTCCCCAACTTCAGAATGTGCAGAGCGGGAAGAACCCCCTCCAGAAGCAACTGGTGACGCTTTCTGTCTGTGGCCCGCCAAGCCGACCTGCGCACGTGCACACGAATGCCCTTGCCCCCCACCGTGCCAGCAGCTCTGCATTCTCTACACCTCACTTTTCCCATTTCCACGCTCCTCTCGGAAACCACCCCGCGTGCGAAGCTGGGCTGCTCTTCCCAACCACCGCCCTGGACGCCGGCCCTGCCACGCAGACGTGCCGTGCGCATTTATGACGCTGTGACGACACTGAGGTGGTTTCCGGGCTTTTCGAGCAAAAACAATGACACACAGTGGCTTCCTACATATTTTGTGCACATATGCAAGTATCTGTAGGATAACAGCACACTGTTTTAACAGTTAAAAATCCTGTAAATTTATCCATCTTTTGGAGAGGAAAATGTTCAAAACCAGCACAAGTTCCAGAAGATTCAAGGATATGATTACAAATTTTTATTTCTAATCCTGCTGTAGATAAGCAACTGGTTCTCACTACACAGAGAGTTAATGTCCTCTTCGTTAGGGGATGGCAAAAAGATTTCTCTAATTAAGAAAATTTATCTTCATTTTCAATTAATTCATTTAAAAACAGTAACATTAAAACACTGAAAGCTTCACACTGACGTGGTTTTTAGCGATGTACGTTACGCAGGGAAAGCACCACAGAGACACTCAGGCACGCTCACACCCCTAACGCCTTACTGCTTATTAATTATGCACGTATGAACTCCCAAACTGTCACTCTCCAGCTCAATGTCCCACACCAACCGCTGTCCCACAGGAGCGGCAATGTTCCCCATTTTCAAAATAAGACAGGTGGCCTCAACGTGTGTGCACTGCCTGGTCTTCAACACAGTGACACGCAGCGTCTCTGCAGAAAGGCCGGGACCACGCTGGGACCAGCTGACGCAATCGGGGTGGGCGGTGCCGGCAGCAGGACAGGCTCTGTGGGCGCCTGCGGGGCGGGGTCTCGTCCTCATTTTCTCTGCAGCCCCAGCACTGAGCACGCAGTATGTGCTGGGTGGACAAACTGATACGGTGGTTCCAAGATAGACTATTCTATCAAGATTAGGCATTCAAACACAGCATGTGCCGACGTAAGATGCCACATTATCCTTTAAAGAGTGGAATCACCATTCCCACCCATCCCCCCTTGGAACAATCAAGCTACTGTGGGTCCCACTCCTCAGCCCTGGGCACAGCCACCACAGCACAGCAGGAGGTGGCCTGGCCTCCCGCAGGGGCGCCCAACAACACACCCTGTGTCTCTGGGAGGGCGGCCGGCCAGACCGGGCCAACACGGCACGGACCGGCTACCGCCGGCCCGAGCCTCACATCTCAGCAAGGACAGAAACCCCATGTCCTGTGCTGGACTGCCAGTCTCTTGCCTGAAAAGAAACCCAAGTAGATTTTAAACTGTAGCCACAAGGAAGATATCTGAATTCATAAAAACAGACAAAAAAGTTTATAATTGTTTCAACTACAAGTATGCATCAGGCAGCTCTGACTGGATCCATTCTGTATGTGAACTGCTTTCACAACTGAGCATCGAAAGTACTAACATGCAGGCCGGGCATCTACTCGGGAGGCCAAGGTGGGAGGAGCGCTTGAGCCCAGGAGTTGGAGGCTGCAGTGAGCTGTGATGACACCACTGCACTCCAGCCTGGGCAACAGAGCGAGACCCTGTCTGAACAAAAAAAAAAAAAAAAAAGAAAGAAAGAAAGAAAGAGAGTACTAATGCGCAGACTGTTGGTCTATATGACCTTCCTCAACCTTCCATCATGTTGAATTCAAACAAAGTGTTAAAAAAACAGCACTGCTGGGAAGATGGCAGACTAACTCAGAAATTCACCTACTGCAAACATCTAAAAATGTTGGCTAAAATATAACAAAACATTTCGAAAATGTTACATAACGGAAATATAACAGCTGAGCTTGCAGAAAGAAAAAGGGGCTGTCTCCAGGTGGGAAAATAAAACTAACCCCCAAACCTGCACACGCCTCCTGGGACAAAGCCAGGCCGGGCCCACAGCCGGCTGCACGGCCCCACACCGAGAACCGGCCCCAGGCTGACGCCCCCCGCAGGACGGCAGGGCTCACGCGAGGAGAGGAGGTGTGCACAGCGTCCCTGGCGCAGCCTGCTAGGACTTCTCACCTACACGCTTTGTGATTCTTCCCCGTGAGACTTAATTAAGTTTGAAAAATCTCCTTATATTTCAAAATGACCCTGGGAGAGGGGACGTGTTTGTACCTGGTACAGGGGATGCTCACTTGCTGGCAGGTGCTCTGGGGCACCACGCTGCAAGCAGCCCGGGAGCCCATGCAGCAGCAGCGGCAGCAGCAGCTCATGAATTTCACCACGTGGCTCTTGGCCACCTCTCCCAGATTATCGCTTTGTAGACTGTCAGTGACATGAAGGTCTCAGGGAGGAGGTGGGATCAGTCCTTCTCCATAGACACTGGGCCCAGGGTGGCAGGTATGCCAGGCCAGAGCGGTCTGAGGCCAGCCTCTTGGGGTCTCTGCCCCGGGCTCAGCCCGCACTCGGGCCCTCCCGTCTGCACCCCCCTTCCTGCCCCGGGCACGACTGCACAGCGCCTCTGCCTGCGGGGAAGCCCGGCTTCAGCTCACGTCCAGGGCCACCTCCTTAGGGACGCTCCGGCCCCAGGCAGGCTTGGGGGGCCCTTGTTCTGGCCTCACATGGGGCCCTGCACACATCCCGGTCCCTGCGACCCCAGGACTGCTGGTGCAGTGACGGCCCCGAGGACTCCACATCCTACAAACAGTGACAGTAACACCTCAGCAGCCTGCACAGCTCCCGGTATGTAAAATATGCAAATTCTTAAAAGGCACCTACTTTATTAATAGAAAAATGTTAAAATCTGGCACTGTGTTTCAGTGCTCCTGTCACATGAGCACATCTGAGAAGCTGCAGCAAGCCAGCCTTCCGTCCCCTCTGCCGTGGGGACAAGTGGGGGTCCCCCAATCCGCAGCAGACCTTGGCAGTGGCGGGGGGTGGTGCTGTGCTGGGGGGCCCTGCCTGCCAGGAGGGGGTGCTGCTTATGGGCTCCTGCCAGGGAAGGAAATCCACTCTGGGATGCTTCAGGACCGCACACGAGAGCAGAGGGCGGGTCTTCCAGGGAAGGCTGCTCTTGGAAGGGAAGACAAAGGAGCTCGGAGGAGGTGAGCGTGTGTCGAGGAGAATCACCCACACCGCGTCAGAAGGAAGAGGCTGCGGGGAGCCACCGGTGCGGGTGGGGACACAAGAGGGGCAGAGGCTCATGACTGCAACCCGCTCTGGCAGGAGGAGCGGAGGGCAGGAGTGGCCCATGCGAGTGAGAGCTCAGCCTGGGAGAAAATGTGCCCCGAGGCACCTTTGAGCTTTTGGAGCCACAGACGAATCTGGGAAGACAGGAATTCAATAAGGCACAAAGAGGAGGCAAAAGCACCAAATGCAATCAAAAGGGAGCCCGCCAAGCCAGGGTCAGCAAAGCAGCACAGCCCCCGTTGCCACACAGCCCACGGGCAGAAAGGCTATTACGTTATTAAACAGCTGGGAAAAAAACAAAATAATATTTCATGATGTAAAAATTATATGAAATCCAAGTTTCAGCGCCCACACAGTAAGCTCTGCTGATGCCCAGCCACACTCGCAGGTCTGTGGCTGCCCGTGGCTGCTCCAGCCACAGCCGTGGAACTGGGGGCTGCGACAGACCGCAGGACGGCAAAGCCAGGGAGGTCCCCTCTCTGGGCCTGGGAGGAAGGCTGCGAGCCTGCTGCAAGGCTCAGAACCCAGCACTGTCACAGAACCAGCTGTGAGAGTGAAACCCACGTGGCGACACAGAAGGTGGACACGCTCACGCTGAACGCCAGACACAGAGAATAAAACTGCAATGAGAGAAGGATGGACTCGGAAGGAAAAGAGGATCCAAAGTACAGAAATTGTAGCATATGACAGGATTAGATAAGGGAAAAACCACCAAAATAAGGAACTTGGTGTCTTTTAAGTGAACAGCCTACAAATGGGACAGAAAAGGTATGCAGAGGTACAACGGAAAAGCATTTCCCTGAAATGAGAAGTGAATCTTTGATTAAAAGGCAACAATACATTCCAGGAAACACGGGCAATGGAGGATCAAGTTAATGAAGTTCAAGGGCACAGCGCGACTTCCTTAGCCGTCTGGCCAGGAAGGGCATCCACCGAGCGGGGTGGGGTGTGAAGGGGAGGCCTCGCCCCTCCCCACAGCAACAGGCCATGCGGGACACACGGGAGCAAGTGTGACTCAGTGCCACTCCCTGCCAAGCTGCTGTGCGTGTCAAAGGCAGCAGGCAAACATTCCCAAACACAAGGGAACGAGAACTGCACCAGGAGCATGGATGAAAACCAACCGATGAACAAACCCAAACAACTAGTCAAAGGCAAACACCAGCAGACCCAGGTGTCTAAGGTGGAAAGGGACAGTTTACAAAGACCTGAGAGAGAGAGGGTTAGATATGGATGGTGTTGTTACTCAAGGCTTTTATACCCAGACAAGTTGTCCTTTCTACACGAGGGATGAGGGCAGGCACTTTTCAAGTATGCAAGAATTCATGAGCTAGAGTCCCTGTAAAAACCTGTTTACGAAATTCAAATGACCAAGAAAAGGTGAATTGAATCAAGAGCACAAATGGAGAAGCTGTGATGAAAAAACTCATCTACTCAACCACAGAACTAAGACCAAGCAAACAGGAAATTATACTTACAGAGCGGAACTTAAGTACTAGTTATAAATTCTCACAACAGAAAAATATTATTTCTAACAAAAAAATCAGGAGTGTAGGGAAGGTATTTTATAAGGGCTAATTTCCTCTAGTTTCATAGTTAGCAGAGTTAATGATAAAAATACATAGCTTTAAAAGTATCTACAATGACAACCTTTTAATGTTCTCCTATGCCTTTTTCAGAACTGCATCCTTGAGGTATGGAAGAAATTTTTAACTGAAATTCAGCAATAACTTCACTTTTAGATTATAGGCTCTTCCGTTAAGTTCAAGTAAAAATAAGTTTACTAACACTTTAAGTATTTCCATTGACATATTCAGCGTTTCAATCTGTATCTTTAAAAAAAATTTTTAAATATCCGCATTATTTTACGGTAGGCCTTCCCCCAAATTATCATTAATCAAATGAATTTTCTTAAGTCAGAATACTTCAGGAAGAGCTTAAAGAAAATTTGACCCTTTGAAAATTATCTAAGGAGAAAACTTTACGCTATGATTTCTCTAGAAGGAGTATGGGAAATAGAGATTAAATTTTAAACATTTACTGATGGTCCAGAATTCTCACTATCAGAAACATGCCAATTCTTAGGCTTTATCTTTCTCAACATCTTTGCATAAGGATGCTCTTTGTCTCCCACAGACACAAGGGTCTTTCTTCTGGTTTTTGTTGACCACCATGACCTCAGTCTTTTCCTGTGCTGATGATGTCCCCGACTGTTAGCAATGGCTATTTCTGGATGGTAGTACTTTTTCTTCCTTCTACTTCTCTTGACTTACAATAAAACCATTTTTTAAAAAGGGCTTGGACAGTAAGGAAAGCACTTCAAGGTCATGATTTGTAGGAAAAAAAATGCCATAAACAGCAAAAGCACATTTAAAAAAACTGGTATAGAAGAAAAGATCTATAGCCTAGCTGCATGAAATGGTTTAATTTCACTTAAGCTATTTATAGAATCAACAGAAAGAAACTGAGTTGGCATTTCATTTTTAACAAATCATAGGCCATAACACTGCTTAGTATTTCAGTATGATTGCCTTCTGCATAATGAATTTTACCTATTTATCAAGTAAGTGACAAAAAATAAAAAGCACGACAACATTGTCAGGCTAATTGATAAATGAAAGAAATTATTAGTTTTACATATCTATAGAGCTTCTAGAAAAAATTTATGTGTGTATTTTTTTAAGCTCTGTTGGAGCTGAAGGAAAAAATTGGTTTAAAATAAAAATAGAGGCTTTTCTTCCCTGGCTACCAAAATCTAGGAAAATCTCTATCGGTAGAAAGTAAATAACAGGGAATGACTGAGTCTCTCCTCTGGTGATTATTAAATACCAAGTAACATCACAGAGAAGGGACAAGCTCGGTGACTCCAATCACAGCAGTGCGAGGCAGCAGGTTTTTGTGGGGGAGAAGATGCTACAGGGGCGGCTTCCGCCTTGACAGAACACACTGAGCTGATGAAGTATTCTTGATACCGTTTGGAATTAATTCAGGATGCTAGTTCAGTCTCAAAATAAGCATCACACAAATCCACAGTTTTCTGCCAAGGTGGTACAGGTCACGCTGCAGGAATTCAAGCAGCACAAATGGCAGGTGAGGCCCCTGCTCCAGAGCTGACCGCTGGCACTGGTTTCTGACCTGTCCCTTTGGTCGCTGACGCAGAAGCACACAGAGACACTTCCCTCCCCTCAACACCGAGTGCGGACCCTCCTCTCGTGGCGGCATCCCAGCAGCCCCGGGGACAGCGCACCAGTGCGGCTCCCTGGTCCCCACCGACGACACACAGGGCGACTCTGTCTTCTGCTACGACTGAAAATCTCGCCTGCAGTGAATATTCTCGTAGCCGTATCTTTACACGTGTTTGTGGACTAAAGCAGACATCCCGGGAAAGCCACAGGCACTCAGCCTCTGACCTACGCATCGCCGGCCCGCCCTCCGCATCCGTGGAGCAAATCTCCATCCCATCCGTGATACACAAGTCCTGTCGGCCTCTCCTCCTCTGCTTAGCTGACAGCTGAGAACGGCACGTAGGTTTCATCTGCATTTCTTTTATTTAATTTCTATTATTTATATACGCACTGCCGAAGTAAGAACTAACCTCTACTATTAAGATTCCCAAGTTTATAACTATGAAATAAGATTTCAACAGCCTAAAAGCCTCCATTTGCTCCTGAGGCTTCTGGCTGCAAACTCGCGTGTGCTATGACAGCGAGCACAGCCCCTCTTGCCGTCACACGAGCCTCAGGCCCGGGTGACCTGCCGCGGTCGGGGGGACATGAAGCTGGGACTGCATTTTCTACGGAAGCGAGGATCTCAAGCCAGCAGATATGATGCCTTTGAGTGGGCGGGAGGATAAACCTTGAAAAACTCAGGGCCATTCTTGTCTCTGTGGATTACTTTTTATACTGCAGTTGATTTTTCTACTAGTTTTAGGTGACTATTATTAGGTTTTCTTCTCTATTTGATTGTAAGAGCTGTCTGTACATTAAAGATATTTTTCCTGCTTTCTCAACGATTTTATTTTTTCATTAGTTGGAGATAATATAATGTCTGTTGGCTGAAAACAGACGATTCTTCATCCTGCGGAAGTGTCTTTATTTTCCCAAGAATTTCCACATCTGGCATTTGCGTCTGGAAGTGATTTTGCTGCCGGATAGAAGTGGGGCTCTGATGTGATCTGTCTCCCACACAGCTCTTCCCGGGGCTGCTCTTCCCGCAAGACCTCCCTTCTGAGTGAGTCTGCTGTCCCCCGTGTCCCAGGGACTTACTTCTACGTGCCCGTCTCTGGGGCCCGCTCTCCTCCTCCCCCTGCGGAGCCCGCGGTCCCTGTGCCGCGCTGGCTTCTGTCAGACGCCGCGGAAGCCCTGGCTGGGCGGGCGGCCCACCATGCTGGGGAACCGGTGCCATGGCAACACGGGGGGGGGGGGGCAGGCTCCCCTCTGCTTTTAGCAGTGGAGTTTTTCTCTTAAACTACTTCTTCCACTTAAACTTACAGTAATTATGTATTCAATTAAATTTTATGCAAACAGACGAAATTTGAGTGAAAAAGAGAATTATTATTTCTGCAAAAATGCAGGTAAATGCTTCTGAGAGACGGGGTAAAAGATCGATTGCTTCAAAGCCGCAGTGCACGTGGAGAAGGGGAGACGCCCGTGAAGCCTTGAAACCCACGGAGCCCGGCACTCTGCGCCCTGGCGCTCGGGCTCCGCCGCGTTGCAGAAACGCAGCAGGAGGGCGACGGCCGGCAGGCGGCTCCCACGCGGCAACCATGGCACCCGTGGCCAAGTGGCAGAAGTCGGGTGAAAGCACAGGGACGTTTCAAACAGAAGATGTTTCGGGTCATATGTGGCACCCGTGGACCTTTCTCCCTTTACACAGCCACCGACTGGGCCCAGAGCGGACGTCCCTGCCGCATGGCACTCTATGACAGACGGTCACGTCCCCTTTGTTCCTCCTCTTGCTCAAACTTCTCACATTCGGGCTCTGACTCATTATTTTCTTAGATAGCCACAGAATCATCCCGTTAAGATAAAAACAAACCACCCCACAAACCCTCCTTTGGTTTCACTGGATCTCACCAATGTGAAATCTTTAAAATACACTCTCAGTGTTTCCATCAGAATACAATAAAGTGCTGCTTTTATTTAACATCGAAGTTGTACAAATGGGGAAACGGAGGCCTAGAGAAGCAAAGCGACCGGCCCAAAGCCATTCGGCCACGACAGACTGGTTTCCAGGAAGCGCAGACACACTGCAAACCTTCCCATTCACACCCAGGCCCGGAAAGGCCCACGTCCCGCAGCTACAACGGCCATCTTTGCGTGGTGAGGGTCTGAGGACAGCTTTCTGGGCTTTTCTATGGTTTCCAAGTTTCTCCTGTGCCCAAAACCCAAACACTTACCCGGCCGCTGCTTTCAGCCAGAGAAGCCCCCGCCAGCTCTCTGCAGGCCCAGCTTCCCGTGGCCACACCGCCTCGTGCCCCCTCCACGTGTGGGGCCGTGTTCTGCCCGTGGCACCAGCGTGACCTTCACAGACACAGTGCGCACTGCCTGCCTCTGGGAGCAGGGGCTCCTGCCCTCACTGCCTGGCCCAGTCCCAGCTTGTGCCCAGCCTGTGCCCGACAGCCACAGCAGCAGCTCCGTCCCTGTGTCCACACGCCCACCCCTCGGGACACGCGTGTGAAGATGTTCATTTACATGGGTCAAGTTCCTCCTGTGAAACACCAGGTGCTTCTGGAACTTCTATTCTTCATCTTTTAAAGGTTACCCACTCAGTACACACTCCCAGGAACCCCGGCATCCCCTTGGAAGGAGCCAGAGGGGGTGCGCTGGCCAGCAGACAGTCAAGGTCTCTGTCCGTACGCAGCGTCCTGTCTGGGGGCTCGCACGTGCAAACGCACACACACAGCTGTGTAACGTGCAACCGTGCCGGGCTCTGAGAGCACAACAGAAACGTGCGATGGCGGGGGGCGGGGGGGCCTGAGCTTGGTAAGAAGAGGAGTGTGTGGGCATGGGGTGCCCTCTGACCTCCTACAGTCATCATTTTTTTGTTTATTTTGAGACAGGGTCTTGCTCTGTCACCCAGGCTGGAGTGCAGTGGCATCATCATAGCTCACTGCAGCCTCCAACTCCTGGCCTCAAGCCATCCTCCTGCCTCAGCCTCCCGAAGTGCTGAGATTACAGGTGTGAGCCCCCGCGCCCGGCTCAGTCGCTCTCTCATTCGTACAGGGCTCTTCTCATTCCCCTTCACGCTCACTTTAAAGTCCTCCTGGGTTAGGTCTTGGTTAGCCAGGACAAACAAAACCATTCTCTTCATGAGCAGCAGAAGTCTGTAACTTTGTTACTCTGAGTGAGGAGCAAGACTATGAACCCCGTGTGCAGGTGCTGCCCTGCGCAGAGGCACGCCAGCCCTGGGCCAGCTCTCAAGTCCTCGGGAGCAGCAGAAACCAGTGAACACTCTCTGTGCCAGAGTCCTGGCACCTGCTGTCCCAGACGGCAGAGCCCCTGGACGCTTCCCCGGCCTCTGCTGCTGGCATCACCGTCACCCCAGCCATGGGGTACCAGTGGGCTGCGCCACATGAACACTTGCCGGCAACAGGAGCAAAGCTCCCAAATGATGGTGGCAAGTCACACATCGTGCACTGAGCAGCGCCCAACTCTCACCAAGCCCCTTAGCTGCCGCCCTGGGGTGGGCACCACATTTCCTGTATCCAGGGGGTCAGACCTCCGGTCACCTGGAGACTACGCCTTAGGGCATGACGCTGTGGAGAGGGGGGCACGGTGTGCCAGGGCAGAGTCCTGGGGTGCTGCTCTTGTTTCCAGCCTCTGCCAGGCCAGGGCTTCCCCAGTGACAGGGAGGAGGCACTGCCTGTGTCAACATTTCAATGCTTAAATCAGACAGGTGTCACTGCCTAGTTCTCATGACGTGCACTGTACTCTAGTATCATGAAATTGCCCCCTATAAATGACGAAAACTATCACTCCCCACAAAGCTGGAGTGAAATGCTAAGACTGTCAACGGCTTCAGGGAGCCTTCAGACCTGCTGGCCTGGCCCCGGGCCCAGGGACAGGAACGGGAGGGGGAGCCAGGGAGCTGCACACAGGACAGTCCTCACAAGGAGGAGCAGCTGCTCAGCGTCACCCGGCCAGTCCTAGAAGACTGTGCCACTTCTGCCCGTTCCTATAACGCTGAAGCTTCACGCCCACAGCCTTGCTCTGGCCCGTGGCAGCCACGCTGGCAGTGGTTTGTCACACAGGCCACAGACCTCCTTCTGTCTTAGGGCACGAGCTCCTTCGTGCTTTAAATCACGCTTTCCCCCTTGTGTGTGACTTCTGTCCTTAGGACAGGTGATCAGGGTCCGTAAGCCACGCTGCTCACTGGACACCGGCCCTGCCCGGCCAGCCTGGGCCCCGCCACGCCCTCTCCAGACACACATGGCTGCAGGCTGGCCCCAGCTGAGGGTCTTCCAAAAAGTTATCAGTAATTCTAGTAATTTCAAGATAGTTTCCTATTACCTACTACAGTATTTTCCCAAGTGCAAGGTCCACAATCTAAACCCTCTTCTGAAAATTACTTAAATGCCTGTGAATGTTATTGCTTCTCTGTTTAAGAAACAGGAAGGCCACACACGCCTGCAGCATGGACAATAACACACAAGAGACATGAGAATGGCAGGTTTTGTGCAAGACCCCGCAGGAAGGACACTTCTGTGGACACGCTGGGTCAGAGGACAGGAGGGCGTGCTGAGAGCTGTCTGTGGGCAGCAGAACCAAAGACCCGTTTCTGCTCCAGCTCTCCTGCTAGGGTCAGGGGTGCTCCAAATGAAAAGGACTTCTCAAGACCTTTCTTTGCATTGGCTGAGGCAGTAATTTTGCAACAGTCCACCAACTTCATACACTATACTCACAAAGACGACAGGCACGGCCTGATCTCGTCCTCACACAGCTCAGCAACGCCTGGTGACAGCAGGAGAGACGGACTTCAGTGTGACTCTGCAGGGACGAGGGCTTGACACGAACTGAGAGCAAGTAACCGGCTGTTCGTGTCCTCATCACCAGCGTTTCAAACATGGAACTATTCCAGAACTGTTTTATTTGTTGCTTAAGCACAACGGCAATGCACACTCACACGAGTGTGGAAAATAAGGTATGTAGAGAAAAAATTGACCACAGTGCTCTTTCTCAGAGGCAGCTCTGAGCCCAAACATTCTTTGCACAGTTCTCTCTAGTTTATCTATTATTTTAAACACAGTTGGGATCCAATGCATTAATACTTTTATAACCTAACTCATATTACACAGATGAACTTAAGTTATTATCTTGAACTCTAGCGCAAGGGAACTAAAACCAAAAACCATTAGCAGGTTTTCCTTTAATTGAACTGCATTTGTAAATAAATGCCTTTTATCAAGGACTGATCACAAACCAATAACCACATGACAGTCACCTGCGGATGACAGGCAGTTTCTGAATCATGACCAACCCAGGCAGAGAAACGGCTGCTGCCACTGCTGTCTCCACCTGCCAGTGGCTGACAACGCCCCAGACTGGACCCCGATTCCTTGCTGCTTCACTGCAAGGCCAGAGGCAAAGAGGAGGTCACCAGGGACTTCTGCCCGTGGAATTTCAAGAGCTCATAGAGTCACAGGACAGGCAGGACGATATATCCCACGTGACGGGAGAGGCCGTGAGACCCGGGCAAGGCTGAGTCCGCAGAGGGCAGGGGCAGCAGGGCTGGGGCTGGGGCTGAGCTCCGTCTGCAGTAGCCGCGTCCGTGGGGACCAAGGTGCTGCAGGACACCAGTGCTGCCAGGCCAGGCCACTCCTCCCACAAAGGGACACTGGCTGTGTGAGCCCGAGCTCAGGCCACACTGGGGGCTCTGACCTCAGGGCTGAGGCAGGAGTGTGTCTGCAACCTACAAACCTGAACATCAGACGCACTCACTCTCACCACGACTCCAGACTCCCAAATGCCTTATCCTCCACGTGTCCGCCACTCTCACTGTGTGAAGAGGGAGCAGACGGATTTGTGAACAGCCTCGTACCGCACTGTGGGCAGGCAGTGGTGACTCACGGGCCCTGCTGGAGCACTTCCTGTTGGGAGGCTGGGGACTGACGTCGGTGCCTGGGCTGCACAGAGCAGGTGTGTTCTCAGAGGCAGAGGCTGCCACGTGCAGCTCTCTAGGGTCTCCCCACAGCGCCAGCCACCTCTGCACGATTCAGTTCGGAGCACGGCCCCCACCAGACTGGGATGTCGTGTGTCCCTGAGAGGCCACGGTCGGCTGCTCCCCGTCCCGCCTGGCCCTGCAGGGTGGTCCGCACACGGCCCCACGACTGACCTCTGTGGACTGGGCTTGTAGTAAGCAGAATGCGTGATTGAGCCCCAGCCCCGACTCTCTGTCCCTCTCCTTTGTGGCAGAGTGGACTGGCTTCGGGGACCCAGTGGACGTGGCTGGACACTGTGTTTGACTCCAGCAAGCTCAACAGCAGCCGTGAGAAAGGAAAGCACAGACGCGGAGCGAACGTCCCCTAAGCACACAGTGCTGGCTGGGCAGGGGCCCAGTCTCCGCTCCCCATGACGTCAGGGTGGGAGCTCTCGGGTGCCGGTGGGGCTCAGGATTTGAAGGCATCTGTCTACCCGACATCCTCACGTGAGGAGCCACATGCAGAACTCCTCCAGGACAGCTGCCTGAGCCCACTCACACTGCGCACTAATGGCGGAACCGACCCAGCAGCACACGACCCACCCCTGGGGTTGAATACTCCAAGAAACTGGATTTGACTTGATTCAATCATTTAAAGAAATTATCTAAGTTCTTAACTTTAAGAGGTTTTTTAGGGACAGAGGCTGAAAGTTCACTCAAGTAACAGATTTTTCAAAGTCTAAAAATATTCGGCGAGTGCCAGTGCTAAAGGGAAGTGCAGAAGAGCACACCATTGGGTCCAACAAAAGCTGGTCCCACATAAAGGGCGGCTCACATTTTAAGACAATTAAGCTCAGGCTGACGGAAGCAGACAAGCTTTACAGAGGGACCCGGGACAACAGGTCCCCATGGAAGCGGCTGGACAGACGAATTCCTGCCGCTCTGCTGACGGTTCTTATCTCACCCAACAGCCAACCTCTGAATACAGTAATTAAAAAAGATCTGATACTGAGACCAAAGCCGACACTTTCAAATGATCTCTTGAACAGAACTTCAAAATTTACCTTCAATTAATAATCTTTAAGTAATTAAAAAAATAAAAGAATAGCAATCAGCGAGAAAAAGAAATGTGATTCTTTGACGTTTATCAATCGCTGCCCTGTGCTGCTCATCTCTTTCAAGAAAATAGCCGTGGCAGATGAGACCAGGCGTCTCCCCGACACCCTCTCCCCGTCCCTCTAACAGAACTCTGTGCACACTCTGTCTACCCCACACGGTGTGTCTACACTAGTGCAGCACCACGGTGCCATCACAGAATTGTCTGTGCTACAGACAACACCACGCGTCTCCCCAACACTCTCTCCCTGTTCTTCTGAACAGAATTTTGCATTTGTTTAGGGAGTCAGTGTGTCCAACTGAAGGCCCATCTCCCAGACTCCACTGCAGGTGGGGATGACTACGTAACCACGTGACCTCCTGCTAGTCAAAGGGACTGAAGCCACCGGTATGGCTCCTGGGTACAGCTGCTGGGAAGATCTTTGAGGAAGAGCAGAGCCGGCCAGCACCGGCTTTCTGCCTTGGCCCTTCCTCTCCTTCCTTCCCGGAATGCAGGGTTGATGCTGGAGACAGGCAACCATCTTGCCCACACTGGGTCAGGCAAAAGGATGACCTCATGGCACCCCCCTCGTGGCCACACAGTGGGTCTGACCCGCGCCCTCCACACCCGCTACAGCAGCAGGAAAGCAGCCCTGGTGGGCAGGGCTCCGCGGCTGGCTCTGTCACTGGCAGCAGACACAGGTCAGGGCGCACAGCGAGTACTCACAGTCTGCCGTGTACTCCACCTGGGAGGGCTGTGCGGGCGCGCCGTCTGCCGTCTGGGCGGCGGGGGCGGAGCTGTCAGCCTGTGCTTTGCGGACAAGTGCTGCCAGCGGGTGATCTGGGTCCACCACCTTCAAGGGCTGTAGACGGAGAAGACACACAGCCTTAGCACTTTCTGTACGGTGGCCCAAACGGCTCAACTTCGGTGTACACGACTTAGACAAACCAACACGCGTGGTCGTGTCCCCCCCCAACACGCGCACACTCGGAGGTCATGACTAACTGTGGCCGGGTGCTCCTGCTGGTTCTAAGTCCCAGAGGAACTGCCCGGCTTCCCTCTCTGTAACCAACACCACACGAGGGAGGAGGGGCCATCACTGCTAGACCGCTGATGCAACGTGATCGTCCAAACTCATGCAAAACTTGAAACTCTGCCCTTCCTCACAGGAATTTCTGATTTCTAATAACCCACAGCTTTAATAGTCCAATCAATCAAGAATCATTCCCTAAGGGACCAGCCGCATGGCATTGGCTGCTGCAAACCACACGTTTAAGTCTAATGGGTTCCAGTTCACGGCACCGACGGCAGGTGAGTGGCGTGAACTAAGCGCAGGTTAGGCTGAGTGACTGTTTTATAGGGACGAGGGAGCATTAGAAATAAAAACATTCACTTCAACCTATCTACGGAGGTAACAGAGAGCTTCAAGCAGCACACTCTAAACAGCCATTAATATAAAATCCAATCCTATGGTGAAATCTACACGAAAAACAATTTTTAAGTCCTTATCAACTCTCTACTTATTCTAGATATCCCAGAAGATTAAAATAATAAAGTGAAAATACAAAAAAATAATCTGCTTGTGAAATTTATAAGGCAGATATAGAAGACATACAGCAAATCCTTTGCCACCAAGCTAAAAACAAAAATGCACCATGCACCTCAAGGATGAAACAATAAGATATAGCTCTAACACCCAAGAAATAACCGGCTTACTTCCCAAAATTAACTTAGCAGCAGTGCAGTCACGACCTGAGAAAGCAAAGCTGGGTAGGGAGATAAAGACCTTCATCAGCTCCTCGAGGCGGTTGCACTTCTGGGAGGCGAAGAGAGACGGGTGCAGGTAATTCCCATCTTCCTCGTCGTCATCGTCCTCATTGTCCGAGCTGACCCCTGGCTCTGAAATCACAGGTTGAGCTTTTAGTGTATGGAGAGAAAAAACGTATAAATAAATTGTGCAAAAACTCAGCAGCAGAGCAAGGCGGAGCTCTGCACATTCATTCCTCGGTCTCCCGTCCAAAGACACCTCGGATGCTCGTTCCCTGGAGCACCTGAGCTGGGCAGAGAAGCCAGACAGCAAGGAGGCAGCCCCCAGCGCTGACCAGTCCGGGGCACGGCATGCTCTTTTGTTTTCATTAAAAAGAAAAGGGTAAGAGCCTTACCGATTTATGAGAAAACAACAGTAACAGAAATAAAAAAAACTACAACAAACTAGGAGAAGAGATCTATAATAAGGTTTACACAACTGACTGGAAACATCTTATTTCAGCTGAAGACAACAAAATTCAGTGCAAGACTTTTACATAAAAAGACTTCTCAGGTCAGGCATGGTGGCTCATGCCTGTAATCCTAGCACTCTGGGAGGCCGAGGCGGAAGGATCACTTTGAGGTCAGGAGCTCAAGACCAGCCTGAGCAAGAGCGAGACCCCGTCTCTACTAAAAATAGAAAGAAATTATCTGAACAACTAAAAATATATATAGAAAAAATTAGCGAGTGGCGCATGCTTGTAGTCCCAGCTACTTGGGAGGCTGAGGCAGAAGGATCACTTAAGCCCAGGAGTTTGAGGTTGCTGTGAGCTAGGCTGATGCCACGGTACTCTAGCCCAGGCAAAAGAGTGAGACTCTGTTTCAAAAAAAAAAAAAAAAGGACTTGTCAAAATATTATCTTTATTCAAAACAGAGAAAACTGGTCTTTGTATTAAAAATTCTAAATGGAGACCTTACAAAAATAATAGCCTAAATAGACGACTCAAGTAAAATTCATTTTTGTGGACATGTACAATTTAACCTTATAGTCCTAAACACTGTTAATTGTATACTGAGACTAATCCAACGAAGTATGAAACTCAGTTTTTCCATGAAATGTTATGCAAGCAAAATGAAAGAAAAAAACGTCTAACCTAGATGATTACGTTCTGATAGCATATTTAATTACATTTCACCTATCTATAAAATATTGACAAAGAATTTAATATGGGCACACCAGCAGGGTTCATTAGCATGCCTTAGTGGCAGGGTTCAGAAACCTTCCAGAAGTTCTGGAGTCTAAACCTTTAAGACTGCGCAGGTTTTCCCCGGAGCCACCCTTGCCTGCCCCCGCCCCAACTGGTCTCCGTACTTTTCTTCTCTTCACGTTTGTTTTCTGCCAGTGCCGTGTACCGCCCCTCCTTCATGGCTTTCTGGATGAACTTGTAGTAGGGGTTGAGGTAGTGGTCGAAGCGCAGGAAGTCGAACTGCGAGTTCCGGGCCTGCTTGGCCTTCAGCATGATCTCAAACTGGGCCCCCTGCTTGCACACGAAGTTGGCCGTGCGCTCGATGATGGCGTGCATCTTGGCTGTTGGTGGCTGAGAAAACACACACATTCATGTCACTGAGCTGCCCTCTTTTCCATTGGCCACATGATTTGATTAAAACACAGAAATGGGCCAGGCGCGGTGGCTCACGCCTGTAATCCTAGCACTCTGGGAGGCCGAGGCGGGTGGATCACTGGAGGTCAGGAGTTTGAGACCAGCCTGAGCAAGAGCAAGACCCTGTCTCTACTAAAATTAGAAAGAAATTATCTGGCCAACTAAAATTATATATAGAAAAAAAAAAATAAGCCGGGCATGGTGGCACATGCCTGCAGTCCCAGCTACTCGGGAGGCTGAGGCAGGAGGATCGCTTGAGCCCAGGAGTCTGAGGTTGCTGTGAGCGAGGCTGACGCCACGGCACTCTAGCCCAGGCAATAAAGCGAGACTCTATCTCAAAAAAAAAAAAAAAAAAAAAAAAAAACCACACACACAGAAATGATCCTGGTTTTACTGTCAATTTTAGGAGATAAGAGACATTTCTGCTGAAAGAGGCCAGTGTGTTCAGACTTGGGCGCTGCCTGGTCTGTCTCCAACTCTCGCCAGGACTCTGTGGGGGAGAAACCTGAAGCCATTCCTCCTTTGTACAAACCCAGGGGAGGCAACCTTCATTTACACCAAGTCAGTACCTTTCTATAAAATAGTGATCCTTAACCTGGGTTCTCTGAGGGCGTGGAAAGCCTCGGAAGTTGCATGCCAATGTTGCACCCACAGGCGTTTTTCTAGGGAGAGGGAGGCCCACATCTTCAATGGCTCCCCAGGAGCGTTTTTTTTTTTTTTTTGAGACAGAGTGTCACTCTGTTGCTTGGGCTAGAGTGCTGTGGTGTTAGCCTAGCTCACAGCAACCTCAGACTCCTGGGCTCAAGCGATCCTCCTGCCTCAGCCTCCCGAGTAGCTGGGACGACAGGCATGCGCCACCATGCCCGGCTAATTTTTCCATATATATTTTTAGCTGTCTGTATAACTTCTTTCTATGTTTAGTAGAGACAGGGTCTCGCTCTTGCTCAGGCTGGTCTCGAACTCCTGAGCTCAAACGATCCTTCTGCCTTGGCCTCCCAGAGTGCTAGGATTACAGGCCTGAGCCACCGTGCCCGGCCCCCAGGAGCATTTTTAGGACCAGTTCTCACAGCTTGGAGGCTCCCTCCTCACACACAGCCCTCTGGACATGCGGAGAAAGCCGTGCGCTCATGCCAAGTCACCTCTCCTGCACCAAGCTCTCCCCTTGCCACCTTCCCTGTCCCTATTTCCCCGTAAGATGTGGCCGGTGGCTCCAGCTCACTGCTGTTCCCATTTAAGGTTGTCCCTAACTGAAGACAACCTAGGTGTGGTCTGGCCAGGGCAGGGTGGGACACTCTAGGACGTTCGCCTGTGGCATCAGACCCCCGCCTCCTCCCCGCACGTGCTGCTAAGGAGTCACTTCCACCGCGTGCTTGGCGCTCCCTGCCCCAAAGCTGGAAGCTAAAACACCTTTAATATCGACAAAGCGATCAACACTTAGGAAATTACATGCAAATAAAACTGGAAATCATTCTCATTAAAAATGGGCAGTTAAGAATTCAAGATGACCGTTGTAATTCCAGGGCTTCATCCTTCATAAAATATAAATGGCTTAATTCTCAAATTTAATTTCTGAACTAATAACGTCCTTCACACTTATAAAGGATAAATGTCTATAATTAAAGTTATTTACTGATCCCCAAGTAAATTAGATTCCATGTTAAAGGCCCACTGCATATTGAAGTATGGATCATGATACAGATTTTCACTGGCTTTAGCTAAAAAGAAAGATTCATTTTCAAAACAGTACATTCCATAAACACGTCAATGATTAATGATCACTTCAGAATAGTGATCCTTCCCCAGCACAGGCTCTCTACTGACCAAACCAAACTCCTGGTCTAAAATTTCTTAAAAGTAGCGGTTAAAAAGCGAGGTGTAGGCTATTTTACAAAGCAACAATGATCACACAAACACAGAGCATCTTATGAACATATTTCAAGGTTGGCCAGCACAGTCAGTGCATGCACATAAGATAAAAAACATCTGGCTTGGAAAAAGCCATCCTTTGCTGTCTTTATTGTGCAGATTTTAGGAAAATCCTTTCCGTTTAAGAATATCATGATCATTCCTACCACACAATGAGTTTTAAGGATAGAGTCAACCTATAAATATGCGTATGTTACAAAGATTACCTGATAAAAGGAAAAATGTTTTTCTAATTTAAATCCAGTGAGGAATCCCTGTGTTTAAGGAAGCCCACATAGCCCAAGAAGGGGCCAGACACCTCCCTTTCCTTTGAAGTCCCATTAACGCGGCTTTAGACCCCGCAGGCACTGGAGAGTGGAGGATGCTGCTGCAGGCGCGTAAGGTTTCCCAGGAGCTTTGGAAAACTCCCGTGCTCAGATCCAGCAGGGGGAACGGAGGCGGGTGGCAGGGGATGGAGACGGGAGCAGTGTGGGACCCCGGAGCAGGTGGGCCAGCCCTGTCCTCTCAGATCGCGGGAGAAAAAGATTAAACACCTGCTTCTCCCAGAGCCCCGGTAAGCGTCAGTTTGAGCTGCAACGCAAATGTAAAAACGAAACTACAGAAACACTGGCAGGAAATACAGGAAGATATTTTCAAACTCTCAGGGGTGGAAAAAGGTCTTCCAAAATAAACTTCAAAACCCTGAAGACATAAAGGCTGCGGGAGACATACACGGCTCTGTAAGTACACTGCAACTGTGCATGGAGGGAGGCACAGACTCACAGCACCTGCAGAGAATTATCTGCAAGACACAGACGACCAAGGGTTGAAGCTCATCGGACACAGAGTGTCCTTATAAACCCAGAGGAAAAGGCAAATCCACAGGAATGCAGGAATAAACTGAGTTTCTCTTTTCTACCCTCACCCCGTGGCAACACAGCACCTGGATTACGATGACACTCTACTCCGTGCACCAGTCACCAGCGCTTAGCTCCGCGGTTCAGAGCTCTGGAGTCGGCCCTTTGGCTGGACTCCAGGCCTGACCCTTGGGGCAGCTACTCTTAAACTCTCTAAACCTCAACGATTCTCACCTGCAAAGTGGATAACAACTGTTTCTACTTCACTGAGTTATTCTGAGCACTAAGTGAGAAGGGTCAGAATCACTTGCCCAGTGCCTGGCACACAGTATGTGCTCAATAAATGCTCCCTATGTGTTGCCATTCATCTAACAGACTAAAACACTGCACATAACAGCAATTAATTATCAAGCCTTCCCTCTTCCTTCTGTCCATAAAATGTGTTTGAATGAGCACCCTTCCCCCGAAACATGCTCTGACAGGTCTGCCCGGCAGCAGTGCTTGCCCACCGCCTGCCCACAGCTGTTGGGGGGCTCTTGCGCCAAGGAACTGAGTGAAAGGCGAAGTGTTAGGTCCACAAGGCTGTGGGCACCTGGCAGACATGACGCTCAGCGCAGACTCCGTGTGCGCCACCTGCAGCGTCTCTGCAGACTGAGGAGCCAAGTGGGGACAAGGATGGGCAGAAGGCAGACTCCGCCTCCCCAGACCACAGCTGCTTGCCAAGTGCCTGCCAGACTCCAATACAACACAACACAACTGGGGACCCCACACAGGACACAGACGGGCATTCTGGACCCCAGGAAAGGGGCAGATGACTGAATACACCACGTTGGAACAAATGATACTAGGCTAAAGATGTGGGGAAAAAATAGGTCCTCACTTCCCACGGAAGAGAAAACTAGGTCCATGACGTCCCACACGGAGTCAGTATAAAAAGCTAAAGACAAGCTGCAAGGTCACCTCAGGGGTGTGAGTTGGAGATGCAGGAAGAGCACACTGAGGGGCTGAGGCCAGGGGCTCAGCCGGACCCAGGGCAGCACCCAGTGTCTTGAGCAGGAGTCAAGAACACGCCTCAGGCTGCCGTAACCTAACTGCTGCTCACTCTTCACCCCAAACCTCAAGAATCCTGTAATCAGTAGGTTCTAATCCAACATTTCGTTTAAAAACCAAGACCTGTGCCTCCCAGTACCTGCTGTCTTTACCAGCTGCTCCAACTGTCCCCACTCAGCGAGCCAAGCCACCGTCCCCACTCAGCGAGCCAAGCCCCCGCCCCTGCCCACTAACGAGTAGCCATCCATTCAAACACAGCCCAGCAAATCTGCTGCCTACTCACCAAAACAGAACTTCTAATGCAAACACTTCTATCTTCCCCATTCTCTCCACTAACAGAGACATGACAGTGTGCAATTTATACAATGAATTACAATCAAAACACCCACAACAATTATGCAAAAGGAAATACCAACACCGCCATAGAGGAATGAAAGATGTAGATCAGAGACTCGAGCAGTTTCCACAGTCAAACCACTCGGAGAGTGGAGAGACCTTTTCAAAATAACATTAGAAGAAACTCTTTAGCAATAAGAGCGCCAGTAATTACATACGAGGGCTTCTTTTGCTCTCCAGTGAGGGGCAAACATGTCTGACTCTGGCAGACCATTAAACAGCTTGGCTGAGAACACACAGCCATTAATTATTTTAATAGGAATTAAACAAGGCAACAAAACTCTATTGTATTTCTATATTTACATTTGAATAAAAATTTTGAAAATCTTTCATACCAAAAACAAAATAAAATTCCACATAGTCAAGCTTAAATAAAAGTTTTTAGCATTATATATAGGCAATGGCGCAACTGTTATCTTTAAGGCTTAATTTCAATGGATCGCTCACGCAGAATAAACAGCGTATTTCAGAATAAGCAAAAACACAATATACACCGACACACAGAAAATATATTAACATAGCCCTGGGGAATCAAATCTTCAGGTAATATTGTTTAGCTTTAGCCACAGTGAAACGGCCCATCCTGCAAATGGAGACGCAAACCTGAGTAGCAATTACACCAGACAAAATCCAAAAAGGTTTTTTCCTTAAAACCCATATCTGTAAGAGAAAAGGAGAGAGGGAGAGGAATGTAAATGAATAGGGAAGGGTGGGCTGGAGGCAGGAATCAGAAGGGCTATTTTGGTGTCTCCTTTCCTCACACAATGGAAGGTAAGAAAAGAGTGACAGGCGGAACCGTGGAATTCAGGCTGCGGAATTCAGGCTGCGTTAAATCAGGGCGGCAGCGAGCGAGCGACAGTGGAGAGAACTGGAGACCCGCCCCGCCCCCGCAGGCAGATCTCCGCGTCCTCTGTGCGCCCAGCTCAGGACGCAGACGGGAACCCAGAACGGCGGCCTCTATGGCATCTGCAACCCAGTTAGGAAAATGTCACAGAAAACACTTTCTGCTGAATGTGAGTATTTGAGAATCCTTCCCAAGTATGTACATGCAAAAAATATGTATTTTCTATATCTCAAAAAATAAAAATATATACATATGTATCTCACTGTGTTGCCCAGGCTGGAGTACAGTGGTGTGATCACAGCTCACTGCAGCCCAGAACTGCTGGGCTCAAACAATCCTCCCACCTCAGCCTCCCACGTGGCTGGGACTACAGGTACATGCCACAACGCCAGGATAATTTTTCTTATTTCTGTGGAGACAGAGTCTCACTATGTTACCCAGGCTGGTCTCAACCTCCTGGCCTCAAGCAATCCTCCCACCTCAGCCTCCCGAAGTCCTGGGATTATAGGCAGGAGCCACCATGCCAAGCCACAAGCGTATTTTAAACATCCCTAACAAACATATAAAAATCCCATAAAACATGGTGACTCAAGGTGGCATAATAATTAAGACCATGGGTTTGAGTTCCTGCATGCCACGTATTAGCCAAACTCCTGACTCTCCTAAGACTCGGTTTTACCATCTGCACAATAGGGACAGTAACAGTAGTCACTCTCAGGGCTGTTGGCATTAAATGAGATAATACACAGAAAGCAGCGTGGCACAGTGACTAGAATGTAGAAATCCCCCAGTGAACCTTGAGAAAAGAAAGAAAAATCTCGGTTTTGGCTTTAACACCTGTTATAACTCAACTGTAATTTAACACGATGTCACTGAAACAGCGGGTGAGATCACTGGGGAACAGACAGCGGCAAAGCGCTCGGGTGAGGAGGAGCTCCGGCTCCGCGTTCCCCACCCATGAAAGCGCAGCCTGAAGGTGTCACAGAAAACTGCCCAGAACACGTGAGGCAAGAGGGAAGGTGAAGCGCCCACAAACGTCACACTTAACAAAGCCACTTTACTGAAAACAGTGTTGCCTTGTGCAAGACGGTTTTTACACCTGTGTGTGGGTAACAGCCCACCGGCCACTAGTTCTTGGTTTTCCACACTGGTAAAAGCTGGGGACACAACTACATGATCTCTGAACAGATCCAACTCAGGTCCCTGCCACTTGGTCTAGTGCTTTTGCTATAATTCTTCCCTTTTCTTTCAGAGGAAAATGGGTGTGTGTGCTCTTTTTCTCCATTAACTCACAAATCGTCCCAAAGCGCTGCATGCCTACAAAGCAGCTGCAGTTCGCATCACTGTGCTCTCGAGCAAGCAGAACTCAGAGATGAAGACGGTGACAATGACCAGTGCTTGTGAATAGTACACATACCAGCTCCACGTCAGACGGGACATTCAATCCTAAAGGGGCAATGAAGGGTTCTTCATTTTCCTCTAAATTTTCAGCCTCATTTTTTTCTGTATAAAAAGAAGATAAAAAACTTCAGAACCACAACCAGGAAAGAAGGCAGTACAACTGCAGGCAGCAATGGGGGAAGGGCAGTGACTGGCGTCCCCTGGGTCTTTATCTTTCTGTCACTACTTCTGGAAATAATTTTCAGCTTTCTCTTCTATTCCACCACATGTGATGACACTTGCTATATAATTCCACACGGGTGGGTGATACCAAGGGAGGAGCGTGTTTACAGGGTCAGACTGTAGAGCTGTCCTGTGGTACCCATGGCGGATGGGTACCAGGACCCCCATGGATGACCAAATCTGAACAAGCTCAAATCCCGCAGTCAGCCCAGAACCAGCATATAGGAAAAGGTGGCACTCTACGTATGTGGGTCTCGCATCCCTAGAATACTGGAATTTTGATCTGCATTTGGTTGGCATAACACAAGGTAATCAATTCCTAGATAACAGATTCCATCACCAAATTGTGGACTACCTGGGCATAATCGCCAAGGCTTCTCCCTCCCTCCCCAAGCACATGCCCTCTCTCCCACAAATAATCAGATATACTTGTCCATTTCCATTTATTCATTAACAGTTCACTTAACAAATAATTTGTCTATTATGTGCTAAACAAGGTACTATACATTATTACTTTCTGAATTCTTAGGTACCTAAATGTATCTCAATAACGCAAATGATCACTCATTTAAAAAGATTTAGTGAAATGTACAAAAATACAGTAGAAAACTTTAAAAAGTTAACATTTTTGGAGATTGCAAAATCTAGTTAGGTTTTTATTTCAAAAAAGATGACATCAGAAAATCAAACATTAAATTTTCAACAAAATAAATGTTTCTATTCTATATAGTGAAGCCTCTTGAAGAGATCAACAATTTGCAAAGACCCCTAGACCCCCTATTAAACCTAATTCTGTGAAACCAGGAGGGAATTTTAGGCAGGTTTCATTGCATGTAAAATCGTGGGTATTCTAGTCTGATGAGATACAAGCTGATTATAAACTCCTATTAAATCAGAGTATTTAACCCGGTCTCACCTGTTCCTGATCCCTGTTCCCTCCTAACTAAGAAGCTGAAGTGAGTGGGAGAACAGAGAATTACTCCTGCCCCCAAACTCCCCGTCATTAGTAACCCTGCTGTTCAGCTCCAGTGACCAAATGACACAGTGGCATTAGGAGACACCAGAAGCACTGGTCTGCAGAGACTTTCTCCAGGCAAAATGCCAAGTAACAACTTGGCTATCTCAGAATCTCTTTGGGAATGAGGCGAGGGTGTGTGTTTAAAAATACAACTTTTTACTATATTTTCTTTAAATGAAAAAAGTGGTCAAAAACTGTGTCTATTCAAACAGCCTTTCCTTAATGTTGAGTTGTTCACAAACATAAAGGCGTCCTAATGGCAGGAGCTGTTTGGGATACACAGGTTAAAGAGATTTGCTTGTCCACAGATGCCTTTATTTACAGGAAGATGGCTTTAGCAGCACAAAATAAAAACCAACCACTGCTATACAAACTGAGATTTAAACACGTTCAAATAACAACCTTTTCTTGTTTAAAAAATGGATATATAGTGATGATAAAAAATTATGAAAATCCAGACAGGGGCCAGGCTGAAAACAGCAGGATGCAAAAAGAAGAGACAGGCGGCGGTTCCCAGAGTGGAGGCACCACCAAAACACTTTTGGCTAATATCTCAAGGCTTCAAAATACTAAGAATGCCAGAATATAGAAATTTTAGAAATCAAGTAGTATTTAGATATGTTGATGGCTCAGGCAAAAAAAATTTATCTTGTTTTTATTTGAAAAGAATGTGACACTAGGCCGGGTGCAGTGGCTCACACCTAGAACCCTAGCAATTAGGGAGGCTGAGGCAAGAGGACCATTCTGGCCCAGGAGCATGAGGCTGCAGTGAGCTGTGGGCACAACACTGCCACACGGGCCCTCATGCCCAGGCAACAAAGCAAGCCCCTGTCTCCAAAAAACAAAGGAATCTGACACTAAATTTGGCTATTATTTGTACTGGGTACCAAACTGAACTCTATTAGACTATGTGTGTGTATGGTGTTTTATTTATAGTAATAATGCAAGTTAAACATAAAAGGTCGAGCCCTAAGTTTCACATGGGCCCAATTTCCATTAAAAAAATTAATCAGCATATAAGGCAAAGTTCTCAGAACATGATAGAAAGAAAAAAACAACATAAGTAAAAGACTAAAGAGAACTGTATGTCAAAAAGAAAGCATACTAACACTTAGAAGATAAACTAAGTCATGATGAAGCCCTCAAAAACTCAATAACTGTAACAAAGTTAATATCATTTAGCCCAATAATTACGCTGAAACAATAGTCTATTATCTAGAACAGAGGCTGACAAACTTTTTTCGTAAAATGCCAGATACTAAGTATTCTCAGCTCTGTGGGCCATACGGTCTCTGTCTCAACTCAGCTTTGCTGCTGAAGTGCAAAAGCTGCAACAGACAACACGTAAAACAGGTTAGCATGGCTGTGTTCCAATAAAGCTTTATTTACAAAAACCCGTTCATCAGGCCTGTGGTCATGGCTGGCTGCTCCCTAACCTAGCATGTTAGGGAAATTAATAATGAATTTTTCTAAAGATTTGTTGCTATGATCTTGAAGAAGACATGTGGACTTTATGCACAGTCATCCTTCCGTATCCTAAGGGGCTGGTTCCAGGACCCCTGGAGATATCAAAATCCTCAGATGCTCAAGTCCTTTAACCTACACACATCTTCCTGTATATTTTAAATCATCTTTAGATTACTCATAATAATACAATGCATATGAGTGTAAATAACTGTTATATTGAATTTTTTAAAATTTGCAGTATCTTTTATTGTTGCATTGCTATTTTCTTTCGAATATCTTAGGTGTGCGGTTGAATCCACAGATGTGGAGCCCACAGATACGAAGAGCTGACTGTACTTCAACTCTTCCTTTGTGAAATGGTGATAGTGCGTATCCTTTACTTCTGACAAGAAACACTATGAATTTAAAGCCAAAATGATGTATGTGGTTCAGAGATGAGACAACAAAATCTGATCTGGGACCCCAAAAGGGACAACTTACTCCGGATAAATGAATGAGTGTTTACTACTTAGGCCTGCATGAACATTTCCATCTTAACTCGGAGGGACAGTTAGGTTCAAAAGTCAATAGAAACAATGTTAAATACCTTAATTAGCCTTGAACTCAACCCAGTTAAAATTACACTTGAATGTCTCTTTAAAAGCTCATCAAACAGAGCTGTGCAACAGTCGTTCTGTGCCCACAAAGTAATGAGCAGGACTAAAGGAAGGTCAAAAAGGGAAGTCCGGCCAGGCACAGTGGCTCACACTGGTAATCCTAGCACTCTGGGAGGCCAAGGCAGGAGGATTGTTTGAGCCCAAGAGTTTGAAGTTACAGTAAGCTATGACTGAGCCATTGCAGTCTAGTCTGGGTGACAAAGCAAGACCTTGTCTCTTAAAAAATAAAAAAAAAAAAAAAAAAAAAGAAAGGAAAGAAAGGAAAGGAAAGGGAGGGAGGGAAGGAGAAAAGGAAAAGCCACATGTATGTGTTTGTCCCTACATCCTATTGTTCCCCCAGGATCACAACCCTTAGTGAACAGCAATGGGGAGAACCTAGTACAGTTACAGAGTGGAAGGGCAGACATCATTTTGTTTTAATATTAAACTGCTGTAATTACCTTATACTTGTTAAAAGATTTGTTACTTAAGGAGAAATTAATTAGGTCCCAAATAACACATAAAGTTAGCACTAAAATTAAATCTCCACAGGATGTAACTTCACTTTATTATTCTAAATATTTCAATAGTTTCTAAAGTTAAAGTTCTCATTCTTGGCTGGGTGTGATGGCTCACACCTGTAATCCCAGCGCTCTGGGAGGCCAACGTAGGAGGATCTGAGTTCAGGATCAGCTGGAGCAAGAGCAAGACCCCGTTTCTACTAAAAATAGAAAAACTTAGCCAGGCCCAGCTACTCGGGAGGCTGAGGCAGGAGCATCACTTGAGTCTGGGAGTCTGAGGTTACAGTGAGCTGCAATGACACTACTGCATTCTAGCCGAGGCAACAGAGTGAGACTGTCTTCAAAAAAAAAAAAGTTCTCCTTCTCTTTAAACAGACTATCCTGAACATAAGTTACCCATCTTTAGTGTTCCAGGTTCACCTCATGGTTATTGATAATTAACAACTGGTCATAATTCAGGGCTGTGATGCTGGTCCTCGAGGCTTACTGACGTGACTAAGGATATTCCTTCCTGTACTACCTTAGTCCACATTTTTAAGTAGCACGTTTTATGTTCAAAGCTTCCAGATTTAAGCCAGAGGAGCATACATTTAAAATCTTTAATTTAAAATATTATAAGTATATATACCCTGGGTTCCACTGAGACTACCAGGAAGCCCTGTGTTGTTTTCTGCTTAGCAACAACTGACCACACAGGTGTCCTTCTGCTGGTGTGTGTCGTCATGTCAGCTGTGCAGGGCACATGCAGAAGCAGGTCAGTATGGGGTGAGGTGACATTAACTTATCCTGGTTAATGCCTATTCTTTCAGTGCTCCAGGAATGAATCACTGAGGATACTGACATGTGTGTTACTAAACTGGAAATAAAGAATCCAGAATGAGTAATTTTCTGTTAACTGAATCAAAGAAAAATAAATGAAAAGGAAATCTGATCCAATGTAGATAATGACAGTCTGAACTCTCTTTCCACCTCCATTAACAACTCATGTCCTAATTTTTAGCTTTGTTTTCTTACCAAAAGAAGGAATATCACTCATGTTTTTTGTACGTGTCACAGCGGTGTTATAATTAGTGTCCACAAATGTGTTCTGAAGCCTTGACCACGCCACAGGCAGTGCGGGGCCCGTAGCATCACCCCCGGCCGCTCTCCCCGCTCACCGCGCTGTCTGGAAGGCTCCTCCTCCTCCGTTGGCTCTGACGGGTCATAATAATCACTCCCGTACGTGAACCCCACGGCATTGTAGCTCCCATCCTCTGCCAGGGCTTCACTCAACCGCTTGTATTCTTCCTCTTGAATAAAAATGAGAATTTTATTAACAAAAATGGAAATTTACTGAGAAAAACTTTATATATTTCTAAAGTTGTAGCTATCAGTAAAGCATACAACATACGTTTTACAACCTCCTTTTGAGGTGAAAATATTTTCAAAAGTTCACACTTTATATCTATTAATATGTACTTTTGCCAGTACATGTTTACCCACAGACAGCTGAATACACATCTTTTGTGGAATATTTCTTCCTGCTGAGAAAATTTTGGGATTAAGAACTGTATTGAAGATTGTTATGGCAAAGACAAGAACATCAATTTTAATTTATACGATACTGTTAAAGAAGAACAGTTAAAGAGTTTGGTTTTTGTTTTTTTTCAAATCCCAGTCTGCCCTCAAAAGCTGGGAAAATTCTTTGTGGCTCTATATATAAACTATCCTGAGGTCCTCTCAGAACGCAAAGACTCCTGTTTTTCCAATCCACTGGGTACTGTCAAGATAATATCAGAAAGAGTGAGTATAAAAAAATGAATGGGAGTAAATTTTTAATACTTAAAATTTTTTAAAAAGTTTGTGGCTTAAGTAAGTTTTTCTTGAGCAGTACCTTGCCTTGCCTCCTCCTCAAGCAAGTCCGTATGCAAGGCTAAATACCTCTCTTCATCACACAGGGCATCTATTCGTGCCTCCTCTTCAGACAGCTGGTAGTCTCTGTTCCACGTGGAGTACTCAGCATCATACTCAGAAAGGTCATGCAGGTGACCACGCCCATCATATCTGTAATGTGAACAAGCTGGTCAATAAAAAGAAATTAATGTCTAGATTGGCGTGTGTGTGATATTTTATATATATCTATATATACTTACCAATTAAAATAAAGAAAAATATTAAAACAAACATAAAAACTCTTCTGAGATTTATATTTAATTTTGCTAGTCATATCTCACCTACTTTTAAACTCAAATTATCTTAACAAAGTCAAAATTCCTCTCTACAGTATGATAAAACTTATAATTAAAGGCAAACAATCCTTTATTAGCATAAATGTTATCCATTTCACTGGCAGCTCTTACCATGATGGTTTGGTCAACCATTCAGTGCCACTTGCAAAAAAAAATCTTTTTTTCTGAGAAGTCAAATATCATAGCTTACATTCACACAAACCGAATACATAAATACCTATCCGTAAGAACCAAACGGTCGAAATTTCCTCGCTTCTTTCTGCTAGTCCCGAACTCTCAGGAGAGATCTTCACCAAGAGACTTGCGTCCATGGGAGGTAAAATCGTGGCTAGGCTCGCCCCCTAGCCACTAGGCTGAGGAAATAAGTGCTGGGTTATGTGATAGAGAGACACACATACATAGGAACAGTGACATATACGTGCAGTTTAAGGAGGTTCACTGGAAACAGAGCAAAACTATTAGTAGATGCAGAATCGGTATTTCCTTCTGAACTTTATACCTCCAGGAAATGACATACATGAAGACACATCCTTGTTTTTCTTACAGGGACCAAGAGGTGCTTTAGCCAAATTAAGAATGTGAGCACTTCCTGCTATGCTTTGAACATAAAAGATTCAATGAAGATGCTGTGAATGTGTAACTGTCGCATAATAAGTGAGTTGGTGAATTTTACTTAAAACACTCAGATTTAGGGTTTCAAAAACAAATGGAGACAAACAAAAGTCTGCCTAATTTTCTAATGCTGACTTTTGTAATGGGGACCAAAAATGTTAATGTAAAAAAAAAATTTACAGGGAAAAGGCCAAAAATTCCAGCATAGCCAAGTCACTGCATTTTATGGAACTTCAAAATTAATTTTACTTTGATGTAAACCTCCTTAACTTACAAATGTAGATTATTTTAAAACATTACACATGTCCATGTGTAGCGTTTGCTCCCCACCAGCTCTGGAAGACCTAACTCAAACCATGTACAGAATGATACGGAAAACTGTATAAAGAGCTCAGACTTCATCGCTTATCAAACTTTAATAATAAAGGTCACAAGTAACACTTTGGAAAAGCAAGCCTGATTAACTCAGGGGACATTCGATATAAACCACGGTTTAAAGGCACATCACGTTTGAGCAAAGCACGGAGCCATCAGATCGGGCCCTGATCTGCCCTGGGAACCCTCCCTGCACGACTCCTTGTTTTCTAGATCTAACTCCAGACGGAAACGTCAGGGATGGAAAAAGGCCTCTATTTGGTCATTAACGTGTCCATTCTGGCCAGCTCAGGGGTCATCCCTACAGTCATGTTCCAGGGCTTTGCAGAATCCAGTTTTAATGGTCTCTCAGTCGATGGGCTTCATTCACTTGGAGAGACTATTCCACAGTTTAATGGTTGGTCACGGTCAGCTTTTCAGTCCGGGCCCCAGAAGTAGTAGTGTTGCCAAACTGGCAAAAAACAAAACAAAAAAACCCCACCCCGCCCTCAAAATGCAGGTAGGAGGGTAAGGAAAGGGGGAATGAAAAAGGGGGGGGGAGAGCAAACAACCTACATCATGTAATGTCATCCTTCTCAAATCAAACACCTTTAGAAATCCCTGATCCCAGGCCCCCTCTGCCACGGCCGCCAAACATCTTCCAGGGTGATCACCTAAAGCCGGTTCGATTTGAACAGAAACAACACATCTGCGCCCGGCTCCCCCCAGCAGTTTTAAGAGAGAGTGAAACCGGCCCTAACAGCACCACCTCTAAGAGCAGGGCCAGCGTCCTCACGAAGTCAACTGAGCTCCAACCGATGGGCAACTTAACCCACTACCTCAACCTGTCAAACTCGTCGAATTATCACCGGGGAGGGGGCCGCTGGGGGGAGTCAAATGTCACCAGCCAAGTACGGGCGCTCCACCGAGGCCGCTGGGGCATGAAAGGTTCAGGCTAACTCACAGGGTCCAAAGAGGCTCCTAATCACGGCCTCAGTGTCGGCGTTTCAGAAGAACAAAAGCGCGCGTCCCGGGCCGCCCTCCCGGCACGCCGAGCAGCGGGCGCGCACGACCCGCGGCAGCGCCGGGGCAGGCCCGAGGCACCGGCAGCTTCCACCGCGCGGAATCGCCAACTGCGGCCCGGCGACGGGGGCGAGGGGTCGAGGGGGCTGCGGGAGCAGAGACGATCCCTCCGGCGACAGACGCGGCGCGCAATTCCAGCCAGTGCCTTAGGGCAGGTTTCACCGTCCCCCAACCCCAAGAACACCAGGAGGAGGTGGGGGCCGGGGAGGGGGTGTCCCCCAGATCCCCGCGGGCTCCAGAAAACCCATTCTTAGTCCTGGCCATCAAGTCAACATCAGACGAAATCAAGCGGGTGAGGGAAGGGGAGGATCGACGGGTGCGGGGAGGAACCGACCTGTCGATGAGGATCTTGTGGTCCCCCATCCAGGGGATGAGGTGCTGTCCCTGTTCCTGGGCCAGGGCCCGCTCGTCGTCCCGGAACAGTTTGCAGGCATAGCCGAAAACCAACAGCTCCACTCGGCTCCCCCCACCGCCGGCGCCGCCCGGCCCGGCCTCCTCCTTCGCGCCGCTTTTCCTCTCGGCTTTGGCGCGGCCTCCGCCCGCGCCGTACATGACAGCGTCCCCGGCGTCCAGGCCGGTCCTCTTCTGCGCCGCACGACGTCCCCTATGCCTCCGCCTGTCCTACCCCCTCAGTCAAAGGCGTCGCTTCCCGTCCCCAACCTCGACACCGCCGCCATAGCGGGCCACAAAATGGAGGAAGCGCAACTTCCGGCAGGAGGGCTCGCACTTCCGGCGACCGGCCCGGCAGATTCGCCACAGCCTGGAGCCGTCTGAGCCTCTGGGAAATACGCTGACTTTAGTGCTGGCGTCCAGATGCGCCTCCACGACCGGAGCTGCTTCGCGAAGGGGAGAGCGCGTTTTTAACTTTCACTTTCTGGGGCGGCCACCAAGAACGTGACGAAAGCGCGGCGCGGGATCGCGCGCCGGCTTGGCCGCGGCCGGTCGGGGGGGCGACGGAGGCGCGGGGAGGAGGCCGGGCGCGTCCCCGCGGGTGTGGACCGCCGCGGGCCCCGCGTCCCCGCGGGTGTGGACCGCCGCGGGCGCCGCGTCCCCGCGGCCGGGCCGGGCCGGTCGTGCTGGGCCCGGGGCGGTGCCGTCCTGTCCTCACGCCGTTCCCTTCTCGGGCGCGACGGGGACGTGACCCTGGGCCCGCCCCCCTCGGACGGTTTCCAAGGCAGCCGCCGAGGGCCGTGGGCCGGGAAGCCCTCGCGGGTGACGGGACTTTAGAGCCGGGACCCCGTCGGGGGAAGCGGCCGGGCGGTGCGGGGAGACCCCGTCTCGGAGCCGAGTCGCCGGGCGCGGGGCGGTGGCGCCTCCGGCACGTTTCGGGTCCTGCCCGGCGGCGAGGACTTGGGGACGGGCCCCCCGTTCGTGCCCGTGACCGGGAAACCCTGTGGCAGGCGGACCTTCTCCTTTCTGGGCGCCAGACCCCTTCTCTGTAAAACAGTGACGTGTTTTTACCAGCGGTGTTGAAAGGAGATAAAGCTTGAGTGTTGACCGGTTTTTGAAAATGACGCAGCACGGGTTCCCACCAAATGGGCTTCGTTCTGGTTCCCTGGCCGGGTCGCGCTCTGTCCTCACCGGCAGCCTCCTCGCCCGGGTTCACTGTCACCCCTTTCTCAGCGCCGCCTGGTCTGACTCGGGGTGCCAGGGTTTCCCCTCACTGGTCAGTCACCTGGCCCCGCTGGTTGGTAGCGCTCACCGCCACTGTGCTGTTAACGTCCGGCGTTCAGTGTCCCACTGGAATTAGCTTTGGAGAGCAAGGACTTTGGTCCCCCTTGGCATCCTCAGGGCCTGGAACAACACCCAGCATAGAGTGGGGCACGTGCTCATTAATTAAGGCCGGCAGCCGGGCAGGGCCAGGCCAGCATCTTCCTGTCGGCCTCTGCCCTACCTGCTGCCGCTGAAAAGGCTGTGCTGCGTCCTGGGTACGTGGTGGGTCCCACCCTGGTTGCCCCCAGGCGTGTGCTGGTCTGTTGGGGTGTTGGGCCCCTTCAGGCTTTCCCCTGGGCTCAAGGAGTAGGGTGTTAAAACAAATAAGAGGGCCATTAGCCTCCGGTTGTGTCTGTAACTGCAGCTCCTAGGCAAGCAAACCAACAATTCAATTTAAAAAGTAAAATGAAACTTACCTTAACCAATCAGAAACCACCAACTACCCTCTGGGGGTGGGGGGCTTTCCACTGGATCACACCCGAATAAGGCAAACGCCTCGCTGCAGCTAACCGAGGGATTGTTTTGCTTTGCTTCCGCTATGAAAGCTCGCTGCTCAGGTGCAGAGTAGAGCTCTCTGAACCTCTTCCAGTTCTGAGTGCTGCCTGATTCATGAATTGCTTTTTGCTCAAATAAACTGTTGAATTTATTTTGTCTAAAGTTTTTCTTTTAGCAGTTCTGGTCTCAGAAATGGGATCTGAAGGGAACCTCCCCCACCCCCCAGTGATGACCCCTGCAGCAAGAGGTAAACAGGTAGAGGTGCCCCACTGTGCAGGACAGCTTTCTGGGTAGCCGGGGACTGACCCAGTTCTCCCCACTTCTCACCTGTAGTTCTCAGGAATATCCTGGCAGTGCAACACTCCGAGGTAGGGAGGGACCGGCTGAAACAGCCCAGACCATGTTCCAGCCTCCTGTAGAAACAGGATCTTCTTCAACACTGTAGCCTGGTGATTCATGTAACCCTGAGGTGTAACCTGGGTGTGCTGCCTCTTGGGGTCTTTCATCTGTGGTGTGAGTGGGGCACACACGGTTAAGACTCCATCTGCCCTGGCAGCTTTCTGAGCCCTGGGCTTCTGTTGTCCCTTGCCACCTGTCTGTAAGTGGTAGGTCCACTGCATGTCACTTGTTGCTCAGGAGGGTGTCCTGTCTCACGGATTCAGAATGAGTCAGTAACCAGCGCACAGTGAGTCTGCCTCCCTCAGCCGTTGTGCTCACTGCCCCTGCTGTGCCTTTGGGGGTCACCACTGGCAGGTCCTGCTTAGATACAAGCTCCACAACTTGTGTCGAGTTCTCCAAGTTTATTTGAGCATTTTTGGTCTGAACTGGGTCCAAAAGTCACAGTGGAAACTGGACTGGGTCCAGTCTGAGGCCTCTGGTAGGTGAGATGACAAGAAGACAGGGAATCGTGGGTTCTCTGGATCCAGGGAGTCTGGTCCTCCATCTGGAACTCCAGCTGATTTCATGCATAAGAACTAGGGACCCGGAATCTGTGCTTTTCTAGAGAAACGTGTAAACCTACCAAAGGTAACTTGGAGTTACAGTGGCCAAAGTGAGGAAGTTTTAGGCCGGGCGCGGTGGCTCACGCCTGTAATCCTAGCTCTGGGAGGCCGAGGCGGGTGGATCGCTCGAGGTCAGGAGTTCGAGACCAGCCTGAGCAAGAGTGAGACCCCGTCTCTACTAAAAATAGAAAGAAATTATCTGGCCAACTAAAAATATATATCCAAAAAAAATTAGCCGGGCATGGTGGCTCATGCCTGTAGTCCCAGCTACTCGGGAGGCTGAGGCAGTAGGATCGCTTAAGCCCAGGAGTCTGAGGTTGCTGTGAGCTAGGCTGATGCCACGGCACTCACTCTAGCCCGGGCAACAAAGTGAGACTCTGTCTCAAAAAAAAAAAAAAAAAAAAAAACAAAGTGAGGAAGTTTTAACCTAGATAAAATTATTCACTTGCAAGGCACATTAGGAAAGAAAGGATCCCAAACACCTCAGAAGCAGTGGGGTGTAGTTTTGATTGGCATGCATAGGCTTCTAAAAGGTAAAATGAACAAAAGATTGCCTCTCTAGAAGACTCCTTAGAAAAGGCAAATGAAAAACTTAAGCAGCCAATTAATGAGAAAAAATTACAGGTTGACTGACTTAACTGCCCCCTCCTCTCTCTCTCTCTCTTCATCCTCTGCGGACTCTGGATCTACTGACCTTTAGCCCAGTTCCCTTCCCACTCCAAAGACAAAAAGAAAGCTACACAAAGGCTTTATAAAAGTAGGCCCTCAGGGCAACCGGGTCTGCTGCTTTAACCACCTTTATGCCTCATTCAAAATCTTACGTTCAGAGCAGCAGTGAAAACCACCAGAAATTTGCAGACATAAAAAATTCTCATTGTCCGTGTGATCTGGGACTCTCGATCTTTACCAGTTTGTTCACACGATACAAACTCGGCATTGGGAAACCTGTAATTGGACGGCTGGAGCCAAATAGGAGGCGCCTGAGAAAGATACCAAAGGCCCAACCACCCCGTCTTTCAGGGTGGACCAAAGTTGGGAAAGGAACACAGGATGTCCTAGGCTCCATCCCCAAAATACTTCCTAAAGAAACTCCATAAAACCAAATCTTTACATCCAAAGGCACAGAGTTCAGACATCGTGCCTAACTGCCATGATTTGGAAAGAAAGAAAGGAGGGTGTAGGTACTGGCCCGGTGAAGACAAGCTGCTTGAGACAAGCTCTCCAGGAAAAGAAGGTGACAAAGCCCTAACTGGCCTGTCACTCAGTCTTGAAAACAGAGGAAACATAAGCCAGTCTCTGACCATAAGGCAAGATTAGAAATACTGTTGACATTTGTCAAACATTCTGGTCTACCCATGCTGAGTCCGCACGTAGAAAATGCTTCCCGCACTCCGTAACCTGGTTAAAAAATGCAAGCTGGGTTGGGAAGCCACGTAGCTGGCTGAATTAGTCTCCAAAATGTGTCTTTCTAGCATAAGGACAATTTTCAGCCGGTAATTTTGAAACCCTTTTGCAAGAGAAATTTACATTTATAAAGAAAATGTGTGTTTGTAAAGGTGACTACCTCTCTGCACCACAGGGGAAGGACAATCACTGGAAACTCTTACAAAGCGGACGCATTGGCCTGAATTTGCATTGCCTTTGTGTGAGGTCCATTTCCCGGGAGTCTTGTTTCTACTGGGCCTTTATACACCTCCTGCCTGTGAGATGAAAATTTTCTACCTGGCCTTGCTGAACAGCCAACCTTTTAGAAATGCAATTTAGGCGGCCTACTCTGAAAAAGGAAAACGAGGAAAAGGAACTATTTGGAAACTGGCAAATGAAGTCTTTAATGCTTTTTTTGGTAAAAAGCACTAGCCATCTGGATATTCTGCATATTCTTTATAATCTAGTGAGGTTTGTGTTACTGTACCTGGCACTTGGCTGAAATGTTAGAATGAAATAAAGGTATCACACTACTGGACTTCAAAATATACTACAAAGCTATAGTAACAAAAACAGCATAAGTCCAGGCATGGTGGCTTAAGCCTGTATTCTCAGCACTTTGAGAGGCTGAGGCATGAGGATTCCTTGAGGCCAGGAGTTTAAGACCAGCCTGGGCAATATAGTGAGACCCCATCTCTAAAAAAAAAATATATATATATAAATTAGCCAGGCATGGCATGGTAGCACATGCCTCTAGTCCCAGCTACTCAGGAGGATGAGGCAGGAGGATCATTTGAGCTTAGGAGTTGGAGGCTGTAATGAGCTATGATCACGCCACTGCACTCTAGCCTGGGTGACAGAGTTAGACCCTGACTCTACAAAAAAATTTAAAAATTAGCCAGGTACAGTGATGCACACTTGTAGTCCCAGCTACTCAGGAGGTTGAGGTGGGAAGATCACTTGAGCCCAGGAGTTGGAGGCTGCAGTGAGCTGTGATCATGCCATTGCACTCTAGCCTGGGCAACAGAGTGAGACCCTGTCTCTAAAACACACAACAAAACAAAACCAAGAACAACAAAAATCAGCATGACACAGGCATAAAAACAGACACATAGACCCATGGAGCAAAATGGAGAACTTGGAAATAAATCCATGTACTTACAGCCAACTTATTTTTGACAAAGGCACAAATAACAGTGGGGAAGGGACAGTCTCTTCAATAAATGGTGCTGGGAATATCTGTATGCACAAAAATGAAACTAGACCCCTAGACCTCTATTTTCTTCTGTAACAAGACACAATTAGAGACATTGGTTATACCACCAAGGCTTTGACTAGAATGACATATTTTCAGATATGTCCGTACTGCTTTGAGAAATTAGAAGAGACTTTATAGAGTCAACCCTTAGAAGACAGGACTGGTACTTGTCCCTTACAAGGTTCCTGACCTTATGGTTAGTAAAAAAATGTCACTTTCTGACAGGCCCAGGAACCTGAAGATATTTTAAGACCTGGACCAGAGAGTTCACTGGGCTCATACAGGTATTACGGACACAGTCTGGGAGTGAATCTTTGGCTTCCCTTCCTAGCCTTGAGGATTTTAAAAATTTTTTAAAATTTCTCATAAGAAATTCCAGGAAGACCAACTTTTAAAAAGCCTACATGACCAATCACTTTTCTTGCTGTACTTTATACAAACAATTGGGCCAAGTATAATAAGACTAAAACTTATGTTATAAGTAAATTAGTCCTACTATAATTTATTCTTAGCAAAAAAGAAAAACTAGAGAAAAAAGGATGTTTAAAAATAAACATATAGTACACCTGTTACTAGATTCTAGCCTTGTCCGTTGTTTTTAAATTTTAATTATTTGCCTACAATTTAGGCTAAATCCTAAATTCTTTCCTGGCTACAAGTCTCCAAACTAACATTTTCAAATTTTCCTCACTTGAAATCACCAGAAATTGAACCTGTGCTTTTCTTAAAGCCCTATGAACTGAAGCTAGACAACTTGATACAAACCTCAAGAAAAATCACCACAGTAACTCATATACAAACAGCTTTCGTGCCTGGTCATACGGACGGCTCAGAAAGTTCACTTCAACACCGGATTCCAACGTCAAGCCAGTGTCAAGCCTGGCGGTGATCCTCCCTCCGGTGGGAGCACAGAGGCTGAACAATCACTGAGGTTCCCTCAGGCCACAGCAGGGGACCTGGATGTGGGCTGCCATCCACACAGGCCCGCTGGGCTGGGCTGAGCTGGGCTGTGTGATCTGTCAGTTCTCAACACCATCCAGGGGCAAATCCCAACGCATCGAAATGCACAGAAACGACAGCCGATGCCACATGCCCAGCAGCTGAGAGTAGTTCACCCCTAGGGATCACCAGAGAGGGGGAGGGATCACCAGAGAAAGGGACTTTGGCTTTTCTGAAATGTTAGGTTTTAACACAAGCAAAGTGTATTCAAGTGTCGCTTGTGTAACTGAAAGTCGATTTAAGGAAATCCTGCTTTGGTGGCAGTGACACGCCAGCTTGCAGAAGACCCGGTCACATTTGACAGTTCACTGTGAAAGTACATGGGCTTCCAGATTAACCCCCCAGGGAAGATCTCATGATCCCTGGTGACACCCTGTCCCTGAGTGAAGAGTCTCACAATGAATTAATTCCTCAGCCTGTTGAGCTGCTCACCAGCGCATGACTCGCAGGCAGCGGCGAGGACCCCGCCTTGTTGCAGAATCATGGAGTTTGACCTCCTGCCTTGCAGGTCTGACGTCTTAGCCTGTGTGTTGCAAGCTGTATCCAACGACCATGACCTCCGTGTGCTCCAGTGACAAAGGACAGCTGTGTGCAGAGCCGCCCTCCTCCTGAACCCACCTGTGAAAGCCGCCTCTGCAATACCCCCACCTCCGTGCTGCACTTTCCCAGCACACTTGGCTTTAAATACAGCCTGTGTCCAATTATTTCTATCCCAACAGCTTTAATTTCAGCCGACACATCCAAAAAACAATCCGAAAAGCTACTTAAACTTCAAACAAACGCACAACAGGAAAGCTGGCGGCGGCCCTGCCAGGCAGTGAGGACTTGAGGAGACAAGAGCTGCGAGAGGCGAACTTGCCGTAGTGAGTTTGGGAAGAGCAAAGCTTACTAACACCGCCACGTGAAGCATAAGAAACACGATTATTATTATATCTGTGGGAGAAATCGTTGCTATAATTAGGAATCTTACCTGTCGGTAGATAGTGAGGGGCCTCGGCTCTCCTAGGGACAAGAGCCTGCACCCTGCCTCGGTGCTGCTCGAGCAACTGCCACACCTGGGGAAGGGGGACAAGGGCAGGTGCTGCCCCAGCAACTGCCACACCTGGGGAAGGGGGACAAGGGCAGGTGCTGCCCCAGCAACTGCCACACCTGGGGAAGGAGGATCCACCCTGCCAGCCTGCACAGGA